>NC_092414.1:223080429-223392597 GCF_040894005.1 Engystomops pustulosus
TGGACAACCCGATGGATTCAGAAAAACCATGGAATTTAAAAAACGAAATGTGTCGCAAGATCAAGCACTTACATGCACCGAGAAGAAGCAGTTGAACTCCGGTGGACCTCAGCCCAGCAGTGACACCTAGTGGATATCGGGCGCACAACCTTAGTGAATACCGGCAGAACCCGAATCCACATCGGAAAATGCGCTGCGGGTTCGGGGCTGGACCGGGTAAGTAAATGAGCCCCATTGTTTAACAATTGACCAAACTGGAAGATGCAAATGTCAGTCATTATAATGTAGAAATTATCCCACAAGTTTTTTTAGATAAACCTCCAAAAGATAACATTTTATATATTATGTACAAAAGAATTAGATTTTTCTAATTTTATAGGTTGTGACAATCATTTTTGGTATTAACAGCATTAAGAGTTCACAATTAGAGATGACCTTGGCCAACTCCAAGTATGCTTGCCCATATCTACTAGAAATTAGTAGGATTGGCCAGGGGGAGTTCCAGAGGAGTTCCCTTGGCCAATCCTAGCAATGGATAGTTGCAAGGGGTGTTCATTTAACTGATTGGCTGTTTGGCCGCCAATTTGGCAATACGTCCAGGTCGGGCTCCAAACCAGAATGCCCAACCTGAACCTAAACTTTGGGTCTGCTCATCTCTAGTCATACTGAAATCTAAGCTATTACAGTCAAACACATTATAACAAGCTACATTTTATGTTCTTGTTATAGTATCAATTATTTGATATCAAAAATCTTGTTTTAATTGTCTGTTTTTTAGGGTTTTTGCTTGAATTTATTTGTGCATTTGAGAAGAGTTTTCCTGAATTGCTTTTTATGTGAACTGCCTCTCTTATGAGTATGATGAGGACAACCATCCTACTGATACCTCATCCCTATATAAATCCCAGGAACAAACTCCAGGCTTCTCCAGGCTTTGTTTTCTTCTGTCACAAACAAAAAGGAAGGTTGGGTCAGGTCCACACAGAAGTAAAATAGATGCGGCTACTTCTTTATATCAGCATTAGAGATGAGCGAGCACTAAAATGCTCGGGTACTCGTTATTCGAGACGAACTTTTCCCGATGCTCGAGTGCTCGTCTCGAATAACGAGCCCCATTGAAGTCAATGGGAGACTCGAGCATTTTTCAAGGGGACCAAGGCTCTGCACAGGGAAGCTTGGCCAAACACCTGGGAACCTCAGAAAAGGATGGAAACACCACGGAAATGGACAGGAAACAGCAGGGGCAGCATGCATGGATGCCTCTGAGGCTGCTTAATCGCACCATTATGCCAAAATTATGGGCAACAGCATGGCCATGACAGAGTGACAGAATGAAGCTAGATAGCATCTAAAACATCCAATAATTGACCCTGACACTATAGGGGACGGCATGCAGAGGCAGCGGCAGCAGGCTAGAGAGTCTCATGGCGACATACCCTAAATGGACTCAGGCTTCAAACCAATGGGTGGCAGAGAGGAACCAAAGGAGGTGAGCAAGAAGCGCTCAAATAATATCGGTACATGATAAAAGTTTGCCAGTATATTTTGTGGATTACACAGCAGGGTGGCGACAAAGTTAACATGGAAGCCATGAAAACAACCCAAAATTCTGCCTGACACAGCTCGTTTGATAAGGGGACCATGTATGGAGGCAGTGAACTAGTAGTAGATTAAAGGTGCTGCAGTTAAAACTATGTTAGTTGGATCTTGGCATGGAGCTGGCGCTCCGCTGCCAGGCGAGCTTTCGCCAATCCAAGCCCCTGTCTCTAGGCTACTCCCCAAACAGCACTTCTAAGAACCTTTTGTATAAGATCAAGTGTAGTAGCGTTCTTATAAGTTTAGGATATGGCGGGTGAGGGGAATGTAAACAGATGCGCAAGAAGCGCTGAAATAATATCGGTAAATGATAAAAGTTTGCCAGTATTTTTTGTGGATTACACAGCAGGGTGGCGACAAAGTTAACAAGTTTGTTGTGGAAGCCATGAAAACAACCCAAAATTCTGCCTGACACAGCTCGTTTGATAAGGGGACCATGTATGCTTACAGTTCATGCCAGTCGCTGCACTGGCTGCCAGTCTCCTTTCGAATACAGTTTAAAATAATAACCCTCATCCATAAAGCTCTGTATAATGCTGCACCCCCCTACCTCTCCTCTCTTATCTCAGTCTATCGCCCAACCCGTGCTCTTAGATCCGCCAGTGATCTTAGATTAACCTCTACCCTAGTGCGGACCTCCCACTCGCGTCTCCAAGACTTCTCTAGAGCTGCACCAATTCTATGGAATGCTCTGCCCTGGACTATCAGACTAATACCTAACCTCCAAAGTTTCAAACGTGCTCTTAAAACCCATTTCTTTAGGCAAGCCTATAACACTCATTAACTGCATGAAGTTTTAACTCTTCTACTAACCCGTCCTGTGTCGTCCTCCCATCTGTTATCCAGCAACCAACAGGCACCAGACTTCTCTACAGTCCCATTCACCCTGGACCTGGTATATAAGATGACGGCTGAGTGGTTCAAGCAACAGCAATTCCATTTATTATATTTTGTTCTATTCCCTAAGAAGAATGGCTTGACCATTAAATATTCTTTTACCTCGTGTTACCCCATCATCTTCATAAACCGTAAGCTCTGGCGAGCAGGGACCTCACTCCTGTTGTTCCATACAAATGTTGTGCTCTGTTACATTACATTTGTATTTGTTTCCTATGATTTGTAAAGCGCTACGGAATATGATGGCGCTATATAAATAAAGATTATTATTACTATTATGGAGGCAGTGAACTAGTAGTAGATTAAAGGTGCTGCAGTTAAAACTATGTTAGTTGGATCTTGGGATGGAGCTGGCGCTCTGCAGCCAGGCGAGCTTTCGCCAATCCAAGCCCCTGTCTCTAGGCTACTCCCCAAACAGCACTTCTAAGACCTTTTTGTATAAGATCAAGTGTAGTAGCGTTCTTATAAGTTTGGGATATGGCGGGTGAGGGGAATGTAAACAGATGCGCAAGAAGCGCTGAAATAATATTGGTAAATGATAAAAGTTTATTAGTATATTTTGTGGATAACACAGCTGGGTGGCGACAAAGTTAACAACTTTGATGTGGAATCCATGAAAACAACCCAAATTTCTGCCTGACACACCTCGTTTGATAAAGGGACGATGTATGGAGGCAGCTATATGGACGACTTTTGGAGGTAGCAATGGAGACAACGTGTGGAGGCTGCTATGGAGACAATTTAATTTGGATAGTGCCTGTATGTGGCAGTCCCAAAAATTTTTCAAACCAGAGGAGCAGGTAGGTGGCCCTCCAGAAAAATTGAATAGATTGAGTGCCTGTATGTGGCAGTCCCAAAAAGTTTTCAAACCAGAGGAGCAGGTAGGTGGCCCTCCAGAAAAATAGAATAGATTGAGTGCCTGTATGTGGCAGTCCCAAAAAGTTTTCAAACCAGAGGAGCAGGTAGGTGGCCCTCCAGAAAAATAGAATCGATTGAGTGCCTGTATGTGGCAGTCCCAAAAAGTTTTCAAACCAGAGGAGCAGGTAGGTGGCCCTCCAGAAAAATTGAATAGATTGAGTGCCTGTATGTGGCACTCCCAAAAATTGTTTAAAACAGAGGAACGGGTCGGTGGCCCTCCAGAAAAATTGAATAGATTGAGTGCCTGTATGTGGCACTCCCAAAAATTGTTTAAAACAGAGGACCGGGTCGGTGGCCCTCCAGAAAAATTAAATGCATAAAGTACTATAGCTAGAGCCAGTGGGCCCTGTCAAAAAATAGCCAGTTTCCTCTGCTTTACTGTACAAAGAGGAGGAGAAGGAGGAAAATGAGGAGGAGGAGGAGTGGATCAATTATTCAGGTTGAGCTTCCTTCACCTGGTGGAGATTGGAAATTATGAGAAATCCAGGCTTTATTCATCTTAATAAGCGTCAGCCTGTCAGCGCTGTCAGTCGACAGGCGTGTACGCTTATCGGTGATGATGCCACCAGCTGCACTGAAAACCCGCTCGGACAAGACGCTAGCGGCAGGGCAGGCAAGAACCTCCAAGGCGTACAGCGCCAGTTCGTGCCACATGTCCAGCTTTGAAACCCAGTAGTTGTAGGGAGCTGTGTGATCATTTAGGACGATGGTATGGTCAGCTACGTACTCCCTCACCATCTTTCTGTAAAGATCAGCCCTACTCTGCCGAGACTGGGGACAGGTGACAGTGTCTTGCTGGGGTGACATAAAGCTGGCAAAAGCCTTGTAAAGCGTACCCTTGCCAGTGCTGGACAAGCTGCCTGCTCGCCTACTCTCCCTCGCTACTTGTCCCGCAGAACTACGCCCTCTGCCGCTAGCGCTGTCAGAAGGGAAATACTGTTTCAGCTTGTGCACCAGGGCCTGCTGGTATTCATGCATTCTCACACTCCTTTCCTCTGCAGGGATGAGAGTGGAAAGATTTTGCTTGTACCGTGGGTCCAGGAGAGTGAACATCCAGTAATCGGTGCTGGAATAAATTCTTTGAACGCGAGGGTCACGGGATAGGCAGCCTAGCATGAAATCTGCCATATGCGCCAGAGTACCAACGCGTAAGTATTCACTCCCCTCACTGGCCTGACTGTCCATTTCCTCCTCCTCCAACTCCTCCAACTCCTCTTCTTCTGCCCATACACGCTGAACAGTGAAGGACTCAACAATGGTCCCCTCTTGTGTCTCGCCAACATTCTCCTCCTCTTCCTCCTCATCCTCCTCCACCTCCACCTCCTCCGATATGCACTGAGAAACAGACCTAAGGGTGCTTTGGCTATCAACAAGGGAATCTTCTTCCCCCGTCTCTTGTGACGAGCGCAAAGCTTCCGACTTCATGCTGATCAGAGAGTTTTTCAACAGGCCAAGCAGCGGGATGGTGAGGCTGATAATGGCGGCATCGCCACTGACCATCTGTGTTGACTCCTCAAAGTTACTCAGCACCTGACAGATATCAGACATCCACGTCCACTCCTCATTGTAGACTTGAGGAAGCTGACTGACCTGACTACCAGTTCTGGTGGAAGTTGACATCTGGCAGTGTACAATCGCTCGGCGCTGCTGGTAAACTCTGGATAACATGGTCAGTGTTGAATTCCACCTCGTGGGCACGTCGCACAACAGTCAGTGAGCGGGCAGTTGGAGGCGGCGCTGCGCTGCCCTGAGAGTGGCAGCATCTGTGCTGGACTTCCTGAAATGCGCACAGATGCGGCGCACCTTCGTGAGCAAATCTGACAAATTGGGGTATGTCTTGAGGAAACGCTGAACTATCAGATTTAACACATGGGCCAGGCATGGCACATGTGTCAGTCTGCCGAGTTGCAGAGCCGCCACCAGGTTACGGCCGTTGTCACACACAACCATGCCTGGCTTCAGGTTCAGCGGTGCCAGCCACAGATCAGTCTGCGCCGTGATGCCCTGTAATAGCTCTTGGGCGGTGTGCCTTTTATCGCCTAGGCTCAGCAGTTTGAGCACCGCCTGCTGTCGCTTAGCGACGGCACTGCTGCTGTGCCTAGAGCTACCGACTGATGGCGCCGTGCCCACGGATGGTAGTTCGGAGGAGGAGGTGGAGGAGGGGTGGGAAGAGGAGGAGGCATAGTAGGCCTGAAACACCTGGACCGAGGTAGGCCCCGCAATCCTCGGCGTCGGCAGTATATGACCAGCCCCAGGGTCAGACTCGGTCCCAGCCTCCACCAAGTTAACCCAATGTGCCGTCAGCGATATATAGTGGCCCTGCCCGGCAGCACTCGTCCACGTGTCCGTGGTCAGGTGGACCTTGTCAGAAACGGCGTTGGTCAGGGCACGGGTGATGTTGTCTGACACGTGCTGGTGCAGGGCTGGGACGGCACACCGGGAAAAGTAGTGGCGGCTGGGGACCGAATACCGAGGGGCGGCCGCCGCCATGAGGTTGCGAAAGGCCTCGGTCTCTACTAGCCTATAGGGCAGCATCTCCAGGCTAAGCAATCTGGAGATGTGGACATTAAGAGCTTGGGCGTGCGGGTGGGTTGCACTATATTTGCGTTTCCGCTCCAGCGTCTGGGGTATGGAGAGCTGAACGCTGGTGGATGCTATGGAGGATCGTGGAGGCGACGATGGGGTTTTTGTGGCAGGGTCCTGGGCAGGGGGCTGACTATCAGCTGACACAGGGGAAGGAGCAGTGGTGTGCACGGCCGGAGGTGAACGGGCTTGTTGCCACTGAGTGGGGTGTTTAGCATTCATATGCCTGCGCATACTGGTGGTAGTTAAGCTAGTAGTGGTGGAACCCCTGCTGATCCTGGTTTGGCAAATGTTGCACACCACAGTCCGTCGGTCATCCGGTGTTTCCTTAAAGAACCTCCAGACTTCTGAAAATCTAGCCCTCGCCGCAAGAGCCCTCGCCACGGGAGCTTCACTAGTTGACACATTTGGCGCTGATGCACCAGCTCTGGCCCTGCCTCTCCATCTGGCCCCACCACTGCCTCTTCCAACCTGTTCTGGTCGAGGACTCTCCTCCGTCTCAGAAGCACTGTGTTCACCCGGCCTATCAACCCAGCTTGGGTCTGTCACCTCATCATCCTCCGATCCCTCAGTCTGCTCCCCCCTCGGACTTCCTGCCCTGACAACAACTTCCCCACTGTCTGACAACCGTGTCTCCTCATCGTCGGACACCTTTTTACACACTTCCACTACGTCAAGAAGGTCATCATCACCCACAGACTGTGACTGGTGGAAAACCTGGGCATCGGAAAATTGCTCAGCAGCAACCGGACAAGTGGTTTGTGACTGTGGGAAGGGTCCAGAAAACAGTTCCTCAGAGTATGCCGGTTCAAATGCCAAATTTTCCTGGGAGGGGGCAGACTGGGGGTAAGGAGGCTGAGGTGCAGGAGCTGGAGGAGTGGCGATTTCGGTGACATGGGTGGACTGCGTGGAAGACTGACTGGTGGACAAATTGCTTGAAGCATTGTCGGCAATCCACGACATCACCTGTTCCCAGTAACTTCAGACATGAACCTAGGGAGTGTAGCTCTGCGGCGTTCCCCTGCTCCCTCATAAGCAGGTGGTGTCTCACCCCGGCCAGGACCACGGCCTCTGACCCCTGCAGTAGTTGGACGCCCACGTCCCCGCCCTCGTCCTCTACCCCTAGCCCTCGGGTTAAACATTTTTAAAATGAGAGTTATAACTTTAATTTTTTTTTAACTTTTTTTTGTGTTTTTTGTTTTTTTTTGTGTTTTTGAGTTTTTAAAACCAAACGATGCTATCCTATTGCTATGGCTATTTTCTAGCCAAGTATGAAAGCACACTACTATGCCAGATGAGATGACGCAGAGTTATGAAACAAAATAAACGTAAAATAAAAAAGGAAAAATGGCAGACTGTGCCTAATTGAAATCCAACCCCTACGAAATTTTCCCACTTCGGTCTTTGCAATGGATATGTGCGTCACTAAGCGCAAAACACACCGGTCGCAAGTCTCACTACAAATTGCTCACAATTGGCTAGTAGATGCACTGCAGCAAGTACAGCCACCAGCAGATCAACCAGAAATCAAATATATATAACGCTACTGTAGGCGTAAGTAAGCCGTTTAGATTCTCCTATGGCTATTTTCTAGCCAAGTATGAAAGCACACTACTATGCCAGATGAGATGACGCAGAGTTATGAAACAAAATAAACGTAAAATAAAAAAGGAAAAATGGCAGACTGTGCCTAATTGAAATCAAACCCCTAATAAATTTTCCCACTTTGGTGTTTGAGGTGGATATGTGTGCCACTAAGAGCTAAACACAACGGTAGCAAGTCCCCCTGCTAATTCCTCACAATATGGTACTAGCTGCAAATAAAAAAAAAAAAGTAGAACGTTATTGTAGCCCTAAGAAGGGCTGTTGGGTTCTTGGAGAATCACTCCTGCCTAACAGTAAGCTAATAGAACACTAGCGCTTTCCCTGACCAGCAGCAGCTCTCTCCCTAGCGGCATCCAGACACAGAATGATCCGAGCAGCGCGGGCAGCGGCTAGTCTATCCCAGGGTCACCTGATCTGGCCAGCCAACCACTGCTATCGACGTGTAAGGGTACCACGTCATGCTGGGTGGAGTGCAGAGTCTCCTGGCTTGTGATTGGCTCTGTTTCTGGCCGCCAAAAAGCAAAACGGCGGGAGCTGCCATTTTCTCGAGCGGGCGAAGTATTCGTCTGAGCAACGAGCAGTTTCGAGTACGCTAATGCTCGACCGAGCATCAAGCTCGGACGAGCATGTTCGCTCATCTCTAATCAGCATCCCTTTCTTGAGACTGGACAATAAGTGGTTATGTGATCTCACGGTGGCCTGATAGCAGTTGGGTCACGTGATCTCACGGTGGCCTGATACAATTTATATTTATTAATTAAATTCTTAGTTAAAAAAAACCAACAAAACTACCTCAATCTATCTATTCGACTACCAAACTTTCACACGTTTTCTAAAAACCCATTTTTTCAGGCAGATCCATCACATTCCCCAACTGCAAGTAACTTACACTTTCTTTTCTCCAATTCTTAACAGGTTTCTCTGTGGACTGATGCACCCTGGTTTCAGTACATGTCAATGGCCACTGGTGACTGATTCAGCATTATCTAGTTATTTATTTTATCCCCATGGAGTAGGTCACCTCTTGTGTCACCTCTTCATCCTCTTAGATTGTAGGCTCTGGCGTGCAGGGCACTCGCTCCAATGGTTTTGTCTGATTGTGTTGTTGCAGTCATGGGTGTCCCTGCGATCCATGTACCGGTTCGCAGGCACACACCTGCCCCTCTCCGTGGCGGCGTCCGAGCTCACTTACCTATCCGCGTTCCTGCTCCCATCCCAGCTGGCCAGAGCGCACGTCCCTGGTCCCTAGGGCGCACGCAGGCCAGCACTCACAGATTTAAAGGGCCAGCGAGCCGCTGATTGGCGCTGCCCACTTCCAGGTTTTGCACCCCCTGCACTGCTCTGATAGTGAATCAACTTTTTTTGGTGCTCCTTTAACATAATGCACGCGACACAGTAAATGTGTCGCACAGTCCAACTGTGCCCCGGAACACCCTTTCAGTGCAGATTAGTGCAGCCGCAACACAAATGTTTCTCAGACACTTTTTAAATACTTATTAAAAGCAGTTTGCACTGAAATGAATGTGCAAAGTCAGACAGAAACGATCACAGGGGCATTAATAAATCTGGGCCAATATAAATCTGGGTAAACAATCCGGGTCACAACTGACATAGCATATAAGGCACATGTGATAAATGTGACTAGGGGGAGGGGGCCTTATCCTGCTCAAGCTCCCCACTTTCCCCCAGACTCAGCTTAATTGGCTTAATTGAGTGAGATTGTTTATGATCAATCCAGGAGGTGTAGCTTTAAAGGACTTCTGCAGCTGAATCGTCTCCATGCATCCCCCACCCCAATTTTCAAAAAGACAAAGTGCCATAAAAACTCTTAAACCAATAGGTTGAATAGTTGCAGTTATGGAGTTATGGTTCATCTCATCCCAAGGACAAATGCATTTTTGAAATGTTATCTTCAGGAGATCACAGTGGTCCAATTTCCGGGACTCTAGCACCTTTGGGTCCAGAGATATCAATATCTCTGAATAGGACCGTAGCAAATGGGTCAGGTTTGGGATCAATGCCAGCCAGGGATTCACCCGGATCCAATGATACCAGAACCATGACCCTACAACTTCCCCTTGAGAAGCTATGGCTTCTCCAGGGCTCTGGTTGTAATACCAGGTAGGAAGGACCCATGACCCCTCCTGTTGGGTGGGCAGAAGTGTGACTGCAAATGATAATTATCAGGCACCATTGGCACTAAGGCCGCATTGTCTTTTGTCTGGGAACCATTTTAACATCAAGAGCAGAGAAGGATCTTAAGGTGTGGACTTACCGGTTCCATTAGGCCACACACAGGGTAACAAACTTACTGAACTGCTGTTACTTGTAGTGCTACCTTATATTTTGTAGTCTGTGTAACTGTATATATCTCTACTGTATATATTGTTTTGTCTAGTGTGTCCTTAAGGCAATTAAATATAAAATCTAATCTGCTTTTCTCTTTTATCTTGATCCACGAATCCCCACGTCCGAGTCTCGCTTATATACATGCTACCGGGTTGGTTCCTCACCCTATATAATCCTGTTACGGACTGGGCTTATATTAAAGGAGAACTGGTGGCAGCTGTGTGGGCAACTTTAAATCACTTCCTGTACCTCTCAGAACCTGTGCATTCTGGGAATGTCAATAAAAGGATAACTAAGTGACCTTAAGGGGTCCAGAACATCATGGGTTCCTTCACAGCACAGAATACACCAAAGGATAGTCACAGAACAATAACCAAAAATCAGATAAGCAGAAGTACAGAAAGTAGTACAGAAAATAGAGCTGACCAGGAAAAATAACTAGCAATGAATCTGTGAGCAGGGTATATACATGCAGCCAGAGTGCTTCAGCTCTAGATGACTTTGTCCATTACAGCAGATTAAAGGGGTTGGTCAGTCTTTTACATAAATTGCCATGTGCCTTTACTGTCTTAATAATAATCCCTGAATATCCAAGTGAATCAGAATTCCTGATACTTACTTTTGTACTGTCTGCAGACTCTTGTGCTTCTTTGTTTACATGTCTGAGCTCTGTTGAATAGGAGATAGTGATTCATAATACTCCCACTCTGTCTGTCTCACAGTTTCTTATCTGACAGACGCAGGAGAGGGGAAGGAGATACTGAGTGAGGATGGACTGGAGCAGAGAGAGAAAGGAAGTTGTGTATACAGTGTACATGCAGAGTATAGGGAAAGCTGAGGCTATGAACCGAGGTAAAGACACAAGTAGAAATACTGCACATGCAGGGACATTTCTAATGGGGGAGATTTATTGAAAAGTGGACAACACTGAATGCAGCTGTAAAAGATGGGTGTTAGCCTCTGAGCCTTCTCCCTTAATAACACACTGCAATTTATCTAAAGATTTTCTCTAGAGATGAGCGAGCACTAAAATGCTCGGGTGCTCGTTACTCGAGCCGAACATTTCCAGATGCTCGAGTGCTCGTTTCGAGTAACGAGCCCCATTGAAGTCAATGGGAGACCCGAGCATTTTTCAAAGGGACCATGGTTCAGGAATAAAATGTGTTATTTAATTGAAAAATAATGTCTTCTGATAATTTGCAAACATCTGCGATCTATTCTTCACTGTTCCGCACGTATATTATCTCCCGACAAGTTAGCAGATGTAAAGAACAGTGAAGAATAGAATAAAAACAGTGAACACAGTGAACACAGTGAACACAGGATCATTTAAGATAAAAACACAGTGCAGAACACAGTGCAGAATATATTACAGATGTTCGGCACATCTGCTTACTTGTCGGGAGATACGCGCGGAACGGCGCGAACAAAATAGCATGTGAAGAACAATATATATGTGTGTGAAGAACACATTGCAGATGTTTAAATACATCTGCAATGTGTTCTTCACACATATATATTGTTCTTCACATGCTATTTTGTTCCCACCGTTCCGCGCGTATCTTCCGACAAGTAAGCAGATGTGCCGAACATCTGTAATCTATTCTGCACTGTGTTCTGCACTGTGTTTTTATCTTAAATGATCCTGTGTTCACTGTTTTTATTCTATTCTTCATTGTTCTTCACTGTGTTTTTTTTAATTAAATGCTCGATCTCGAGCAGGGGAAATACTCGTCCGAGCAACGAGCCGTCTCGAGTACCCTAATGCTCGACCGAGCATCAAGCTCGGACGAGCATGTTCGCTCATCTCTAATTTTCTCTTTTTTTAATTATATTTGCAACTTTTTTTGCACATTTGTAAATTTGCTACTTCTCCACTCACCTGGGTTAGCCTGAGTGAGCCGCCCAAGAATTTTTCAACGTTGAGCCTTATAGATTTTTAAGCCCTTAACTCATAACTTTGGAACGCTTTAACATATCCAAGTGATTTTGAAATTTTTTTGGGCTAAATGAATGTGTTTTTCATAAAATGTACAAATTCTCAGTGGATAAAATACCAAAACACTCCACAAAATTTGATCGCCAATCTCTCTTGAGTGTAACAATCCCCCATATGTGGTGGTAACCTGCTGTGTGGGCGCACGCCAGGGCATCGAAGGGAAGCTGCACCATTCAGAGCAGATTATGCATTGTCACATTATAACGGCTATACAATCTTTATTTTTTTGGCAATTTGGACATATAAGGGCTAATTTTTTTCGACATGAGATGCACTTTACAAATACTTCATTTTAGTTGGTCTGTAGCTTTTTGATGAGATTTTATAACTCTTTAATGTATGGAGGAAAACAAAATTGTCAATTTTGGGTTTCTTTTTTTTGTATATTTTGGGGGTCGTACACCGTACACTAAACATACTATAATATTTTTATTCTATAGATCACTACAATTACGGTGATACCTCATTTATATAGTTTTTTTTATATATTTTACAATTTTACAGGAAAAAAACAAATATAAAGAAAATCTCATTTGTTTTTGCATCGCCATCGTTTTGGAGACGTAACTTTAATATTTTTGGGTTGACAAAGTTGGTTTAAGGCTCATTTTTTATGTGTTGAGTTGTCGTTTTTAGTGGTAGCATTTTGGTGCACATAACGTTTTTTTGATCACTTTTTGGAACATTTTTGTTTAGGGATTTTATGAAAATTTACATTTTTGGCGAGTTTTTCAGTTTTTTTTTTTACGGCGTTCACGGTACGGGTCCAATAATGTTAATGATTTATTGTAAAGATTGTTACGGACGTGGCAATACCAAATATCTGGGGGGTTTTGGTAATTTTCCGTTTTTTTTTTTACTTTATTAGATGTGTATAAGGAATGTTTGTGTTTAGGGGACTGTAACTTTATTTAATTAATTCTTTTTATTCAAAAGTGTGTTTATTTTGTGTTTTTAACTTTTTCTCTTTACTTTACTTCCACTGATCACTTGTTCGAGCTATTCTTCACCTAATACAGTGTAATACAGATGCTGCGCATGCTCAGTGTGTCACAGCCAGCTCCCCGGAAGGAGATTGCGCAGCTCCGGGCACTGGCAGTCCCGGGGCTGTGATCGGAAACACTTAACCCCCCGGTAAGCGCCGCGGGGGGGTCCGATTACAGTCAAATGCCACTGACACGCCGCGGTCAGTATGACCGAGGTGTGTTAGGGGTTAACACCCGCGATCGGAGAGATCTCCGATCGTGGGTGTTAGAGGCGGGTGTCGGCTATAATATATAGCCGACACCCGCAGCTTCTGGAGCGGGCTCCGTTCTGGAGCTGGCGCCAGAAGCATGACGTACTATTACTGCATTTTGCGGTAATGCAGTAATAGTACGTCAAATGTCAGGACAATCCAGATCTGGACCTATGAAAAAGTTGCAATTTTGTTGCATATTGTGGTTAAAAAGCAGGAGGTCAGGACGGGCAGCACAGGATCAGAATCGGGGATGTAGCAACAGGTCAGGGCAGACAGCAGAGGAGCGTAGTCATGTACGGAACCGGAGTCACAACGGGAAATCTCAATCACAGCACAAGGCATCAGACACAGCTTTCTCTAAGGCACGGGGCACAAAGATCTGGCAGGGTGTGATGGGAGAGTCAGGCTTAAACCAGTTTCCTGGGAATAGCCAGCGCCAATTAGTGGTGCGCTGGCCCTTTAAATCATAGAGTGCCGGCATGCACGCGTCCGAGGAAGCGGGGACACAAAACAAAACTCTGGTCCCGATCAGACGTAGGAAAAAGCTTAGAAGGGGTTGCAGAAGAGTCTGCAAATTTTGTGTGACTTTTTATAAACATAAGACCCACAGACTCAGCTTTATGATACATCAACCTCTAAGATAATTCAAACAAGTCCGAAAAAATATCTGCACAAATGTCCTGACTAAAGATAAATGACCCCCAGTGTCTCCTTAGACCAGGTATTAGCTATGTGTTCCTGCTCTAGCAGCAGGTATTGGGGGACCCTATATTATGTGTATTTAACCCTTTATATCACTACAGACAATCACATAAGGAAAAGCCAATTCCACACATTGATCAGGTGATTGGTTCCCTATGACATAATGGGGGTTGCCCCGGGGCTGTCTGTCCTGTATGAGATGTAATAAGCTGCTATTCCAGGAACACCCACATAGCTCAATATCTATGAAGAACCTCCTGTAGGGCTTTCTTTATGTCTTTATTCCTCAGACTGTATATAATGGGATTGATTAGTGGTGTAAACACTGTATATAGCAGGGAGATGAATTTGGTTGTTTTTCCTTTTTTTGGGATGACATAAACGCTGAAAAGAGTCCAGTAGAAAAAATTAACCACAATGAGGTGGGAGCTACAGGTGGAGAAGGCTTTCTGTCTCCCGGTACTGGATGGGATCCTTAATACTGTAATAACAATATAAGTATAAGACACCACAATGATTGTCGTTGGGATTATTATAGTTGGAAAACCAATTACGTACATCTCCAATTGAACAATGAAGATACTTGAGCAGGAAAGTTCTAAAACGGGAACAAGGTCACAGAAAAAATGGTCAATAATGTTGTCACCACAAAAATATAACTGTGATGGTGTAATGGTGAGAATGAACAAACAGACAAACCCCAACATCCAACAAATACAGACCAACTGGATGCACAATTGAGTTGTTACAATTGAAGTATAACGGAGCGGATTACAGATGGCCACGAATCGGTCATAAGACATCACAGCCAGGAGGAAACACTCAAAGCCCCCCGAGGCACTTAGGAAAAAAAACTGAGCAAAACAACCAACAAAAGTCATGGTCCCCCCATTATTCAGTAGCATGTGGAGCATATTGGGGACAATATCTATGGAAACCAAGATGTCACTGATGGACAGTTGTGAGATGAAGAAGTACATGGGAGTGTGGAGGTTCCTGCTAGTGGACACCAGGGTGATGATCAGGAGGTTCCCACATATTGTTGTACCAAAGAGAATAAAAAACATGAAGAAAAGAACATTTCTGAGAAGTTGACTTCCTTGAAATCCTAAGAGATAAAACCCTGTGATGACAGTCAGATTGGTCTACAAGTAAGAAAAAGTAGGAAAGTGAAATAAATGAGATTAGACATAAAAGTGAAAGTCTACGAGCTGCCAGAGGGACGGTTGTATCACCCTAATGTGTGATCTCTGTAATCATCAAGGATTGGAGAGGTGAATTCTACATTTGGAGGCCAGATCTCTAATATTTGCCAAAATGTATCAAATATAACATTCTGAACACACAGTAACTCATCCCATCCTGAGAGCCTACACTCTCCCTCTAGCTCACAGATAGAAATATAATGGGGCTCAGTTACTTTCCCGGTCCAGTCGCGATCCCGCGGCGCATTGTCTGGCGCTGATTCGAGTCTGCCGGGATTCACTAAGGTCTGCCGGAGTTCACCTTCTTTGTCCCAGTGCATGTAAGTGCTGATCTTGAGACACAAATTCTTTTTTAAATTCTGCAGTTTTTCCGAATTCGTTGGGTTGTCCGATGGCCACAGCCCCTGATTTCGTGTGATCGCGTGAAAACCGGCACAGATGTGGCATAATCCCAGGGCAATTTGGCGCAAATTGGAAATCATCGGGAAACCCGACGAAAGTGCGCGATTCGGACCCTTAGTAAATGAGCCCCATTGTATCTCATAGCGATAAAAGTCTATAGACTTGTATAATGTAAAATCTAAAGCCATGAATTATACATAGTGACAATAAATACATCACAATAATCAATGACAAGGCCCATCACCAAATTATCATATATTCATATTATAATAATTCAATGTTCATCTCAGGGGGCATTTTATAAGGAGAGGTCTGTACTGTCTGGTCTGGGTCAATGATTTTTTTAACCACCATCAAGAAATCCCCCTAAATCATGTACCTTAATGGGAATCTCATCCAAAAAAAAAATATTACTACCATATATACTCGAGTAAAAGCCAAGTTTTTCAGCACAAATAATGTGCTGAAAAACACTAACTCGGCTTATACAAAAGTCAAGAAAAAAATACAAACCGTGTACTCACCTTTTGACGCCCTACAGGCAGGTCCTCTTCAATCAATCGATGCTCCGATATCTTTCCAGCCGCTCGCTGGCATTCTACTATGTACACTGGCATCGGCACACAGTATGATTCAGTGAGCAACTGACGTCACGATCACTGCAACAGACCGCGCGGGGACACGGAGAAGATACCGGAGCATCAATCGATTGAAGAGGACCTGCCAGGGTGGGGGCGTCGGAAGGTGAGGTTTTTTTTTTCAGGCTAGATACTACAGGGGCAGGCAAGCTATATACTACAGAGGGCAGGCAGTCTATATACTACAGGGGGCTGGCTGGCTATATGCCACAGTGGCTGGCAGGCTATATACAACAGGGGCTGGCAGGCTATATACAACAGGGGCTGGCAGGCTATATACTAAAGGGGGCTGGCTGGCTATATGCTACAGTGGCTGGCAGGCTATATACTACAGGGGCCTCGCAGGCTGTATACTACAGAGGCGGGCCGGCTTTATACTACAGAGGACTGGCAGGCTGTATACTAAAGGGGGGCTGGCAGGCTATATACTACAGGGGGCTGACTATATACCACAGGGGGCTGGCAGGGTGTATACTACAGCAGGCTGGCTATATACTGGGGGGGGGGTTGTGACCAAAGCATTTCCTACCCTCGGCTTATACTCGAGTCAATAGGTTTTCCCAGTTTTTTGTGTTAAACGTAGGGGTCTCTGCTTATACTTGGATCGGCTTATACTTAAGTATATACGTTGTTTTACTGCTATTTAGGCCTCTCAAAGTCACTTAAAACTGAGCAGGTGCCTCTAAGTAAGGGTTTTGGCGATTTTCAAAAAAAATTGAGAAATTGCGCCTAAAATTCTGAACCTACTAACAACCTAGAAAAGAGAGAGGAGGCATAAAAAGCCTGAACCAATATAAAGCAGACATGTGCGGAATGAAGTTGTTAGGAGGCTACGTATTTCTGCCTAAAAAGAATTTGAACTTTGAAAATAAAGAATTTTTAGAAATTTTTGCCAAATTTTTAACTAAACACAAAAGAAAACATCAAAATGTCTCAACTAATTTGAAGTGATATGTGTGACAGGCAAATGATCTCTTAATACCCTCGATATATTATAGCATTACAAAAAAAAAGTCCAAAAATGGCCAAAAGAGTTAAATGTGACCTTTTCTCTTGACATCACCTTCTTTCATACTTATTCTCCTCCCGGAGACTTCTCCCAGTCTTTTCTGCTCTCATTTCCTCTAACATTGAGATACAACACTGTCCACATCTTCAGGAATTAAAATCTAACCTAAAC
Source organism: Engystomops pustulosus (assembly GCF_040894005.1). Taxonomy (NCBI): domain Eukaryota; kingdom Metazoa; phylum Chordata; class Amphibia; order Anura; family Leptodactylidae; genus Engystomops; species Engystomops pustulosus. Next base: position 223,097,744 of record NC_092414.1, read on the forward strand.
CTCAATGCAATGAAATGCTGAAACACATGACGCCATAAGAACAACTCACGAGGACTCGGTACTTACCTGTGATTTTTCCATTCTCCTGCCATAATATTCCTTTTGTGTTCTATTTATAACAATTATCACTTTCCCCTTCATTCATACATCAAAAAAAAAAAAAACTATAAACACTAATCCTATGCAGCAGCTCTATAATGTAAGAATCTTAGGAGGCAGACAAGCCCAATATAAGGACACAGCGGAGGCAGGGGATTGTGGGAGATGAGGTTCTGCCATTACCTCATGTGTCTCCTGTGTTCCAATTTGCAAAGGTTTTAGTGCACGGAGGAGCTAAACCTCTGACGATTGTTCTAAAAAGGTTACAATAACATCCCTGGAAATTTCGATTCCGTCATAAAATAATCTTTGAAAAATAAAAAAAACTTCAAATCACAACAATCACCTGCTGGAGATTGCTCAAAAAAAATGTTAGGATAAAAGTAAAAGGAAGAATCAAGTAGATGAGATTTGGTATAGTGGTATCTTTGTCTTCTTCAGAGCTATTTTTAAGGGCCCAGAGATCCCGCGGTAGTTTCAGGCAGTTGACTTTGTCCTTTCTTTTTATTTTAGTAACAATGGGGCACATTTACTAAGGGTCTGAACGCCGCACTTTCGTGGGGTTTCCCGTATATTTCCGTTTTTGCACCAAATTGCCCTGGGTTTTGGGCGCACGCGATCAGATTGTAGAGCATTGGCGACGGTTTGCATGCGAACAGAAATTGGGGGCATGGCCGTCAGACAACGACAGATTTGGATAAACCGCGGAATTTAAGAAAAGAATTCTGTCGCAAGATCAAGCACTTACATGTACTGGGAAGGAGCAGGTGAACTCCGGCGGACCTTGGGGCAGAAGCGACCGAATCCTCGTCGGACAGCGCACCGCAGGATCGCGACAGGACCAGTTAAGTAAATGTTCCCCAATATGTTGTAGTTGGAGGCTCTAAATAGAGTGTGGAATGCTCAGATGTAAAAATGTATGTTACTATGTTCTGCTACTGAGCTGATGTTGTAGTGTACTGCTACCTCTGTTTTGATCTGACCCCTCGGTTCTCTGCAATTCAATGCAATATAATTTTATTGATATATGGATTTTTTAATGAATATGGAATAATTTTGGTAAAAATGTGCTGTATTTAGAGGCTTTAGTTACCATGATTATATGAATGGGTAGTGTCAACAAGGGAGAGGTTAATTTGAGGAAAGAGGACTCAACCTGTGACATACCATAAAGTATACAGAAAATCCTTACAAATTGGTTTATTTTGAACGTGGCCTGAAAAGGACCTTAGTATTGAAAGAAAGGGGAAAGTGGAGCATTTCTAAAGAATAGACTGTCCCCTAACCCTATCCAGTAAGATGTCCACATCTAAGCCAGTAGACCAACATGTTTCTCAAGTATAGAGTAAAATGCTGCCAATTGGTAATGGACGATAATATGGCAATAGTAAAGACAGACAAAGATAGAGAATAGAGATGAGCGAGTATACTCGTCCGAGTATACTGCTCGGTCGAGTATTAGCATACTCGGACCGGCTCGTTACTCGGACGAGTATTTCCCCTGCTCGAGATCGAGCTGTAAATTAATAAAATAAATTGAATAAAAGTATTTTTATTGTAAAAAAAAATATTACACATGTTTCCATATGTTTTACTTGTAAGAACACATTGAAATAACACTATTCTTCACTTTGCAGGTGTGCGCACGTGTCTCCCGCTAGGTTCGGAGATGTTCGGAACATCTGGAATGTGAAGAATATTGTTCTTTCAATGTGTTCTGCACTTAAATGGTCCTGTATTCGCTGTTTTTAATGTTTTAATTCTATTCTTCACTTTGCAGCTGTGTGCGCGTATCTCCGAACCTATCGGAAGACACGCGCGCACACCTGCAATGTGAAGAATAGAATTAAAACATTAAAAACAGTGAAAACACGAACATTTAAGTGCAGAACACATTGAAAGAACAATATTCTTCACATTCCAGATGTTCGTGCACATCTCCTAACTTAGCGGGAGACACGCGCGCACACCTGCAAAGTGAAGAATAGTGTTATTTCAATGTGTTCTTACAAGTAAAACATCTGCAAACATCTGGATTTTTTTTTTTGAACTGTGTTCTTTTACTGTTCAGTTTTATTAAAAAAATGCTCGGGTCTCCCATTGACTTCAATGGACTCGTTATTCGACACGAGCACTCGAGCATCGGGAAAAGTTTGTCTCGAATAACGAGCACCCGAGCATTTTAGTGCTCGCTCATCTCTAATAGTGAACCCTACACCTATACCTTTCCAGCTGTCCCTACTTAATTGCTTATCCTTCCTTAGGCAGTAGGCAACGATTGATCAACCCTCCCTTCCTGCAAAAATACAGAAACAAAATAGGACAAAACAAACACAGAAGAACAACCAAGAAGACAATGCAGTACAGAATCAAGAGACCATCAGTGGTCAGTAGGCTTATAGTAAGCACTGGAAAGTGAGCAGATAATTAGCTTTTCCTCACCTAACCATCTGCAGGCCAGAATAAAGTCTACAGGAGACAGATGTGGTGGAAATCAATTAACATAGCCAGGTGTGAAATAATGCAGTATTCAGACTAGTGCGGGACAAAATGCAAAATAAGTGAACAGCTACTGTCAGCAAAGCATCTTCTGCTATACCTTCTGCCATATCTCAACAGGCAAAAATGTAACAGTACCTCCACCCCTTAAGCGTACCACCCGACTTTCATTGGTGCATTTTGAGGAGACACAGAGCTTGGAGATCCTTGCCAGAGACCAATGTCCGTTCCTCTAGACCAGTGATGGCGAACCTTTTTGAGAACGAGTGCCCAAACTGCAACGTAAAACCTATCTACTTATCGCAAAGTGCCAATAAGGCAGTTTATACTGAAAACATAGGTTTAAGTATAGAAACACAATAACACAGCTTAAAAGGTTGTACGCTTTTGTACAATAAAAGGGAAATAATCTGGCATTGCATCCTCTTTTTCCCCCACAGTGTTTACCGCTGCAGCTAACCACAGCACATCACTGCTAGTAAAGTACCGGGATAATGGCAGTAATTGGCCAATGACCAATCTTTGGATCTTCACTTTGGGGCTCCCGAAACAGAAATGCAATTCAAACGGCACATGTGAATGCGCCCCAATTATGTCAAAGTACATAGCTAGAAAATCTGCAGCAGTCCTGCTAGTAATAAATAACTACATAAATTCTGGGATACCAGACAGAAATTATTACCATGCACAGGACTGCTGCATTCTGCCTACTTTCTTTCCTTACATAGGACTGATTCTTTTTTTTGTCAAGCAGAAAGTCCTGTGTTAAGTGTCATTTTACAAATGACTGCTTAACACTGAGGAAGAGGCAGCAGTTCTATGTAAGGAAAGAAAGCTGTCTAGCCACAGAAGTCCTGTGTAAATTATGGTGCAATAAGATGCAGCAGTCTGTTACTAAATGGCTTTTGCAGCATGCAACTCTGTATTTTACACAGGCCTGCTGGAATCTATTGCTCCATAGTTTACTTAGGACTCCTAAGAGAGACAACAGTCCTATGTATATAAATTACAAAGAACTGCTGCTTTTCCCACCATGCAGAGTACAGTCCTGTGTCAATAAGTACAGTAGTTCAGGGCTATGTACTGTCTGCTATGGATTGGGCTCCAGCAATGAATAAATAAGCATCAGGGCTGTTTATGGGGTCGGGTGATACAGGAGGCTAAATGGAAAGTTCACCCACCAGCTCAGATCAGATCAGCTCAGCTCATAGACTCCTGTCCTACATCTTCAGTACTTTGCTGATGGCACGTGGGAAGAGAGCAGAGATAAGGCAGGAGACGCTGTGAGTGTCAGTAACTCCTCCTACACACAACCTCTGACCTCTGTGGCCAGCTCCGTGCTGCTGCCTGCTGAAGCTCATGTAAGCTGTGAGCAGAGAGCAGCGCTAGCATACAGGAACCTGCAGAATAACCTGGGCAGGAAGCTCAGTTTCCCAGCATCACTCCGTCCGTGGGATACATTTGCTGTAAGTCCTGCCGCAGTAATTGAGGGATAGGCGCGCGTGCCCACAGAGAGGGCTCTGCGTGCCCTCTCTGGCACGCGTGTCATAGGTTCGCCACCACTGCTCTAGACCATAGCACTTCCAATGAACAAGAGAGTTCTGGACTAGACAGGTATCCAGAATTTCTTCTATGTCAAATTCCTGGACTACAAGTGGAGCTGTTGGATTTCAATCCAGAAACACAGGAGCCACCTGCTATCCACATTGAGACCACCACTAGAGGTAGCGGCTTCGCGATCTGTCTGCTGCAAAGTACCTATTCCTGTAAAAGGGTGAATACCAGAGAGGTCCAGGGATAACGCCCTTAGTGTGTGTCCCAAAGTCAAACCAGTTGGATAGCATAGTGGGTTCACAACCCGCTGCTTGTTACACATATGACCATCTCAGTGGGCTTCGTTTCCAGCACGTCAATGGGAGTGAAATAAGGTCGTGTTCAGATTAGTGCAGTACAGAATTATAAAAACTAAACCACAGTCAGGAGCTAAAGATGAGATGTTAGAGATGTTACATTGAAGCTTTTGTAATTCTTCCTAAACACATTGGGGGTCATTTACTAAGGGCCTGATTCGTGTTTTCCCGACGTGTTACCCAAATATTTCCGATTTGCGACGATTTTCCCCTGGATTTTGGCGCACGCGATCGGATTGTGGCGCATCGGCGCCGGCATGCACGCAACAAAATCAGGGGGCGTGGCTGAATGAAAACCCGACGGATTCGGAAAAACTGCCACATTTAAAAAATGTGTCTCGAAAATTGCACTTACCTTCACTCAGCCCGGCTTGGTGTATTCCAGTGCGTTCCTATGCTCTTCAGCGCAGCATGGCCAACTGGTGGACGTCAGAGGAACTGCCTTAATAAATCCCGGCCGGACCCGAATCCACCGCAGAGAACGCGCTGCTGGATTGCGAATGGGCCGGGTAAGTAAATCTGCCCCATTGTGGCCAGAGGTCAAACTCTAGATGAATTGTATATACTTCCTCTCCAGGAAGGGAAATCCTGGACAAAGCGGTTGTAGTTGACTGGACACAGTGCCTTTAATGTGACCCTTTCTACACTCTTCAATGTAATTTGTTTACCACAATTCCTTCTGAACTTCTTAATCCTCCACTATAGATCCCTCTGTAACCTTAATTCATACATTTGTTTCTGTTATTCAATCCTAGAAATGCATTTGCAACAACTGTACCCATTCCGGCTTCAACGTGATCCTCTTCCCATAAAGTATGTTTATGGGAACCTGCCATCATGAACAGGCACAATAACCCTCAAGCCCCCTCCCTACTGTGCATTTGTTGAAAAGTGCAGTGCAGCTGTCCAAGCTTAAATGTGTCTCCTCCCACCAGTAAAATCGCTCCTCAAATTTTTTCTGACCTTGTCTATGTTGGCTCCGCCCAATTGGTGACAAGATCTGCAGTGCTCACTGCTAAATTCACCATGCAGTGTAAGGGACAGCATTCTGGTCAGGACAAGAAGAGGACAGGGAGAAAATGTCCTGTCTGCTTAGGCTGAGATCTGAAGAGAAGCTGAGCTGTCAATCAAAAGAAGGAGGCGGGGATGATTGGTCCCCTGGAGAAACCGTGACTCTTCTCTTCAGAATTGACTCTTTGTCTACTCATTTGCATATCAGAAAAATGGCTTTAATTAAAGAACATCTACCACCATGATGAAGGACTGAACACCAAGCACACTGACATACTGGTGTGCACCATCCTCTGGCAGGATCTGTTCTTATTTTAACTTCTTATGCCCTTGTTTTTAAGAAAAAAAGAGGCTTTATAAAGTATGCAAATGAGCCCATGGGGCTCCAGGCTCAATTAACCTAGGCTCCATTAACACCTATGGAGCCCAGAGCCCCTCAGGCTTGTTTGCGTAGTGTTAAAAAACTTTAAAAAAAAAAAAAAAACAGCATAAGAATCTAAAATAAGAGCAGATCCTGCCAGAGGGGGTGCACACTAGTATGTCAGTGTGCTTGGTGCACAGTCCTTCATGCTGGTGGTAGATCTCCTTTAAGGAACAGAGCCTCAGTGGAAGGTAACACTTTAACCCTTTACCAGCAGGTATTACAGGTGTGAAGGTAAAGTCTTCTTTAGAAATTATAATTTTCTTGGAAAATAAGCACATTCACAAGGGATTAAATGACAGAATGCTCAGCCATATTTGATTCCTAATTTATTCTAAGGTGGTCAATATTCCATGTGTGGGGGCTCACTGGATTATGGTCACAGAGTCCACTAATTTAACATTTCTGTGGACATACGCTGTAATGAAGAATTACATTTCTACTGGCCCTTTAATCAGTCTACGTGCGGGACACGATGTGATGGAATTCTGTTAAGCGTCTATGTTTACCCCTGCAGGACTTAAGAAATTGTACTTCCCAGTGTCACCATTTAAAATGTTACGCCACATTCTGGGAAGCTGAAAATAAATTGTTGAAATTGTTAAAAAAAAGCTTAATTTTTTATCGAGACCTCTGTTGTTTTACAGCTTTCACTGCTCGCTCCAAATGACAACTGCCCTTTACTCTTTGGGTCAGTGAAATCATGGAGATGCCCAATTTATATACGGTAGGTTTTATTTTGCATTGCTAGATTTAACAAAATAATTCACTCTTTTGTATTAAAAATATTGCCAGATGTTAGCACCCATAACTTTTACATGCTTAAGTGTACAGATTGTATAAGTTGTTTTGCAGGACAAGCTGGCATTTTCATTCATATCAATTTGGGACCTACAGTATATGACCTTTTCATCACTTTTGGGTGGCCAAATGGCAAAAAAGGAGACAATTCTGAAATTGCCTCACTGCATTCACAGCATGGCATAATCGCTTTTATATTCTGTAGATCAAGCATTTTGAGATGTGATCTCTAACATGTTTTTTACTACTATATTAGACCCCTGGGGTACCCCTGGGGTACTTCATACATAGGGGTCTGATTGCTCCTGTTTATAGATGAGCGAGCACTAAAATGCTCGAGTGCTCGTTATTCGAGACGAACTTTTCCAGATGCTCGAGTGCTCGTCTCGAATAACGAGCCCCATTGAAATCAATGGGAGACTCGAGCATTTTTCAAAGGGACCATGGTTCAGGAATAAAATGTGTTATTTAATTGAAAAAGAATGTCTTCTGATAAGTGATCAGATGTATGCAAACATCTGCAATCTATTGCCACTGCCGCTGCCCCATGTCTCCGTGCTGCCGCTGCCCCATGTCTCCGTGCTGCTGACGCTTCCCACGGTGTCTCCGTGCTGCTGCCGCTTCCCACGGTGTCTCTGTGCAGCTCCCCGGTGTCTCTGTGCTGCTCCCCGATGTCTCTGTGCTGCTCCCCGATGTCTCTGTGATGCTCCCCGATGTCTCTGTCCTGCTCCCCGATGTCTCTGTGCAGCTCCCCGGTGTCTCTGTGCTGCTCCCCGGTGTCTCTGTCCTGCTCCCCGATGTCTCTGTCCTGCTCCCCGATGTCTCTGTCCTGCTCCCCGGTGTCTCTGTCCTGTTCCCCGATGTCTCTCTCCTGTTCCCCGATGACTCTGTCCTGATCACCGTGTTCTTCAATGTGTTCTTCACACAAATATATTGTTCTTCACATACTATTTTGTTTGCACCGTTCCGCCGTATCTTCCGACAGGTAAGCAGATGTGCCGAACATCAGTAATCTATTCTTCACTGTGTTTTTCACTTAAATGATCCTGTGGTCACTGTGTTCACTGTTTTTATTCTATTCTTCATTGTTCTTCACTGTGTTTTTTTAATTAAATGCTCGATCTCGAGCGTGGGAAATACTCGTCCGATCAACGAGCCGTTTCGAGTACCTTAATACTCGAACGAGCATCAAGCTCGGACGAGTATACTCGCTCATCTCTACTCCTGTTATAAATTGCTGTGTCAATCAATGAGTTCTGGCTGGCTCAGCAGAGGCTTTTCCCAAAAATATTTTCAAGTGTTGAACAATCTTCAATGGTTTCTATGGTTTTTACACCTAATTTAAGAGTTATTTCCAAAATCTTTGGCAGCAATATTGCTGACCTCGTCAATTTCACATGATGTCTAGAAAAGTGGGTGTGGCCTATTACCTGAGCTGTTCTTAGACAGATTTATTACTTGTGCCTTTTTATAGTTGCAATTTGTGTTAATGCAGAATTACTACACCCCTAAGCTCACGTAAAAAGAAGCCAACAAACAAGTGTGTTACGTAGCTGCATCTTTCCATTTGCATTGTGCAAAACTTTATTAGTATTCCTTTGCCTGGACAATAACTGAAGGCAAATACCAGAGATCACAGCACGGATAACAGGGATGTGTCAGTTGTACCACACAGAGAAAGCTGTAAAACCTCATTTGGAATTTTTTTCCAGCTTCCCAGTACATTGTTCTGAATATTTGGTGCCACTATTACGTACAACTCATCCCACAGATAACAAGCCCCATACAACTCTGTAAGCTGAAAAATAAAAATTAGAACTTTTAGAATGCAGAACGTGAAAAGCCAAAATGGGTGCGGTCCGAAAGGCGTTATTCACACCAAAAACCTCCGCTCCAAAGACACAGTCATAATATATGCTGCAACAAAATGATAAATGCAACCACAAACACTGAGCAAAAAGTATAGAAAAAATAAATTAGCCTCATAAAAATACAAGAGAAAATGATAAATAACCCCCAGTGTCATCAGTATTTTACAGTGCCCCCATTTATTAAAGTGTCTGTGCTAGTTTTATGTCACGGCTGCTCTGTTTCCGCTGCACTACAAAATTCTGCACATGAAGGGGCGTCCGGTGCTTGGTCGGACCACGCACCACATTCATTACTGTGACTCATAAGAATTGCGCTGTACGCTTTATGTTAGAGATGCAACAAAAACAATTGGTAAGACTTATCGAGCATTCCAGGGGGCGCAGGATTCATGGAGACCGTGCACCAGTATTCAGTAACCTACCGCACCCTGTGCATTAGAGACTGCATGTGGTACAGACCGCACTACTTTTGATAAATGTGGGACAAAATGTAGCAATAGTTATACGATAAACAAGACAGAATACATGCAGATTAGCCAAAAACAAACAAGCGGCTTAAAGTGGATGTCTGACTGGACTTGCACGTGGTTTTATTTCTAGCTCCCACCATTACTGAGATATCACTTCCGTTATCTGGCAATTCTGTTCCTCTCTACTGTCAGAGAGGGGAAGGTGGGAAGGGTCATGTTAGAGAGGGGAGGGTGGGAAGGGTCATGTGTTAGTTAAATCTTCTCTGACATTGTACAATTAGCTCACAATCGGGCACATTTACATGGTCACCGGAGTTCACTGAATGAGTGCATTGCCCATGTATAATGCTCCGTGCTACCATTCACTAAGATTGTGCGCCTGCAATCATGAATGTGTTGCTTCCTTGCTCAGGTCCGACAAAGTTCACCATATTTTTTGTGGTGCATTTTAAACATAGGACACAATTTAAAAGTTAAAATACCATGGTCAGTCCGTATCAGTTGGATTGTCTGACGGCCCGCCCCCTAATCTGTCTCGCATGGAAGCAGCGCAGCTTCGCCACAAAAGGGTCGCGTGTGATGCAATCCCAGTGCACACACTTATAAAATACCAGTGCAAGCCATTTTAGCCCCAAAAGGGGGCTAAGGGTGCAGCGCGACCCTTAGTAAATGAGAAGAAGCTGTTGCCTTTCAGTACATTCAGCATGATCTCGCTATGATACAGCTACCAAGATTACACTGCATTCTGCTGCTGCACACTCCTGGCACACTTACATTGCGTTGTGTTCCAACCTGACACTTACTGGAGTGGGCAACAGCTGAAGAGTGAGAGATAGACATTGACGAGGAGGGAAGGAGTTGTGTAAAATCTCTATACAAAGAGCAAGATATTCACAGTATTGAATGTGGCTTAACATTAGTGACCCTCTGCAGCAAGCCTTTTATAGAACTAAAGCCCCAGAGCAACGAGCATTTCCTGCAGGCAACAAGCATGTTACATAGTATTAGATGCCGGCCCCTGCAGAATGGTATGTTCCACCAACCATGTTTGTCAATATGAAAGGTCCTTTGTAAAATGCCCTCGTATAAAATATCCGTCCCTTTGGCTTTGATAATTTTTTGCTTATGAGCGACCAGACCATAAATCAATGATATAATGGCCATACAAAGGGATTTTGATTCCAGTTATTGACTTGAATTTTAGGTAGTTGTCTGTATCAGATCGGCCCCTGATCTATCGTTTTTGAAGGACGTGTCTTGACGTTAGGAGCTTTGCTCATTAGTTTTCTAAAAGCTTCTTTAATATCTCGGTTACTCAGACTGTATATGATAGGATTCAGTACAGGAGTGACAACAGTATAGAACAAGGACATAATTTTCCTTACAACCACTGTGTTAGGAAATAAGTAGATGCTAATGATTGACCCATAATATAAAGCGACTACAGCTAGGTGCGAGCTACAGGTGGAGAAGGTCTTCTGCCTCCCGGTAACAGAGGAAATCTTCAGTATAGTGAAGATAATATACACATAGGAGACGATAATCACTGAAAATGGACACAACACTAGAGGTATAACCAGTACCATACTCTCAATTTTCACTAAAGAAGTGTCCGAGCAGGAAAGTTCGAGGATGGGATCAATATCACAGAAGAAATGGTCAATAACATTGGGTTCACAGAACTGATATTGACTCATAGGAACAACTAGCATCAAAATCATACAAGAAATGATCATCCAGCTCAGGAGAAGGACTTTTAGACAGAACTTGATGTCAATGACTGAGGTGTAATGTAGAGGGTTACAGATGGCCTGATACCGGTCATAGGACATCACCGTCAGGAGAAAAATTTCGAATGCTTCACAGACTGAAAAAAAATAATATTGAGCCAAACAACCCATAAGTTGCACATAACTTCCTCCAGACCAGACTACACGGAGCATGTTGGGTACGATGATGGTGGTGAGGAGGATATCGGAGAAGGAGAGTTGTGTGAGAAGAAAGTACATGGGAGAGTGGAGGGATCTGCTGGAGGACACCACCACAATGATCAAGAGGTTTCCACATATGGTCACACAGTAGATGAGCAGCAGCAGAAGAAAGACGAATGTCCTTAAATTCTCCAAATTCTGCAACCCCAATAGAAATATTTCGTTCACCAGACTTACATTTCTATACTCCATGATAACAGTGATTAAGTAGGACGCAGTCAGTTGTCTTGTTTCTCGACAATATTTTAGGTTCAGATTCTTTAGAATTGTCTTTGTCTATAAAGATTTATTGAATTGAGGTTTTAAGTGGAGCAGAATATGATTTATAACAAATATCACTGGTCAAAACCTATTTTACAAATTGTAGAGGTTTTATAAGACAGGATAGGGAATTACAAGAACAAACGTCATCTCTGTCCACACCTCCTCGAGTGTCCATTCCCTTCCATCTCCATTGTTTTTAATGGCATGAATATATGTTCTCCGAGGCTTCACAGGTGGTCAAACCTGGCCCAAAGGGGAAAATGTTCATTATTTTATTTAGATTTACACCTCTAATTGATGACTCAGCTTAACAAGTCAGATTGCTGTCCCCGTATCACAGGAAGAAGAGGAATCCTTTGCCACGAAAACAGTCAAACAAAAGAGAAAAATGCAAATTACTAAAGGTTCCTTCTAATTCCATGGAATCTGTTATGTCAAGACTCTGCTAATAGTCTATGAATAAACCCAATAAATAGCATAATAACTGTACAGATAAAGCACATATTTAGTACATAATACAAATGTTGTTTAATGTTCCCAAAAACTTCTACTGGGAAAAAAGCTCAACTTTGTTTTTTCCATTTTTGCACCGATTTTAAATGTAATTTTTCTTTAAAAAAGTGAATTTTTGATTTGTTCTTTTTTATACTGTTTTTATCTGATTTTATCTTTGATTTATTTAAAATCTGATGTTTTGTTATTCGGTGTCAGTATAAATCAGTGTAAGCAGTACATTTTTTTCTGACATTTTGAAATTCTATTCCACATACTACATAAATACATTGACTTACAAGAGAAATCCAGAAATCTTCAGAGTAGAAGAGTAGACGTCGGCAGGGACATGTCTTCTCCTACACAAGAGCAAGTATTTGCCCTCATAGGCACAGGATGATTTCTCTAGCCCCTTATATAGGTCTGAGCAGCCTCTGAGGTTTCCAGAAGGCTCCCGGGGGGGAGCGTTTTTATTCTGTAGATTTATTCCTATAATTGGTATTTATGCATTTCTGTTAATGAATCTTACAATTAAAATAAATGAGGCAGATTGACTAACACTATATAAGTATTAGAGATTTTACCTTTAGGCTGGACAGCCCTAAGCTGGACCATATTTATTACAGTGGATGATGTTGGAGACTGCACTGATCAAGACCTCTAAGTAACTTGGTAAAGAGTTAGATGCCAAGATCAGGAGCCATATCCCATATCTGGCCATATTGGGGGAGGCAGCGATCATATATATTCTCCTCAGTAAGAATATATTATCCAGTGTTGATGCTGCCCTAGGCACTCTGAGTGCTTATGCCCTCTATGGTAGCCGTCAAGCTAATCTAGCAGTGTGGGTCAGAGTTTCTCCTGATCCCATCTGTGTTTAGAATGAAAGACATGTGAACACTTGGGAATGTGCACGACGTGTTTTGCATTGTGCACATCGGATCAGGAGAGACTCCTCCTCATTGTACTTGAATTGTGTTACCAAATTTAATCCAAGTGCAGACTGTGAACGAAACCAGAGGGAACCTAAGGCCCCTTCCAAACTTGTGAGTGAAATGCGCTGTCCTTGCATCATACTCGAAGTGAGTGCTGCCTGAATCTCCCTGCTCAAACTCTGCAAACCGGAACTGAACCGAGATGCTGAGTTCAATTCCGGTTTGCAGCATTCGGGCCGGGAGATCCGGGCAGCACTCGCTGAGAGTGTGATGTGAGTTCAGGGCATTACACTCACAAGTGTGAAAGGGGCCTTAGTGTACCTACTAACCCAACTAAACATATCCCCAAAAACCCTGAGCTACTGACCCAATAATAAATACAGTGGGGTTGTCCAAGCTGGGGGGACATAAAAACAAGAAAGCATAGTATAAAAGAGTAGAGAACGAATGGCACTCACCCTTCTTGCCTTTCACGAGTTGCTTTATTGCAGAAAAATACTTGCGTATTGTAAAAGGGAAAAGGGATTGATGCAGAGGAGCTTTACGCAAGTGATAGTCGATTCATGCATGTAGTGCTTCTTCTGGCTTGTCATAAGTTATACCCCCCTTTGCACCACCCACCTGTGTGTCAGATAATTATAAGAATAAAAAGTTTATATTCGTAGCCACATTTAGAGCCATTTTTGCATGACTATACCTAGTGCATGCCGAAGGGGTTTCATATGCTAGAACTTACCAAACAGTGTTAGGCGCTAGTGTACAGTGGACTACAGAAAAATGGTGTCCGCAATAGACTGTGCCGATGCACAGAAAAAAACTACATCAATAGCATCAAGTGCGCATGCGCTCAATAATTAAAGGGATTGCTAGCAAACAGGGACATCATTAACCTTATCACTGGAGGCAGAGGATACAGTGGGAACACGCTGTTGACATGATGTATACTCTGTATACATACAGACACTGGGGATGGGCTACCCCTATAATCCTAAAGACCATATAAACACTGCTCAAAAATGGAAAATGGAAATCAAATTTATTAACCAATAGACACCTGGATTCTGAGTCACCCACACAGTTACATGGAAAAACACACTATAGGCTGATCCAACTTTGATCTAATATCCTTAAAACAAGTCAAAATGAGGCTGAGTATTGTGTGTGGCCTCCATGTGCCTGTATGACCTCCCTACAATGCCTCAGCATGCTCCAGATGAGGTTCAGATGTCTATATGTCTGTGGCCTACACATGCCTTTATGACCCCCCTAAAACATCTTGGCATGCTCTTGATAAGGCTCAGCATTGTGTGTGGCCTCCTCTTGTCAGTATGACTTCCCTACAATACCCCGGCATGCTCCTGATGAGGTTGGGGATGGTCTCCTGAGGGATCTCCTCCCAGCATCTGCCAACTCCTGGACAGTCTGTGGTGCAACATGATATTGGTGGATGGAGCAAGACATGCTGTCCCAGGTGTACTCAATGAGGAATGAGCGTGTCAGTCCATAGTTTCAATACCTTCACCTTGAAGAAACTGCTGAGACACTCCAGCCACATGAGGTCTAGCATTGCCCTGAATCAGGAGGAAGCCAGGGGCAATGGCACCAGCATATGGTCTGACAAGGGGGAGAATCAGGCTACCTCTGGTGAGCACATGGAGGGCTGTGCAGCCCTCGAAAGAAATGCCATCCCAAATCATTACTGACCCACTGCCAAACTGGTCATGCTGAAGGATGTTGCAGGCAGCAGATAACTCTCCACTGCTTCTCTACACTTTCACATCTTTCACACATGCTCAGTGTGAACCAGGTTTTACCTGTGAAGAGCACAGGACACCAGTTACAAATTTGCGAATCCTATTGTTCTCTGGCAAATTCCAAGCATCCTGTAAGATGTTGGGCTGTGAACACAACCACTATCTGTGGACGTTGGGCCCTCATATCATCCTCATGGAATCAGTGGAGACATTTGTGGCCTGCTGGAGGACATTTTGCTGGGCTCTGGTATTGCTCCTCCTGTTGTTTGGGTTGTAGAATTCGTCTCATGCTACTACGAGTGTGAAAGCACCACCAACATTAAAAATGGACCAAAATAAAGCTCAGTGTTGTGTATTAAGTGCATAATTGTGAGATAATGGCAGAATTTAATATAAATACGGCAATTCTCACATGTTTTTGGACAATGGATTGTGTTGAATATTGAATATTGTTCTGTTGTTCCCCTAGAGACCACAAGTAGACCTCTACAGTGGCAACAGTCAAAATTATGCCACAGTTGCCAAAAGTTACAGCACCTGCCTCCAGTAACCAGGGCTGTTCAGAGTAGTCAAAGGCATGCCCCCATTAGTCACAGAGCTGCACTCAGTAGTTACAGTACTAAGCTCAGTAGCCAATGCTGATCCAGTAGCCAGTAATCATTAGCAAGTGCTTCCCACTAGTAGTCACAGGGCTTTCCTCAGTAGTCAAAGGGCTGGTAGGGCTGCCTCGAATAGACACAGTGCAAGAATTTGCGATTCTTACAGCAACGTGGAGGGGGCGTTGTGGTCGGCAGAGTGGACAGGCATGAGGCATTCCTGCCCTATTCCAACATCATTTTAAAAAACATGAAAACCTTGTTCTCAGGTTTTTACTAAAATCTCTGACGGGTCCAACCTGGCATATTTTTGCATGGTGAGCGCAGCATTTAAAATTCAATTTGTGTCGCAACCAAGCACTCATAGATCAGGAAGAAGAAGGTGAACTCCGGCGGACCTCAGCGGGGAAGCGACACATGCAGGATATCGGGCGCACACTCTTGATGAATCGCGCCGGACTTCATCTTCGTCGGAGAACGCACCTCAGGGATCGCGACAGGACCGGGTTAGTAAATCTGGCCCATTGATTCTCTTAAAAAACGCATTTTAAAAAGACATTTACCTCAATCACCAAAAATAGAACATTTCTAACCTGCTACAATTCCACAACTTCAATTAAAAGAAACAAAGGAATATCCATCTTACAGAACAAAAACCTTCCGCTTATTTTTAAGGAGGTGAAATTGAATGTAGAAGGGGGATACCTCATCCTTAAAAGAACAATCTATAAAGTAACGTACAATATGCCAGTATTTATAAATCAAGTTACCTTTTTAAAAAAAATATTTTAAATAATATTTGCGGGAGGCCACATACACTCACCGGCCACTTTATTAGGTACACCATGCTAGTAATGGGTTGGACCCCCTTTTGCCATCAGAACTGCCTCAATTCTTCGTGGCATAGATTCAACAAGGTGCTGGAAGCTCCTCAGAGATTTTGCTCCATATTGACATGATGGCATCACACAGTTGCCGCAGATTTGTCGGCTGCACATCCATGATGCGAATCTCCCGTTCCACCACATCCCAAAGATGCTCTATCGGATTGAGATCTGGTGACTGTGGAGGCCATTTGAGTCCAGTGACCTCATTGTCATGTTCAAGAAACCAGTCTGAGATGATTCCAGCTTTATGACATGGTGCATTATCCTGCTGAAAGTAGCCATCAGATGTTAGAGGGTACATTGTGCTCATAAAGGGATGGACATGGTCAGCAACAATACTCAGGTAGGCTGTGGCGTTGTACCAAGGGGCCCAAAGAGTGGCAAGAAAATATTCCCCACACCATGACACCACCACCACCAGCCTGAACCGTTGATACAAGGCAGGATGGATCTATGCTTTCATGTTGTTGACACCAAATTCTGACCCTACCATCCGAATGTCGCAGCAGAAATCGAGACTCATCAGACCAGGCAACGTTTTTCCAATCTTCTACTGTCCAATTTTGATGAGCTTGTGCAAATTGTAGCCTCAGTTTCCTGTTCTTAGCTGAAAGGAGTGGCACCTGGTGTGGTCTTCTGCTGCTGTAGCCCATCTGCCTCAAAGTTCGACATACTGTGCGTTCAGAGATGCACTTCTGCCTACCTTGGTGGCGATTTGAGTCACTGTTGCCTTTCTATCAGCTCGAACCAGTCTGCCCATTCTCCTCTGACCTCTGGCATCAACAAGGCATTTCCGCCCACAGAACTGCCGCTCACTGGATGTTTTTTCTTTTTCGGACCATTCTCTGTAAACCCTAGAGATGGTTGTGCGTGAAAATCCCAGTAGATTAGCAGTTTCTGAAATACTCAGACCAGCCCTTCTGGCACCAACAACCATGCCACGTTCAAAGGCCTCAAATCACCTTTCTTCCCCATACTGATGCTCGGTTTGAACTGCAGGAGATTGTCTTGACCATGTCTACATGCCTAAATGCACTGAGTTGCCGCCATGTGATTGGCTGATTAGAAATGAAGTGTTAACGAGCAGTTGGACAGGCGTACCTAATAAAGTGCCCGGTGAGTGTAATCTTGCAATCCAAGTATAGAAGATACAGAAAATCACATATCCCTTTAAAGAAATGTAATGTAATTAAAGAATTACTTACAAGTAGATCCCTCGATATTAACCCCTAACAGAAAGACCATTCTGTCTTCCTGTCTGTCTAAAAGAAATGTCCCTGGATAGACTATTCTTTATCCTGGATTGTCTATTAGATAAGATAGATTCTACATATTACGACATCATTCTCCCTTCATGCCCCAATAATACTCTCACTAATGACCATCTATAAAAGGAATTCCTCATTACTGAGTGACCCCACAGATATCAAATATACAGAAGGACATATTAAAAATTATTTTTAAAAAATCCTCATGAATGGCACCTGTAATTCTAGCACCAGGGAAGCTCCCAAAACTGTAAGAAGACGTCTTCAGATGGAAAGAAGGGCAAGGAAAAGGGAAATAAACAAGTTTCTGACCTCATCAAATGTAAAACTTAAATTTCAGATATAAAGAAATGCAACACCCTCGCCGATGCAAGGCAGAGGAGTGTTTGCAAATACGTCCCACCATGTAGCTTGCAGCCTGTGTAGGGTCTGACCTGCCCCACAGCATGTCACTACATCACACTACATAGTCCTTATAGGACACAGGGGAACATTGCAGTGGTAGATCCTGCCTGGTAAGGCAGTAGTTAAGTGTTTTGTCTGATGTCATATGTGTCAGCCAATCACATGTGTTATACTTTGTCTCTGTGAGCTGATATGTAAGCTGAGATGTAATTGGAGGAGCAGCCACCACCTGACCAGGAGGAGTAACAAGACCCTGTCAGGAAAGAAGTCCAGAAGAAGTGAAGTTCTCTCAGAAGAGAGTAGAGAGCAGTCAGACCTAGGAGTCTGCAGAAGCAGACTGGAGTTACTCCAGTACAGACTCTGTACAGCTAGCATACCAGACCAGAGCAGGAAGAGCCTAGCCCCTGCCTGAAGAGTGGAACTAATAGCTAGTTTAGTGAGGAAAGGGGTATCATCCTACCTTCAAGGGTGATTCCTGAAGCAACCCAGGACAAGCTGAAGCATCCTTTTAGGACACAGCTACCTCCCAGCCTGCCATCTGCATCCAGGCTGGTGATCAATTCCTGTGGCTTCCTCCAACTGCATCTCAGCAATCCACCATTCTGTTAAGGGCACGTTGCTGCGGTTCCTGTCGGTTCCAATAAAGAACTGTAAGTTGTTTTTGTTTAACCTCTGCCTCCGTCTGGTCCCTGCTACTACGGCTGTCACCATCACGGGCACCCTGTCCACCACACAGAGACTTATACTCTAGACACTAAAGGGTTGCCCCAGGGAGAACCGCTATAGCAGCCTCTCCCTCATCATTTCTTGCCAACACCACCCTGCTGGAGACCTGCCATGCTGTAGGACAGCCCTCCGGTTCCCCCACATCTTAAAGATTACTTAAACTCAATAAAGTATGGGGCAAGAAGGTATCACAGCAGGACGAGAAGCTAAAGACAACACCACCAGGATGAGTAATGTAATTCACTAGGCTACACTCCAATACCCATTGCCCTATTATCCATTGATGAAGACATTACATTCAATAGGGTCAGTTGGAGGTTTTTGAGATTAACATTACACAAATATAGATTCCCGGAAGCTTTAGTAAAAAAAAATTAATAAATAATGGCCTTGTCCTACAATCCATCTGCAAAAATGTAAATAAGCAGAGAATTCTCCTCATTGGTACAAGGCAAGAATGGCCCCTATCCACAATCCATTTTGTTTTAAAGGACGTCTACCACCAGGATGCAGGATTGTAATCCAAGCATTGACATACTGGTTTGGGCCCCCTTTGGCAGGATCCGTTTATTTATTTTTATTTTTTTTTAGCTTCTTATGACATTTTTTGAAAAGAAAGGATTAAATAATTATGCAAATAAAACTGAGGGGCTCTGGGATCCATAGATGTCAATAAAGCCTTGAGCCCCAAAGGCTTATTTGCATAATTTTGTGAACCTGCCTGATCCATGTTGCACACCATTATGTCAGTGTGTCTGGTTAACAATCCTTCATTCTGGTGGTAGATTTTCTTAACCGGTTCCCGACCGCCCATTGTGTATTCCCGGCGCGCATCATGTCCCGATGCATAGAGAGGGCTCCCTGGCTGAGCCCTCTCCATAGCCGGTAAGTCTTTGCTGCATATTGCAGAAAAGGCTTACCGGTAACACCCGCGACTGCTGTTTGCACCAATCATGGGTGTTATCCTGGCAAAAAACCCATGTGCCGCCATCTTGCTGAGGATCGGTGCTGCCCGTGATATCATCGGGGAGCATCGATCCATCGCTATCAGCTCATTTTAATGAATAAGGAGGCAGTATATGATAGGATCCATCAGACAACCTAGGGTTAAAGTACCCTAGGGAGTCTGAAAAAATAGTAAAAAGAAAAATAAAAAAACGTTTAAAAAAATTATAATAAAAAATCTAAAAATTCAAATCTCCCCCCTTTCCCTATAACTGATATAAATATTAATAAACAGTAAAAATCATAAACACCTTAGGTATGGCACTTTATTGCCATTTTGAAAAATATTTTAAAAATCTATAAAAAGTGATAAAAAGCTTGCAAAGTCCTAAAAATGATACATTTGAAAACGTCATCAAAATTTGCAAAAAATGACACCACCCAAAGCTTCATTTAATGAAGTATGAAAAAGTTATTGGCGCCAGAAATGGCAAAATCAAAAAAAAAAAATTTGTACAGGAGGTTTAATTTTTGTAAATGTATGAAAACATAATAAAACCTATACAAATTTGGTATCGTCATAATTGTACCGACCCAAAGAATAAAGTAGACCTGTCATTTGTGGCGCACAGTGAAAGCCGTAAAATCCAAGCCCACAAGAAAATGCGTTTTTTCACCATTTTCATTGCATTTGGAATTTTTTTCCCGCTTCCCAGTACAAGGCAAGGAATATTCAATACCATCACTATGAAGTGCAATTTGTTACGCAATAAACAAGCCGTCACACAGCTCTTTATGTGTAAAAATAAAAAGTTATAGATTTTTGAAGGTGGGGAGTGAAACATGGAAATGAAAAAACGTAAAAGGTCCTGGTCCTTAGCCGGTTAAACCATGGAAGTTCTATCACAATTAACCTAATATATTAACCTGATATAACCTCGTAATTGGAACTGAGCCGGCATCATAAAACATGGGGTGTTTAACAAACATCTGACTCCCCAGTGCAACACTCTTGGTCAGAGTGAGCTCTGATTGCAGTTGCTTAACCTGTTAAATGCCGTGGTCAGCATGACCACACATTTAACTTGCCTGCTTAGGGTCTCTCCCCCATGAACAGCCCTTTCATGCCGTCTTTGGGGGGTGTCGATCATTTCTAAGGCAGGCAGTTTTAATGTCCACAGGCAGTGCCTGTAAGATCGCATCCGTGACAGGATCTAAAAGGCTCTGTGTCAGCCTATGCATGTTCACAGACTGACTGCGCTAATACCCTGCAACACATCAGTACTGCAGGTAATTATCATGAAAAAAAATTGGTAATTTTACCTATTTCATTCCACAAAAAATGCAATAAAAAGTAATAAAAAACCATATCTACCCCAGAATTATACTGGTGCAAATTACTATATGTCCCAAAAAAAACAAGCTATGAAACTGTTCTGTAGTAAAAAAAAATAAAAACGTTATTCCACTTGAAAGATGGTGATGTAAAAGCGAAAGATTTTTCCGCATATTCGTTTTTATAGTGAGAAATTTAGTAAATTGTTAGAAAAAAAAAATCTAAATATGGGATATGAAAAAAAGAAAAATAGCAGCACAGTCCTTTAGAAACAAGGTGTTAAGGGTGCTATCCTCACTCACTCTCTATATATGGGATATGATATCATATGACCCATAGAATAAATATATGACGTTTATTAGGATATACAGTAAACATGAAAAAAAGAACAAAGTAAAACAAAACCAATTACATAAATTGATGCTTTTCTATACCTCCATCCCCCCAAAAAAAGTAAATATGCTTTCAACAATAGAGCAAACCAACCCAACAATGGTATCGCTGGAAAATTCATCTCATTCCTCCAAAAATTGCCCACACATGGGCCAAGAACAGAAAATCTAACCCTAAAATTGTAAATAGCCTACAAAATGGCGCCAACAAGAAAACTAAAATCTACTAAGTTACTGTACTATAGGATATAGCTGGCAGCTGCAGGACGCTCCTTCCCTTCTGCACATTGCTGTGCGCCCATACAACATTTCGCGTCCATATGTGGGGAGTCAATGTACTACAGAGAAATGGCATAACAAGTTTTTGGAATGTGTACATTTTAGGGATACATTTTTGGGATAAATGAACATGTAACCAGCAAAATTAGACCATTCGAAATTTCATTTCCATTTTGTTTTAATCACTATGCGGTGCCCAAAGGGTTAAAAAGTTTTGTAAAAGCAGTTTTTAATAGTTTGAAGGGTGTGCTTTTGAAAATGGGAGAGGGAATTCATACTAATATTCTAATAATTTTATATTTTAAACTCATTTAAAAAAAAAAATTGTCTCAAAAATGTCAATGTAGAAATTTCGGTGGGGAAAAAATGATAAACTCTGTTCTATTTATATGCGTCTTACATCTCCTATGTTGAAATAAGTTAAACATAAAGTTTAGATATGGGAAATGTTAATAAGTAAATAATTTGGATGGCAAAACTATCAGTCTTAAAAGCAGATCATTTCAAATATAAAAAATAACAATTTTTTAAAAAAAATTTAAGAAATGTTTCTTTTTTTCATAAATAAACACAAAACATAATCAACCACTAACATGAGGTAAAATGTGTCACTAAAAAACTGTCTCAAAATCATTTTGGTAAGTGAAAGTGTTCAAAAGTTAACACCATATAAAGTGACACATGCCGATTACGGTAAAAGAGGCGGAGCCTTAGTGTACAAACTGTCTACGTCCTAAAGGGAGAAAAAAAGAAGAAACAGAATTGAAAGGATCCGAGCCCATTCATAAACCAGTCACGTACACAGCTGACCTGCTACTTGTCTGAGCCCCTCAAGCTGGAGAATTATACAGCTACACTTCAAACTACGGGGTCACTTACCATAAATCGTACTAAATTTATATTTTTTCTGGTGTAGAATTATACTTAACTCCACAACTCTGGGAAAACACCAATAAAATACTTAGAAATAAATATACACTCACCGGCCACTTTATTAGGTACACCTGTCCAACTGCTCGTTAACACTTAATTTCTAATCAGCCAATCACATGGCGGCAACTCAGTGCATTTAGGCATGTAGACATGGTCAAGACAATCTCCTGCAGTTCAAACCGAGCATCAGTATGGGGAAGAAAGGTGATCTGAGGCCTTTGAATGTGGCATGGTTGTTGGTGCCAGAAGGGCTGGTCTGAGTATTTCAGAAACTGCTGATCTACTGGGATTTTCACGCACAACCATCTCTAGGGTTTACAGAGAATGGTCCGAAAAAGAAAAAACATCCAGTGAGCGGCATTTCTGTGGGCGGAAAATGCCTTGTTGATGCCAAAGGTCAGAGGAGAATGGGCAGACTGGTTCGAGCTCATAGAAAGGCAACAGTGACTCAAATCGCCACCCGTTACAACCAAGGTAGGCAGAAGAGCATCTCTGAATGCACAGTACGTCCAACTTTGAGGCAGATGGGCTACAGCAGCAGAAGACCACACCGGGTGCCACTCCTTTCAGCTAAGAACAGGAAACTGAGGCTACAATTTGCACAAGCTCATCGAAATTGGACAGTAGAAGATTGGAAAAATGTTGCCTGGTCTGATGAGTCTCGATTTCTGCTGCGACATTCAGATGGTAGGGTCAGAATTTGGCGTCAACAACATGAAAGCATGGATCCACCCTGCCTTTCAGCAGGATAATGCACCATGTCATAAAGCTGGAAGCATCTCAGACTGGTTTCCTGAACATGACAATGAGGTCACTGTACTCAAATGGCCTCCACAGTCACCAGATCTCAATCCAATAGAGCATCTTTGGGATGTGGTGGAACGGGAGATTCGCATCATGGATGTGCAGCCGACAAATCTGCGGCAACTGTGTGATGCCATCATGTCACTATGGACCAAAATCTCTGAGGAGCTTCCAGCACCTTGTTGTATCTATGCCACGAAGAATTGAGGCAGTTCTGAAGGCAAAAGGGGGTCCAACCCGTTACTAGCATGGTGTACCTAATAAAGTGGCCGGTGAGTGTAGATCTATTGAACTATGAGCCGATCAATGAAGAAAAAAATAATCTAGAAATTGAACCTAAAGTGAGCAAATTGACACTTGGAAAATCTACTTTCTGAAAGATTCCCCCTCCCTGTAGCAGCTTTCCAGTTTTTTTTCCTAATTCTGGGATGCAGCTACTACAGAAATAAACTTTGATCCTTAGATACGATGCAAATTAATATCAGAGGCTACTGGGGGAATGTAGGACCTCTGAAATGAACGTCCGTCCATACCCGCTCATCACATCCTATTCCTTGCGCATCCCCGGCAGTAGGCGAGCTCAGCGCAAGCGCTGTAGCACATGTTTTGCTGCCAGAGACACAAAGACACCAAGTTGGTACAACATATATGAAGCGGTGGGTGGTCAAAGACCAAAGTGTTAGGGAAAGTCAAAGAGAACACCAGAAATGAGCACACACGGCACACGCTTTTGGCAGCAGCTTGGCAGGTTTGTGTAATTGGTCCAAAACTTTTGCATCACTAAGTTGTGCACATGCGTGCGGCAGGGTATGTGAGTTAACCAGGTCTAGACCCAAGATTTCTACAAGGTTCTGGCCATTTCAGCCTTTATGGGCTTGAGATTCAGCACAGTAACCACTCATCTGTCAGCTCCTCTCTCCCAGTCCACTTGGGTGGTGCGTTAAAGTAAAAAAACATTCAATGCTATAGATTTTAGATCTCCGATACTTTGGTTACATTAGAAAATTAAACTCCATCTGCTAAAATCCAGCTAAACTCTTCTGACTATATTTGAAGACAAAATAAAAGTGACAAATTAGATCTACAAGTAAGATATTACCCAGCATGCCACCAGATACACCACTATCTATTTATATTATACAATATGGTTTATTGTATGATATGTACAGGACAGAAACATACAGTTTGAAGCATAATCATAAAATATACCTCCGTATATTATAGATATAGAGATATTTAGGTCACTCAATGTCTATGAAGCTTTTCCTGTAGGGCTTTCTTAATGTCCTTATTCCTCAGACTGTATATAATGGGGTTTATCAATGGAGTTAACACAGTATAAAGCAGGGAGATCATTTTACTGATGGTCGATGTTTGTCCTTTTGTTGGGAAGACATAAACACTGAATATTGTCCAGTAGAAGATGGAGACCACGATGAGGTGGGAGCTACAGGTGGAGAAGGCTTTCTGTCTCCCGATACTGGATGGGATCCTTAATACTGTAATAACAATGTAAGTATAAGACACCACAATGATTGTGGTTGGGATTATAATGTTTGGAGTGCCCAATAAATACATCTCCATGTGAACAATGAAGGTGTTTGAGCAAGCAAGGTCCAACAAGGGGACAAGGTCACAGAAAATATGGTCAATGACGTTGTCTCCGCAAAAATACAACTGTGAAGGTGAAATAGTGAGAACAAAAGAAGAGGTAAAACCCCACATCCAGCACACAGCAACAAACTTCACACACAATGTATTTGTCATAATCGAGGTGTAACGGAGGGGGTTGCAGATGGCCACATATCTGTCATAGGACATCACCGTGAGGAGGAAACATTCAAAGGTTTCCATGGCACCAAAAACATAAAACTGAATGAAACAGCCAGCAAAAGTAATGGTCCCCCCATTATTAAGTAGGTAGTAGAACATGTTGGGGACAATATCTGTAGGTAATAAGATGTCACTGATGGACAGTTGTGAGATGAATAAGTACATGGGAGTGTGGAGGTTCTTACTGGTGGACACCAGGGCGATGATCAGGAGGTTCCCGCATATTGTGACAACAAAAAGTATAAGAAACAGAAAAAATAAAACATTTCTGAAAACTTGACTTCCTTGAAATCCTAAGAGGAAAAACTCTGTGATGAAGGTCAGATTGGTCTGCGAGTAGAATATGAAAAGAAGTTAAACTTAAGTAAAAGTAGACAAATTTACAACAATTCATCAATTATAATAATTCCAAATTGATATCCTATATCCTCCCTACAGTCTGTAGACTTAATGGGACAGATTTACTTACCCGGCCCATTCGCGATCCAGCGGCGCGTTCTCTGAACAGGAATCGGGTCCGGATGGGATTTATGAAGGTAGTTCCTTCGCCGTCCACCAGGTGATGCTGCTGCGCTGAAAAGCATCTGAACGCACCGGAATACACCGAGTTGGACCAGGTGAAGGTACGCGCTTCCCAAGCGTCACTTTTTCGGTTTTTAAATGCGGCGGTTTTTCCGAATACGTCGGGTTTTCGTTCGGCCACGCCCCTCGATTTCCGTTGCGCGCATGCCGGCGCCGATGCGCCACAATCCGATCGCGTGCGCCAAAATCCCGGGGCAATTCAGGTACAATTGGCACAAATCGGAAATATTCGGGTAACACGTCGGGAAAACGCGAATCGGGCCCTTAGTAAATGACCCCCAATGACTATGACCACCACCCTAAATGTTAGACCAAAAAACCCAGAAAAATAGAAAACAAAATAGCATTTTTTCTGGTACTCTTAAAACATAAGAGGAGATGGACAAGGACTAGTGATGATGATTACCTGTCTTCTTGAAGCTGCTCTTCCAAATTTCACCCCTGTCGTACCACCACGTCCTCTCACTCTCTTCCCCCGTCTTTCCTCTCGATTCATCAAATACATTCATTACACTATTGATTCCTCTTCTGCACAGTCTGTATCTCAGCATTTATCTCCCTTTTATTCTACAGCTTCTTCTCGTCACCTCTTCTCTGCCTTAGATATTTCTCCCAGTCTCCTCTTCTGCTCTCGTATCCTCTGACTTTGGGATACAACACTGTCCACTTCCTCGAAATAGAAAATACAATCTAAACCTCAATGCCATGAGATGCCCCTACATAGTAAAGCTTCAAATCCAGGTCACACATGATAACAATACACAATGATTCTGTACTTACAGCAGATGTGTCCATTTTGCTGCCACAATATTTCACTTCGATTTTCTTGGAAATAGTTTTCACTTTCTCCTTTGTTTATACTGTACATAAAAAAAACAAAAAAACAAAACTAATCCTATGCAGCAGCCGTCCAGGGTAAGAGGAGCACAATATAAGCCCACAGCAGAGGCAAGGGATTGTGGGAGATGAGGCTCAGCCGTTACTTCATGTGTCTCCTGTGTTCCAATTTGTGGAGGTTCGAGCTCACGGAGGAGCGAAACCTCTGACAATTGTTCTATAAAGGTTACAATAACATCAGAGGAAATTTTAATTCCATCCTGAAATCATCTTTAATAACATTCAAAACTTTATGAAATGCTAGAAAAAATTTCAAAAGGAAAGTAACGGTGACTAGAAGTTTCAAATAGATTTGTTCTGGTGCTGTGGACGGGAGTTAGAAGGTTCCTTTCACGTCATATAGTGGAACCTGTTTGCTCCGAGCTCTCCGTCCTCTGTAGAGCCTATTGCTCTGACATCACTTATTATGAAGATGATTGAAAGGGTAATGATTACACACCTAAGAGGGGTGGTCAGGGGCATATGGACCCTCTCCAGGTCACCAACAATGACAGGACAGGTGTAGATGATGCAGCGCGGTTCCCACTTCACCACTACACCCACTATCTTCCACCCCTTTTTGGTACATACAGGTCCCCACAAATGATAATTCTATTAATAATGTGACCAATTTAAAAATAATAAAACTTTTACTTGCCTTCTCCCACCCCAGATGTTCTCCTCCGCCCCCAACCTTTCTGCCGGGCAGCGTTTCCTTGCATGGTGGCGTGATGTCATCAAACGCCACCTGTATCCTCCAGAGCCAAACAAACGGGTGCACAGGTCTGTTAGATAAGGAGGATAATAACTGTGGCAGTATGATAATGGAAAAAAGCATCCAATTGTTTGAATCACCATTTTTTGCAATTTTGCCTCCTATTTGAATGAAAGTGATTAAACAGACATACAATTGTCTAATTTTCATCAATGAAAATGTAATCTCATCCTACAAAAACTAGAACTGCCCCAAAATGTTACGGGTGTCAGACTATGACAACACAAGCCTTTTTTTTATTCCAAAGTTTCAGATTTTTTTTTAAGGTATAAAGAGACAACCAAACTATTTACTGTACATTTGGTATCTCCACAATTGTACCCAAAAACAAGTGAGATGTGTTATATGGATTTTTTATAGTTTTTTGGGCATTACCACCCAATTTAAAAATTTTATCCTAGGTTCCCTGTACATGGCTCAAAATATCAAATTGCGCCAATAGAAAGTTTAATTTTACCCACACATAACAAACCTTTTTATAGCTTTATAGCTTATAGCGCCTTTCATGGCTTGGTGGAAACACAACAATCTGGACCAATGGTCTTTAAAGGGTTAATACTGCATTAAAGGGGTTGCCCACTTTTTTACGTAAGTTACCCGTGTGCCTTTACTACCTTGTGGTTAATCTCTCAATGTTCATCAATCGCTTCAGCAGTCCAGTTACTTTCTTTTGCACTGTGTGCAGACCCTCTGTGGTTCTTTGTTTACTCTTTGAAGTGTGCTGAATAGGTGGAGCAGCAGAGTATAACTCATCATACTCCCTCCTCCTCTCCTCTTTTTGACTCTTTCAATAAGGACAGATCGTGAGAAATGGGAGACAGTGGATTAGCCCATTACAATGGCTCGAAGCAGTGAGAGAGAGGGCAACTTTGTTTATGTGCAGACTCCTTTTGGATAAGCGCTTCCAGAATTGTTAGTATTGTGTAAAGACATAGATGCTCCTAATTAATTTTTATTTTTTTACTGTTTGCGACTTAATGAAACTTATTATGGATGATTTGGAAGAAGCTTATTCAAATGGGGATCACTTTTCAACTTGCTCCAGTTTTTTATTGTTAAGATTGTCTGTTTGCTCGATTACCTCTATCGAAAGTAGTAATGAAATTATATTGTGTCTTGTGTTTGTCTTGATTTCCTTCCGTTTTCTTCAATTATTAACATTCTTTCTGAGTGATCTATAAGTTTCTTGCAGCTTCTAATGAACGTTTGGATAACACTTCCCTGTGAATCTGTTGTAAATGATTGTAAATGAGTCTGACTAGTCCCGTTCTTCTTACTTAAGGAACCTCATTAAGAACTGCACGACTCAGATCAAGGTTAAAGATCAAGCTAAAATAAGTTTCAACTTTTTGAATTTCATTTTATTATTTCATAGTTTTTGCTTTAGATTTGGGCATTTTTCTGAGTACAAATAGTTGAACTTCAGAAGACTTTTGGGAGAGATCTGATGTGTAGGCACAATTGTGTAATTTTATACTCAAAACCATTGTTTGGAAATATTAATGACTTTGAGACGTACAGAATATTTTGTATTTGTTATTTTGAAAATAAGAGAAATATTTTTGGTACACTTTTCCTAATTTTATGTTGAATCAACTTTATTGACAAATACAAAGTTAACCACTTAGCGCTCAGCGCAGTACAGCTACTGAGCAGAGACGATGCCGGTTTCCGTCTGGTTTTCCGACGTTTTCAGGGATCACGTCACTGGGACAGGGATTTAGAAGGGGAATGGGTCGCACGCGATCGGATTTTGGTGTATTAGCGCCAGCTTCCATGCAACAGAAATCGGATGGCGGGCTGGGATTTAAAGGGGTATTCTCATCTGGGCACTAGCATTCAGTTTAGTTAATCTTCCATATATAAACATTTCTTCAATTAGATGTTATTAAAAAATATGTTACTGTGTGTAGATAATTTCTCATAAATGTATCCATGTTGTCCCTTAGAAACGAGATGGCTTCCTCGGATACGGCCACCTCTGATGGATTGAGTGCACAAAGAAACAAAAGGTTATTGTATATAAAATGTCCGGGAGTTACTACATGTCGCACAGCCGTCCTGTGGTAATGATCACTGAATCCAGGTGGTCCGGCAGGACTCTATAGCGCAAGTCTGGCCACCGCTGCCAAAGTGTGACGTGGTCGTATCCGAGGAAGCTATCTTGTTTCTAAGGGACAACATGGCTACATTTATGAGAAATTATCTTCACACAGGAACATTTTTTTAATTAACATCCAATTGAAGAAATGTTTACATATGGCAAATGAATTTAATCAAATGTAAATGCCCAGATGGGAATACCCCTTTAACTTTAAAATTGTGTCTCAAGCCATGCTTTTACATGCACCAGAAAAAAGAAGGTGAAATCCAGGGACCTGAGCGGAGAAGTGACACATGCAGGATATCGGGTGCAGGATCTTAGTGACTCACCGCACAGCGCATTATACACGGACTATGCACTTACATGCACCAGGAAGAAGGTGAACTCCGGGGACCTGAGCGGGGAAGCGACACATGCAGGATCTCGGGGCATGATCTTAGAGATTACCCGCACAGGACATTATACACGGACAATGCACTTACATGCACCAGGAAGAAGAAGGTGAACTCCAGAGACCTGAGCGGGGAAGCGACACATGCAGGATATCAGGCACATGATCTTAGTGACTCCCCGCACAGCACATTATACACGGACAATGCACTTACATGCACCAGGAAGAAGAAGGTGAACTCCGGGGACCTGAGCGGGGAAGTGACACATGCAGGATATCGGGCGCAGGATCTTAGTGACTCCCCGCACAGCGCATTATACACGGACAATGCACTTACATGCACCAGGAAGAAGAAGGTGAACTCCGGAGACCTGAGCGGGGAAGTGACACATGCAGGATATTGGGCACACGATCTTAGTGACTCCCCGCACAGCGCATTATACACGGACAATGCACTTACATACACCAGGAAGAAGAAGGTGAACTCCGGGGACCTGAGCGGGGAAGTGACACATGCAGGATATCGGGCGCAGGATCTTAGTGACTCCCCGCACAGTGCATTATACACGGACAATGCACTTACATGCACCAGGAAGAAGAAGGTGAACTCCAGGGACCTGAGCGGGGAGCGACATATGCAGGATATCGGGCGCAGGATCTTAGTGACTCCCCGCACAGCGCATTATACACGGACAATGCACTTACATGCACCAGGAAGAAGAAGGTGAACTCCGGAGACCTGAGCGGGGAAGTGACACATGCAGGATATTGGGCACACGATCTTAGTGACTCCCCGCACAGCGCATTATACACGGACAATGCACTTACATACACCAGGAAGAAGAAGGTGAACTCCGGGGACCTGAGCGGGGAAGTGACACATGCAGGATATCGGGCGCAGGATCTTAGTGACTCCCCGCACAGTGCATTATACACGGACAATGCACTTACATGCACCAGGAAGAAGAAGGTGAACTCCAGGGACCTGAGCGGGGAGCGACATATGCAGGATATCGGGCGCAGGATCTTAGTGACTCCCCGCACAGCGCATTATACACGGACAATGCACTTACATACATCGGGAAAAAGAAGGTGAACTCCAGGGACCTGAGCGGGAAAGCGACACATGCAGGATATTGGGAGCACAATGAAAGTGAATCGCAGCAGAGTGCATTATCGTTGGACACTCTGGATCGGGGAACGCGAAAGATTGGGAAAGTAAATGTGCCCCACTATGTAGAACCTTAATATAGATTCTCCCTACACTGTTGCTAGTGGAAATTTTACAGTCTGTTTATTGACAAATTCTGATTTCTTAATAAGGTACATTATAAATTTGTAAAACACAAACATGCTGTGCATGGAAATTAATTCAGTTGATGGTTATAGTTTAAAGGGGCAATCTCAGTCAGCTCCATAGAGATGGATGGAGCAGAATGGACATGCATGGCCAAAGGGTCTGACACATTACAGAATTTATTCATATCCGGTACAAACCACCGACCTCACCACATTCTTAGCTGAATATACAGGCAGTCCCCGGGTACATACAAGATCGGTTCTTTAGGTTTGTTCTTAAATTGAATTTGTATGTAAGTTGGAACTGTATATTTTATTACTGTAATCCCAGCCAGAATTTTTTTGGTCTCTGTGACAATTGGATTTTAAAAATGTTGGGTTGTCATAAGAACCAGGATTAAAAATAAAACCTAAATGCAGACGCCTGTGATAACTGTTATTGATGTTTATTGTAACCTAAGACTAAAGTACAGTAAATTACCAACATCCACAGGTCCGTTTGTAACTAGGGGTTGCCAGTAAGTCGGCTGTTCTTAAGCAGGGGACCGCCTATATTCATAAAGATCAGCAAGGATTTATTTCATATAGACAGGCCAGAAATCAACCAAGATGGCCGTCAGCATATATTCATTTGTGGAATTGGGAAAGGATGGGGATGCAGTTATTATTATTATTATTATTATTATTATTATTATTATTATTAAAGACTTCATCACTTGGGATTAACTTTCATTTGTGCTCTCTAGCATGGTTTTGGCTCTCAATTTATGTCCTTGTTATAGGGCCTTTACTCTTCTCCCATGGCCAAGATTTGTGCTGAGGACAGATTTGGTAGAACCCAAATGCTAACTGTAAGACAGCGTGCCCAACAGAATATAAATGCGCTTTATTCACTGATAATATTCTCTTATTTCTCTCAGCTATAGGGATAAGCGGACCTGTTTAGGTTCGAATTAAGCATTGAAATACCAGCAGTGTGACCCGCCATTTTCCAGAAGATCGCTGCTCCCCATGATGTTATCATGGAAGTATGATCCTGGAGTACATGCCGCTGCTGTAATTTAACTGTCACAAGAGCTTTACAGGCAGCATTTAAACAGTTAACATCTCTAGTATTATTACCAACATCATGGGGGGCTGATTTTTCTCCCAAACCTATTTGATATTCTGGAACATTTTGGGACAGTTTCTAGGCTGAAGATTAACCACTTTAAATCCACACGCCATAGTTTGGAGCTCATTCCATTAAATCCATCCATTAAGTCCATTGCATTCTTAAATATTCATTTTCATTTCTCTTTGATCCCACCCTCTATATCAGATCGGGTTGTTTAATTAGCTCCACCTGAAGCCTTTCTTGTTCACGAAAACTACTCCATCTGATCCATAAATTAGAAATGGACCTCATCTGGTAGCTATACTCACTATCCAGGTTAGTAAGTGTTACTTAGTTAGTAGAACATAAAAGTTCTTCATACAAGACTGAGGGGCATGTGTTTGTGGGAAAGGGGACTTTATATATTCAGAGTCTGGGAGATCATAATGCTGAAGCTAATCCAGTACTATCACGCTTTGTGTCTCATCATAACCCTTATCTATTCATGGCCTTACTACCCCTGCTCATTACAAATGGAAGTAGTAGGGTGCTGTCCAGTCCCAAATGAATTGATATTTTGGCTCAGAGCATCTGAGCATTGACCATGGGAGATGCTCTGTAGGTCACCCTTTTGAAAAAAACACGCCTTGGCCTCCCCTCGAAAACCGATGGCGAAGATCTACTGTAATCCCGACATCTTTCATGACAAATAAACTATTTCCATTGGTGACAGTATAAGGGACTTCAGGGGATCAGGGACAATGGGGTGGGAGGTAGTAACTGAGAATATTTCCCAGAATCTCAATATCTTTGACCTAAATATTTAACTGTTATCATCTCACCCGACCAACAGGCAATCTATCCTATATGCTGGAGTGGTAGACAGACATAGATGTGGAAGGAAAAAATCAGCAATGGTCGGACATAGCTCAATCTATATCTAAATTATCCATCCAAACATATTGGTGAAAGACACCAGTGTCTTCCTGGTTTGGAGGACTAAGCATAATGATAAAGCCACCATAACATCCCTTGTAAGTTGTACTTTATTCTCTATATTCATGTCACCTCACCCATGGGGAAGCTATCCTCTGTGATAGACAGATGTGGGTGTTATGTTAAAAAAGTCCAAAAATGGTGGGACAAGGTCCACTCTATCATGGCTGAACTGTCCTTCGATGCTTTATAGGTGGGAGCTGAGTATACAGCCTTGATGAGGTGGTCTATGGTTCCATCCAGGATAACTGTGGTACTTGTGATTCTCTCAGTTTTAAACATTGTGGAAAGGAAGACTTGTTTCTCCATGTGCATTGGCACAGTCTAGTCGGGGGCAGATTTTGGTTTAGTGCGACAACTCTGAAAAGTGATGCAGTTGTAACATTTAATAGGCAAACGCTCTTGGTAAGATCTGACCTATTGATCCCAGCCCCATTTATTACTTTTTAAATGTTATTTTAATATTGTGCTTAAGATTTTTACATTTTTGTTTATGAAAAATAATTCCACTTCAGAAGACGTTTGGGACAGATATATTGTGTGGGGGCAATTATGTACTAATGGCCCGGGGTATTATAGTGCGGGGCTGGAAGTCTCTATGGAGTCTCCATTATCTTTATAACTAGGATATAAATGTGTCTCCTGATCGTGTGTTGTATTATATAGGGATCCGTTCTATGCTCCGGTCTACGCAGCAAATGAAAGAGACGCTTGTATGAAAACATCATGAATGAGAAAGAAGTCTGGTTCCAGAAGTAAGATTCTTTTATGTTTTATCTTCTGTTAAAATTATAATTTGTCCATTTTAAAAAAAGAAAAATGTATCATTGAGATGTTTGTTGGGGATGATTACTGGCTCTAAGACATACAGAAAATCTTTTTTTTATTATTTTTTTTTAAAATAGGAAACATGACAATTATTTATATTTTAATTCATTTAATTATTGTCCTCATGCTCTTAAATTTACGGAAGAAATAAAAAAAAATATGTGCTTATCATTTTCATACATAATGGGGGATATTTATCATACGCCCCCCCCCCCCCCCCGGTGCTCTTGCGCGGCACGATACAGCCAGAGGCTGAAACCTCTTGATGTATCTAACATGGTCAATTATTTTTACGCCAGGCGCTGCCTGGCATAGAAATAAACGCAGCCGGTGAATTTTCAGATGTGAAAAGTTGCCGGCTGCAGTAAGTGCGTAGGTGCGGTGACAGTAACGCCCTGTGCAGGCCCACTCCTGGCCGGCTGAGCCCCTCTTCACGCCCCCCCCCCCCACGCTCCACTGGCGTGAAGGTGGCGGATTGGACTAAATAATCACAAGTGCTAGCAATAAGCTTTAAGCATTTGTGATTATTTCATGGCTTCTACGTCACTGACCTGGCGCAGAGGCCCTGATAAATATCCCCAATGTTTTTATGTGTATAATTTTGTTATGGTCTTTAAGTAAATCCTGTAAATATGAACCATCTGTGGAGTCACCCAACTTCACGGCTCATCAATGAAAAATACTTCTAACATTTCTATTCTCATATTATTAAAATTAGCAACAGAAAGGTGAAAAGCTCTAAGGACTGAATGGACTTTCATCACCTGATTCTCTCTAAATTAATGATTTAACACTTGTTAATGACCTCTGGTTCTGGAGATCTTTTATAGATGTTATTTTGTGATATCCCTGACTATCCATGAATTTGGGTAATAGCAGTCTTCTACTTAAGGAAAAATGACCTACAGACGACCCCGAGTGACAGACTGACCCGCTATGACCTCTGGTGACCTCTCTGGATAGTTTTCTTTAGTCCCAGACTGCAATAATCTGTAAGGTGTCTGTAATGAAGCTTTATTGATGATCCTTGTTCCCATGACAGCAAATAATTTTAAAAATTGAATTGTCATTGGGACAAAAAGAAAAGATTTTGCCTGGAGTTACAATGATAAAATATACCACTTCCGACTTACATACAAATTCAACTTAAGAAAAAACCTAAAGAACCTTTCCTGTATGTAGCCTGGGGACTGCCTGTATATGATACAAGGCTGGTGATCACTACACATGCTGCATTGTTGCTATAGTAGTCTTAGAAATAGTCAATTGAAACCTACCAATGAATCCAGTGTATAAATAGGTTTTCTTCTGGGTCGATACTTTATCTCCACGTCAGTCGCTCATTGACCATCACTTGTAGCTGCTGTGGATCTCATACACTCTCTGCTTTATATTTTGAACCTTAGAAATCACAGGGTATAAAAAGTAAATACTGTAAGTGTAATGAATATCTAAGGTCCTTATAGTAACCATATATTGTGTATCGGGGCCTCCAGGCAAAGCTTCAACTATTGTTGCGCAACAGTCACTAAGGCTAAAAACACAGAAAATGGCAAAAAAATGTTTTGTTATCAAAGGGGTAAAAAATAAGTTGTGACGCGCCCCAGCTTTCTATTTACGTTCAGTCTGAGGATTTTGCAGCATAATGTTTCATCATTCTGAAAATCTTAAGGTTACACTCGGAGGTAACATGAGTAGAATAGCTACAGTCATACTCATGGGGTTTCCTAATGATGAAAGCTTCCGGATGATTCTTTTCACTCTTCTTCTTTTGATCTTTTGTGGGACACTTTGTGGAAACCTCGTGATCATCACCCTGGTGTCCACTAGCCGAGCCCTCCGCACTCCCATGTACTTCTTCTTGACACAAGTCTCCATCTCCGATGTTATACTCATCACAGCCATCGTCCCCAATACTCTCCGAGTCTTACTAACTGGGGTGAGGCTGATGCCTTTCCCATGCTGCATTGCTCAATATCTTAGCTTTTCGTTTTCTCTATGCTCAGAATGTCTTCTGCTGACCGTCATGTCATTTGATCGATATTCAGCCATCTGTAACCCCTTACGTTACTCATCTCTGATGGACTTCAAGGCTTGTGTAGCTCTGGCCACATTGTCCTGGTCTTTGACCCTCTCAGTAATATGTATGAAAATCATCAATGTTTCTCTATTACACTTTTGTGGCCCAAATATTATCCACCATTTCTTCTGTGATCTGTATCCTCTATTAGAACTGTCGTGTTCAGATACCTCCATATTCCAACTACAAATTACAATTGTTATCGCAACGTTGGTTATTTTACCCTTAATTCTCATCATCACTTCTTATATTCTAATTATTTCCTCCATATTGAAGATCAAGTCTCTAAACCGGAGACGCAAAGTTTTCTCCACCTGTAGCTCCCATCTGACTGTGGTTTGTATATTTTATGGAACGTTAAGTGGTATCTACATCCTACCTAACAAAGGTAAAGCCTTCACCATGAGCACAGCCTTTTCCTTGTTTTATACCGTAGTGACCCCGTTATTGAACCCCATTGTATACAGTCTCAGAAATAAGGAGCTTATTAAGGCTTTTCATATGTCCCTCAAGCGATTGGCATGTTGAAATGGGCAACGATGGATAGAAGGACAGAGTGAAGTGAGATCAGTAAATCCTATGTAAAGATTCCTGAGATTGTACAAACCTCAAGTCTGGAAATAGAGTCAAGAACAAATCTCTACAAAGGACAAGCTCTGAGTAATGTGAAGCCGTGGTCCTGGAGCAACTTACTCCTAAGACCTTGCAAATGTCTGGAAACAATGAGCTCTAATGCATCCGTAGATTTGTAACAATTACATAAAGCTTTAGTCCAATCATCTAAACACTTAAGTAAGTTGAGTCTCTTTTCAAGGATATTATTATTTCTCTTCTCGTGTAGCTTGGCGCTCGCCCTCTACGGCCCAGATGAGCAAACATTCACGTACAAGGGGTCTAAGATGAATTCCTTCATGAAATGCATTATACAATTGGCAAACACAATGGGGAATACTTATCAGGGCCTCTGCGCCATGTCATTGCTAGAACTTGCAATTATTTTGCTCTATTCGCCACCTTCATGCCGGGAGTGGCCCAGCGCAGTGCGTTACTGTGCCCTGCCTGGCGTAGAATAAATGCTGTGCAGCCGTCTGCCCCAATACTTCAAGAGGCAGAAGCCTCTTGATCTAAACCGCTGTGAAAAATGCAGCAGCAGGGCAATCGTACGCCGGCATATGATAAATAAGCCCCAATCTGCTGATCACAATATTGAAAATAAGGATGTAGGGGCAAATTTACTAAGAAAAGTGCAGTCTGTACTATGTGCCATTTGGCTGTGTAGTTTGCAAGGGGTGACAGATTGAGGATTTCTGGCGCCTTTTTTCATGAATCTGGCACCCCCTGCACTTCCCCGACAGAAGGCACCAACTTTTTATTGGTGCTCCTTTAACATGGGGCATGCGGCACATTTCTGTTGTACTTTGCAAGTTAAATCTGGCGCACGGTCCGAATGAGCACCGGAACGTCCCCTTATTTGTGTCGCATGATGACTAGTGTAGCCGCGCCACAAAAGGGTTGCATGCAGCACACGTGGGGTGCAGACACTTCTTAGATACCTGTGCAAGCACCACATGCAAAGTCCAACGGAAAACTGTCGCAAGGGCTTTAGATAATGTGCCCCATAGTCTCTGACTAACCGCTAAATATACAACTAAAGAGATGCTCAATCTCAGTAGTGCTAGGGGTCATGGCTAGAATGCTTTCTACAAAATCACCAATTTTGGAACCATCCTCCTAGGAAGGTGTTTACTCTGACATGTTTGTTCATATCCATCGACATATTTCTTAACAAGAATCATTCTGCCATTGTACAAATTGTTTCCTCTAGAAGACTCTGCTATATGTAGGGGGTTGTACTCATTTGTGAGTCAATATGGAACATATTGTTGGTTCTGGAACCTACCAATGGTATCGAGAAGGTTGGTGAGCGAATAAATGAATTACAACCCCACAACTTATAGTAAGTAATAAAATGTTGAATTTATTATTAGATCTGATACTAAAGTTATGACAGAACATAGAAATAATGCAAAAAGATTATAAAAT
This sequence comes from Engystomops pustulosus, assembly GCF_040894005.1. Taxonomy (NCBI): domain Eukaryota; kingdom Metazoa; phylum Chordata; class Amphibia; order Anura; family Leptodactylidae; genus Engystomops; species Engystomops pustulosus. The sequence goes on from NC_092414.1 coordinate 223,135,736, forward strand.
CAATAAACAATAAGACAACGTGGGTGTATAATCATTGATCACACATCCCAAATAAGGATTAGTCCAGTAATCAGAGAAGCGTTACCGTATATACTGGAGTATAAGCCGAGGTTAAAAATTTTAATACAAAATACCGGAGAAACTTATTGGGGCAGATTTACTTACCCGGCCCATTCACGATCCAGGGGCGCGTTCTCTGCTCTGGATTCGGGTCCGGCCGGGATTTATGAAGGTAGTTCCTCCGCCGTCCACCAGGTGGCGCTGCTGCGCTGAAAATCATCTCAACGCACCGGAATGCACCGAGCTGGACCAGGTGAAGGTAAGCGCTTCCCAAGCGACACTTTTTCGGTTTTTAAATGCGGCGGTTTTTCCGAATACGTCGGGTTTTCGTTCGGCCACGCCCCCCGATTTCCGTCACGCGCATGCCGGCGCCGATGCGCCACAATCCGATTGCGTGCGCCACAATCCCGGGGCAATTCAGGTACAATCGGCGCAAATCGGAAATATTTGGGTAACACGTCGGGAAAACGCGAATTGGGCCCTTAGTAAATGACCCCCATTGACTTGAGTATAAGCCGCGGTTATATGCATTGGTCACAGCCAACCCCAGTAATTAAATGTCCAGCAGTCCTTCCTCACTTATAAAATGTCCATATGCAGTCTCCCTACTAATAAAATGCCCTAATGCAGCCCTTCCCCTGTAATAATATACCCCATGCAGCTTCCCTTAGCAATGATATGCCACATGCTGCAACCCCCACAGTAATAATATGCCATATTCTGCAGCCCCCCCCCCAGTAATAATGTACCCCAAGCAGCCACCCCCTAGTAATGATATGCCACATGCAGCTGCCCCTAGTAATGATATGCCACATGCAGCAGCCCCCCCAGTCAGCCCCCCAGTAATGATATGCCACATGCAGCAGCCCCCCCAGTAATGATATGCCACATGCAGCAACCCACCAATAATGAAATGCCACATGCAGCAGCCCCCCCAGTAATGATATGACACATGCAGCAACCCACCAATAATGATATGACACATGCAGCAGCCCCCCAGTAATGATATGCCACATGCAGCAGCCCCCCCAGTAATGATATGCCACATGCAGCAACCCACCAATAATGATATGATACATGCAGCAGCCCCCCAGTAATGATATGACACATGCAGCAGCCCCCCAGTAATGATAGGGCGCATGCAGCAGCCCCCAGTAACGATATGCCACATGCAGCAGCCCCCCAGTAATGATATGCCACATGCAGCAGCCCCCAGTAATGATATGCCACATGCAGCAGCCCCCCAGTAATGATATGCCACATGCAGCAGCCCCATCTAATGATATGCCACATGCAGCCACCCCCCACTAATGATTTGCCACATGCAGCAGCCCCCAGTAATGATATGCCACATGCAGCAGCCCCATCTAATGATATGCCACATGTAGCAGCCCCATCTAATGATATGCCACATGCAGCAGCCCCCCCCACTAATGATATGCCACATGCAGCAGACCTACAGTAATGATATGCCACATCCCTTAGCCCCCCAGTAATGATATGCCACATGCAGCAGCCCCCCTAGTAATAATATGCCACATTCTGCAGCCCCCCAGTAATAATATACCCCAAGCAGATGCCCCCAGAAATGATATGTCACATGCAACAGCCCCTACTAATAATATGCCACATGCAACAACCTACCAGTAATAATATGCACACACATCATACTTACTTTCTAGGGCTCCCTGTGGCTCCTCTTCTCTCTCTTCTTGTCTTCATGTCTATCAGAGCAGGCAGACATGGGTTCATGCTCTCTAACCACTCTGACGTCTTCAGTGGTGACACGGCCACCTCTTAGTGTGTGTTCGGGCAGAGAGCATGGAAGCGTCTCTGTCCTTTCTGATAGACATGAAGATGATCCAGAAGAGGAGTGACGGAAGGTAAGGACACAAGTTTATTTTTTTATAACTTGTGTATTTTTGGCACATTTTTGTGCTGAATAACATGAATATATATGATACATTGAATATTCAAATCAGAATGTTAGTAGCCTGATAATAGCAGTTACTGGTTATATCTGGTTGGTATAAAAATAAAGTAATATGGGGTCTACCCTCCTTTTTCATAATTAGCCAGAAGTAACGAGGATTCCTCAGCTAGTACATTATTCAAATGTAAGGTCGAAGGTTACTGACCCTGCACAGCCTTAAATTACAATATTGGAGAACACGCCGCTGGATCGCGAACGGACGAGGTAAGTAAATCTGACCCATTGTATTAAAATTACCACCTGAATGGCATTATCTTTTGGATAAAAAATTGTTATCGCCAATTATGAAGCTTCTTACTGGCTTGCAAGGCTAGACATGACAATATGACCACCATGATACCCCTGGAGCACTTGTGTAAGTTGCATTCTGTAGGAGAACAGAAATCTGTTTGCTATAATCATCTCACCTCCACCACAAGAAATCTATCCTCAGACAGAGACAGATGTGTGTGTGGTGAGACATGTCCAACTCTATCTCCAAACTGTCCATCCATCCTTATTGGTGGAAGCTGAGTATAAGGCCTTGATGAGGTGGTACATGGTTCCCTTCAGGATAACTGTGATAGCTGAGTCTAGTGATTCATTCTATGTTGGACAATGTGGACATAAGGGCTAGTGTCTCCATATGTGCCGGGGCTGCCTAGAAGTGGCAAGATTTTGGTTTAGTGGAGAACATTGGGAAAACATTTTCCCCCCATGCCCACCTAAGGACCCATGGCAAGACCAATAGTACAAGGTCCCAATTAGAGATGAGCGAGCACTAAAATGCTTGAGTGCTCGTTACTCGGGTCCAACCTTTCCCGATGCTCGAGTGCTCGTATCAAATAACGAACCCCATTGAAGTCAATGGGAGACTCGAGCATTTTTCACTGAAAGAACACATTGAAAGAAGAACACTAAAGAAGAACACAGTGAAGAACACATTGCAGATGTTCCGTACATCTGCTAACTTATTGGAAGACACGCGCTCCGAACGGCATTCTTCAAAATAGTATATGTAGAACATTATGTGTGAAGAACACATTACAGATGTTTCCATACATCTGCAATGTGTTCTTCACACATTGGGGCAGATTTACTTACCCGGTCCGTTCGGGATCCAGTGGCGCGTTCTCTGCGGTGGATTCGGGTCTGGCCGGGATTCATTAAGGCAGTTCCTCTGACGTCCACCAGGTGGCGTTGCTGCGCTGAAGAGCATCGGAACGCACTCAAGTACACCGGCCTATTCCTGGTGAAGGTAAGTGCAAGCTCCGCGACACATTTTTCTTTTTTAAATGCGGCGGTTTTTCCGAATCTGTTGGGTTTTCGTTAGGCCACGCCCCCCCCCGATTTCCGTCGCGTGCATGCCAGCGCCGATGTGCCAAAATCCGATCGTGTGCGCCAAAATCCCGAGGGAATTCAGGGAAAATCGCCGCAAATCGGAAATATTCGAGTAACACGTCGGGAAAACGCGAATCGGGCCCTTAGTAAATGACCCCCATCATGTTCTTCACATACTATTGTGAAGAAAACTGTGCGGCGCGTGTCTTCCGATAAGTTAGCAGATGTCCGGAACATCTGCAATGTGTTCTTCACTGGGTCGGACTTGGTCCTGCTCTAGCCCCCGCTCCGCTCCTCCATGCCCGCTCCGCTCCTCCATGCCTGCTCCGTGATGCCCACTCCGCTTCTCCATGCCGGCTCCAGCCCCGCTCTGCTCCTCCATGCCCGCTCCTCCATGCCTGCTCCAGCCCCCGCTCCGTGATGCCCGCTCCCGCCTCCTCTCTGTTTCTCCATGCCCGCTCCGTGATGCCTGCTCCAGCCCCCGCTCCACTCCGTGATGCCCGCTCCATGATGCCCGCTCTGTTCCTCCATGCCCGCTCCGTGATGCCCACTCCACTCCTCCATGCCCAGTCCAGCTCCGCTCCACTCCTCCATGCCCGCTCCAGCCCCCGCTCCGCTTCAGCCTCCGCTACTGCATGCCTGATCCAGCGTCGGTGCTCGTGTCTTCGGATAAGTTAGCAGATGTTCGGAACATCTGCAATGTGTTCTTCACTGTGTTCTTCACTTAAATGATCCTGTGTTAACTGTGTTCACTGTTTTAATTGTATTCTTCACTGTTCTTCACTGTCTTTTCTTAATTAAATGCTCGATCTCGAGCAGGGGAAATACTCGTCCGAGCAACAAGCCATTCCGAGTACTCTAATACTCGAACGAGCATCAAGCTCAGGTGAGTATACTCGCTCATCTCTAGTTCCAATCTTATTGTTGCAGACAATTTTTTTCTTCCAATCAATCTATCTAAGCAACATTCACTTTTTAGGATTTTCGGATCCAGCTGCTTCAAGTTACTCCACTATTTAGAAAAGTATGTATCTAAACAAGACAATGGGGCACATCTACTAAGAATTTATGTGTTAGGGAGATCGCACTGGTTTCGGACGCCATCTTGTCTACTGTCTACCATTTTAAGTATTAGCCAGGGGTTGTGCCGGGGGTCAAAGCACTGTCCAGTTAATGTCATGATTTAAACTTCATTTTATGTAGCCGGTTTGCTTGTCTGCCAACTAATTCCCTTTGACATTTAATGAGAATCCAGCCTGTCCTCTATCTTTTGATCTATATTGTGTTCTCTAGCATTGCTTATCTATTGTTTTGGTTAGTAAGAAGCTTCTGGAGACATTCTCAGTACTTTTTGTAGCTTTGATAATATAAACAATACCGTTTATCTGTGTACAAGGTCCCTGAGAACTGAGCACAATTAATTAACTTTTTGTAGAATGTATTAGAGGGCGGTTGTAGTACATTCAAACTAAGCGAATAGCATCCAAGCCCCTTATCTCCTCGTCACGCCCACCAATGCTGATTTTTCTGCCATTTTATACATGCAGCTGTGAAATAAACGGGGGAAGATTTTTACATACACTAAGACTGACGTGTCTTGGTTTTATGTTCAAGTTCCTGGTACCAGGACAAACATTTAAGAGTTAATTTGAAAGTCGCCTGTACAACTGATGGCGGTTAGGCCCAGATAAAAATCTCTAACATATGAAACTGCACTAAAAGTGCTCTGCCAGTGAATAATGATTGGTGCGCCGGATTCATGCACCAGAAATCATGAATCTGTCATTTCCCTGCACTGGCCCAACAGAGTTCACCAACTTTTTTGTGGTGCACCTTTAACATAAGGCATGCAACAGACTTTCCATGTTAAATCTGGTGCACGGTCCGACTGAGCACTGGAACGCCCTCTAATTTTTGTTGCACCACAGCGACATCTAAAGACTCGAGTCGTCTTAAGTCAGTAGGCCGGCAAAGACGAGTTAATAGGCAAAATATCCCGGTAAGATCTGACCTGCTGACATTTTTTTATTTTGGTTTGTTCTTTATATTGTAAATCCTGTAATATTTTCTCCCAGATGATTAATTAGACCTTGTTGACTGTCGGAGTCTCTCTGGGATCCCCAGATGTAGATGACTCCACACATGAAGGTATAAAGTGGTCAGATCCTGGAGCTTCATACATCCTCTCACTATTCTCCTGGACGAGTCATCACTTGTATGAAGCCTAAATTCCTTCTTCCTGTACATCATCCGCAGTAATTGATAGACATGTGTACTTTGGTTTTTAAACACTAAATTCAGTTCTTCTGAATGGATCAGTGCAAATGTCCCTTATTTTAACTACCGGTGCGTCAGTTCCGTAACACAGTAGAGCATGTCCTATTAAATCCCTTTTTTCACTGATCCGTTGGCCAGTTGAAATCAATGGGGCATAATGATCATTATTATTTTTGGATTTGTTTTTTCCTCTTTATTTTTTGAGGCGCTAGGAAGAAGAAGTTTAATAGATAATATAAGATAAGAAGCAGAAGCTGATTGGATGCCGGACTGTTTCAGAAGGAGAGAAGACTCTGACCAGGAGAGCCTACACTCCACTAATAATATCACCTCCATCGTTCTTCTGGGATTTCCTAATCTTCAAAATCACACATTTCTCTTCTTCTCCCTCCTGGTTCTTATCTTCTGTGGGACAATATCAGGAAACCTTCTTATCATGGTCTTGTATCTAGTGAGTAAAACCCTTCAGTCCCCCATGTACTTCTTCATTACACAGCTGTCATTGTGTGACCTCCTGCTGACCACAGACATTGTCCCCGTCCTTCTTCACACTGTCCTGTATGGGGGGAGTACTATCACTCTCATTGGCTGTATCAACCAGTTTTTTTTCTTTGCTAGTTCTGAGTTCTCAGAATGTCTTCTCCTGTCGGTGATGTCCTATGACCGGTATGTGGCCATCTGTAACCCCCTCCGATATCACTCCATCATGAATCATAGGGTTTGCGTCATACTTGTTAGTATAATTTGGTTAATGGGCTCCATGGTCACATCAATCCTTGTATTTTCTCTGTTTCATCTGCATTTCTGTGGGCCACACATAGTTGATCATTTTTACTGTGACTTGGAGCCCATCCTGCAGCTCTCCTGCTCTGATACATCCATGATTTATGTAGAGAGTCTTGTATTAGGATCAATATTTTCAATTGTACCCTTTATAGTAATTGTAATGTCCTATATGTACATTATCATCACCATCCTGAAGTTCCCAACAAATACCAGAAGATACAAAGCCTTCTCCACCTGTAGCTCCCACCTCATTGTAGTCTCCATATTTTTTGGGACCTTATTTATTGTTTATATGTCTCCAACAAAAGACCAATCCCTGACTCTGAGAAAGATCTTGTCTCTGGTTTATACTGTGGTGACCCCACTGCTTAACCCCATCATATACACCCTGAGGAACAAAGACTTCAAAGAAGCTTCTCTTAAGATTAACCTTGTCTTCTGCCCTGGACATGTAGAGATGTGAGATGTGATCTCCGAGTCTCTTATGCTATATCATGTTGGATAACATATGGATCAGTTATTTTAGTTGAATAATCAATCTTTTATATCCTGAAGTGTTTGATCCTTTATGGCAAATCAAGTTATTTTTTACTTTTATCCTTTTTTTGGTCTTGTAAAAACAAAAAAACATAGTCTCTACACCCTAAAAGTAATTTCAAGATATGATCTCATTGAAGATTTTTAATTCCTATTCTCAAAATTGAGGATGAATGTGTGATTGAGGGAATTTCATCCTGGAAACCTTTCCAGAAGTCAAAAACAAGTCAACGGTGCGTAGGATGAGCTTGTCAGGTGCCCCCAGGAATCTGGCAATTATCCTCTTTCTTGCATGTAGGAAATATATGTAATTAAGAACAAAAAAAAACAATAGTACTGTCAACCTTGTGTCCCCTGTGTCCTAACAGCCCCTCAATCTCAATAAGTGAACTGCAAAACTATCTCTTTGCACGTCAATCTTTCATAAACTTTACACTCCTCTTCAGCCTTCATCCCCCCCCCCCCCTAGATCTTGTTCTCCGGAGACTATCATCACGGCAGGGAAGCTGTTAACCCTAAATGTTCAAACAGAACAGACAACACTTCATGCAACTATTTCTCTGCTGGTTTCTACCACAAACCGTGCTCCCTGCACATCCATGTGATGTCAGCTTTCATGCTAATGGGACCTATTGGCATAATGTAATTCTAAGAATTAGCTTCAGATTGTTACTTTTTGGATCATATTCAAGTTTTGACAATTGGGTGAAGAATTGTTTGGAATCTGCTTTATATTTCAATAGAATCAGGAATAGAAATTATGGAACTCCAGTCACACTGTTAAGTAATCTTTGAATTTATTTTTACACAAACTCCAATTGTGACGTTTCGGTCTGTGTTGGACCTTCATCAGACTCAGTTTGTCTTATCGAAATGGGGATCAAGGTGGTGGCATGTAGCCCTGGAGCACCGAAGAGCAGGAATTGCGGTCGTAGCCGCTCTGGGAAAGAGGTGCAGCACCTCTTTCCCAGAGCGGCTACGACCGCAATTCCTGCTCTTCGGTGCTCCAGGGCTACATGCCACCACCTTGATCCCCATTTCGATAAGACAAACTGAGTCTGATGAAGGTCTAACACAGACCGAAACGTCACAATTGGAGTTTGTGTAAAAATAAATTCAAAGATTACTTAACAGTGTGACTGGAGTTCCATAATTTCTATACGATACGGGGTTGGGACCCTCTCCAGAGCACCTGAACCCTCCATTCCAAAACAGTGTGCAGCAGAAATCAGAATCTCATCTAGAATCAGGAATAGGCACGACACCGAGGGCTTGAGTATATTCAATGTTTTTTTAAAATAAATATTCTCTGATTCTATGTTTTTCCACAGGCACTTCTTAAATACTTGTGTAAGCAGTAATGCAAAGTCTGACAGAAGACTGGTGCTAACTAGAGACGAGCGAGCATACTCGGACCGGCTCGTTACTCGGACGAGTATTTCCCCTGCTCGCGATCGAGCATTAAATTAAGTGAAGAACAGTGTTTTTATTGTTTAATAAAATATTCCAGATGTTTCCTGATGTTTTGCTTGTAAGAACACATTGAAATAACACTATTCTTCACTTTGCAGGTGTGCGCGCGTGTCTCCCGCTAGGTTCGGAGATGTTCAGAACATCTGGAATGTGAAGAATATTGTTCTTTCAATGTGTTCTGCACTTAAATGCTCCTGTGTTCACTGTTTTTAATGTTTTAATTCTATTCTTCACATTGCAGGCGTTCGTGCGTGTCTTCCGATAGGTTCGGAGATACGCGCGCACAGCTGTAAAGTGAAGAATAGTGTTATTTCTACGTGTTCTAAAAAGCAAAACATCAGGAAACATCTAGAATATGTAATTAAGCACTGTGTTCTTTTACTGTTCTGTTTTAGCAAAAAAATGCTCAGGTCTCCCATTGACTTCAATGGGGCTCGTTATTTGAGACGAGCACTCGAGCATCGGGAAAAGTTTGTCTCGAATAACGAGCACCCGAGCATTTCAGTGCTCGCTCATCTCTAGTGCTAATGCTTTAATAACTGTGGGCCACAATTGCATGGATCACAGTCTTCCCAAAACATCTAGAGGGCACAGTGCCCAGAGATGTGTTAGCCAGGATCCATTTTTACCAAGTGAAGGACTGCTTGATGATGGCAGCCAGAAAGAAGGCGGTACTACCAACACCATACCAAAACCTGTTCATACATGCAGATTTATCAGCGCCAACGCTGCAACAACGAAGACAACTGATACCCATCACCAAAACACTGAGAGAAAACTTAATCTCATAAAAATGGGGATTTCCCACTCGCCTAATTATTATGAAGGACAACATCACAGATGTTATCCATACGGTGGAAGGAAGAGCTTCATTACTGGAGAAATGGAACCTGCAACTGATGACTACAGAAACCGGCACCACTAGTCCCAGTCAACCAAGACTGGCAAAGGCAGAAGAAGAGAGATTGCTGTTGAAGAAGTTCATCACTGTGTGGAGGACAATTTTCTCTGCCAATGGGGTCAAAATAATATCTTTAAATGTAAAAGGTTTGAATAGCCCACAGAAACGTTCTTACAAGTGGTCTGAAGCGAAGTCTTTGGCAGGAGATATTTTATGCACACAGGAGACTCAAGTTATTTCAAAAGATCCAGGGAGATTTTCAAATGCACAGTTTCCGGTAATTTACCGGAAATTCAACATGTAAATAATATCATAGATAATAGAGGCAGATTTCTTATATTAGTGGGATATATAAACAATGTCTTATATACTATAATCAATGTATATGCCACAAACAGGGGACAGATTGGATTTTTACATAAGGTGATGAGGTTGGTCGAAACAGTGAAGCAGGGAAAGATAATTGTTTGTGGAGTGTTCAATCTGGTTCCAGATCCAGTAGTATACTGCACTTCAGGTAATAGTTCTCACCGCCCAAAATGGGTACCTGCATCTGGCAAGCAAATTTATATGACATTTGGAGAGTACTGCACAGCACAGAGAGGGACTACACTTTCCATTGAACAGTACACAATAGTTACTCAAGAATAGACCTTTTCCTGGTGGACAGGAATGTTCTCCTCGGAGAGGGCATGGAGGAGCGGGCATCACGGAGCGGTGCAAGTGGAGCGAAGCTGGTGTGGGCATGGAGGATCGGAGCGGGGGCTGAAGCTGAGGCTGGAGAGGAGCGGGGCTGGAGCAGGACCAACAGCACAGAAAGAACACAGTGAAGAACAGATTGCAGATGTTCTGAACATCTGCTAACTTATCGGAAGACACGCGTGCCAAGGGTGTTCTTCACAATAGTATGTGAAGAACAATATGTGTGAAGAACACATTGCAGATGTATGGAAACATCTGCAATGTGTTCTTCACTGTGTTCTTTCAATGTGTTCTTTCAGTGAAAACATCTGCAAACATCTGCAATGTGTTCTTCTTTAGTGTTCTTTCAATCTGTTCTTTCAGTGAAAAATGCTCGGGTCTCCCATTGACTTCAATGGGGCTCATTATTCGAGACGAGCACTCGAGCATCGGGAAAAGTTCGTCTCGAATAACGAGTACCCGAGCATTTTAGTGCTTGCTCATCTCTAAAAATAAACCCTCCCCCACACCAAATCGAGGGATAGAAATAGAACAACTTAGACAACAACTGAGACATCTCCTACTGCACTCTTATGAACATAAATTAAAGAAAGTAAAAGCACAATACTTCTCCCAAAACAATAAAACTGGGAAACTTTTAGCCTCCAGACTAGAAGCCAGGAGTCAGAAGTCCAAAATTCCATTCATGTACCAACAAGACCAACATACGAAACTATATAGCCCTAAAGATATAGCAAATAGATTTAGGGAATATTATGGTACTTTATGTAATCTGAGGGACGACCCCTTTTCCCCACACACATAACAACAACACATCAATACTTCTTGGACAGTGTGAACCTACCTAAACTGAACTCGATCATTCTAGATCCTCTGTGCTAGATGTTTCAAGCAGCTATTGTAAAGGGTAGTTTCCCAGGAGAGAATCGGGAAGCACTTATAGTCACACTCCCAAAGCCTGGTAAATCTGCTGATACCCCCCAAAATTTTAGACCCATCACACTGCTAAACGCAGATCTAAAGATATATGCAAAATTTATAGCCCTGCGTTTGGCCCCCTTGATCCCTAATTTGACGGGCAATGACCAAGCTGGATTTGTTAAGGGTCGCTAAGCTCAGGATAATACTAAATATCCTGCACTTGGTGAAGAGACAGTCTATCCCAACAGTTATGTTAGCCCTGGATGCCGAGGAGGCATTCGATCGTATTCACTGGTCATTCGCCTTCTCGGTACAAGAAAAAATGGGGATTAATGGAAGTATATGAACAGCTAATAAAGCCCTATATTCGAACCCCTCAGCCAAGGTTTTTGTTAACAATGCATTATCAGACACCTTTGGCATCACCAATGGCACTAGGCAGGGGTGCCCCCTGTCCCCCTTAATTTTTATATTGTCAATGGAACCATTGGCACAGAAGGCATAACAATAGGAGAGAAAATGCATGTTATTTCTTTATATGCAGATGACGTGATACTAACACTTACAGAACCGGTGGAATCCCTGGAAGCAGTGTTACAAGTGATCCAATCTTTTAGTCAGAAGACCTACATTATTTGAAATCAAAATATCCCTTTCACTGGCAATACCAGAAAATCACCTATTTAGGAATCTCCCTCTCTATACCATTCTCTGCTTTATGCAAATATAATTATACCCCACTACTACAATCCATACAAGAGGAAATGATACGACTTTCCAAAGTACAAGTCTCATGGTTGGACAGAATAGCCGCCTTTAGGATGTTATTACTGCCAAGACTAATAGATTTGTTTCGCACTCTACAAATCAGGGTTCCCAAGAAATTCTTTATCTCCATGCAATCAAACCTATCAAAGTATATATGGGCAAATAACCCCCCCCCCCATTTATTATCCAAGCTATTGAATAAAACGTTGCATAATTCAATGAGTGTAGCATTGTTATCGCTAGATCTACAATCCTTTATGCTACAAAAAAAGGATACTAACCTGCCAAATTTTAACAATAGCTAAACTGTTGATCACAAGAATGTGGAGAAACCCTATCCCCCTTCCCCCAACCTTTAACGCCTTAATACAAGAAATAAACACTACATACAGCTTCGAGAAGAACGTGGCTTGGGGAGATGGTACTATGGGGAAGTTTGAGAAAATTTGGGAACCCTGGACTCAAAATCCAGCATACATAAGGGTACAATGACAATGAAGATATGAAGATAACAACACATATTCCAAATATTAACTAACTAAAATGGCTAACAAACAGATACTAGGGGAAAACGGATGACATACAAAAAGAATAAGAAAAAGCTCGAGAAGTCCTGTCTGACCGGTTTACTATTATAATTAGTAGTTATTAGTTAATATTGAGTTTACTTATATGGTTGTTTCAATAAAAACAATTAAAAAAAATATGAGGCTAAGCTATACTATAGATATCACGATAGGCCCAACAGCGGTTAGAGAGAGAAATACACCAACATCGCTAGAACTCCGCCCCTTTGAAGGAGCTGCATTCACAAGTGAGTAAATACCACACAGAATCACACTACTGATCACGAGTACTAAACCAATGCCAACTCAACAAGACAGATAGTGTAAAACTGTATGGATATTGGAAAGATGTATGGATATATGACCTGTATTTTTATATATAGACACGTGATCTGTACGGTTAGTGTTGAAAATTGTTATTACCCTTTTGTATTTATATTTGTATGGCAATTTTGGAAAAATAAATAAAAACTATTGAAACATAAAACAGTCCAGAGAAAATGGGGCACGTTTACTAAGAGTTGTGCAAACTGCACTAAATGCGGTTTGTATGTGTATAGTGCAGCGTGAATAGAAATCATGAATCATAGTGCATGCTACAGACTTTGCATGATAAATCTGGCGCACAGTCCGACTGAGCACTGGAACGCCCCCTAATTTGTGTTGGTTCCACTATAAGGGCTCCATATGTTAATTCCAATATGGGCTCTGGTATGATGGCTGCAATATGTGTGCTCCGGTATGATGGTCCCAGTATATTGCTCTCAGTATGTTGGTTCCAGTATATGGGTTATGGTATGCTTGTTCCAGTATGTGGGCTCTGGTATGTGGGCTCTGGTATGTGGGCTGTGGTATTAGGGCTCTGGTATGTGGGCGCTGGTATGTAGGCTCTGGTATGTGGGCTCTGGTATGTGGGATCTGGTATGTGGGCTCTGGTATGTGGGCGCTGGTATGTGGGCTCTGGTATGTGGGCTCTGGTATGTGGGCGCTGGTATGTGGGCACTGGTATGTGGGCTCTGGTATGTGGGCACTAGTATGTGGGCTCTGGTATGTAGGCTCTGATATGTGGGCTCTGGTATGTGGCTCTGGTATGTGGGCTCTGGTATGTGGGTGCTGGTATGCTGGTTCCAGTATATGGGCTTTGGTATGTGGGCTCTGCTATGTGGGCTCTGGTATGTTGGTTCCAGTGTGTGGGCTCTGGTATGTGGGCTCTGGTATGTGGGCTGTGGTATTAGGGCTCTGATATGTGGGCTCTGGTATGTGGGCTCTGGTATGTGGCACTGATATGTGGGCTCTGGCATGTTGGTTCCAGTATGTGGGCTCTGGTATGTTGGTTCCAGTATATGGGCTCTGGTATGTGGGCTCTGGTATGTGGGCGCTGGTATGATTGTTCCAGTATGTGGGCTCTGGTATGTTGGTTCCAGTATGTGGGCTCTGGTATGTGGGCTCTGGAATGTGGCTATGGTATGTGGGCTCTGGTATGTTGGTTCCAGTATGTGGGCTCTGGTATGTGTGCTCTGGTATGTTGGTTCCAGTATGTGGGTGCTAGTATGTGGGCTCTGGTATGTGGGCTCTGGTATCTGGCTCTTGTATGTGGGCTCTGGTATGTTGGTTCCAGTATGTGGGCTCTGGTATGTGGGCTCTGATATGTGGGCTCTGGTATGTGGGCTCTGGTATGCGGGCTCTGGTATGTGGGCTCTAGTATGTGGGCTCTGGTATGTGGGCTCTGGTATGTGGGCTGTGGTATGGGGGCTCTGGTATGTGGGCTCTAGTATGTTGGCTCTGTTATGTGGGCTCTGGTATGTGGGCTATGGTTTGTGGGCTCTGGTATGTGGGCTCTGGTATGTGGGCTCTGGTATGTGGGCTCTGGTATGGGGGCTCTAGTATGTGGGCGCTAGTATGTGGGCTCTAGTATGTAGGCTCTGTTATGTGGGCTCTGGTATGTGGGCTATGGTTTGTGGGCTCTGGTATGTGGGCTCTGGTATGTGGGCTCTGGATGTGGGCTATGGTATGTGGGCTATGGTATGTGTGCTCTGTTATGTAGGCTCTGGTATGTGGGCGCTGGTATGATGGTCCCAGTATATTGCTCTCAGTATGTTGGTTCCAATATGTGGGCGCTGGTATGTTGGTTCCAGTATATAGGCTCTGGTATGTTGGCTCCAGTATGTGGGCGCTGGTATGGTGGTTCCAGTATATAGGCTCTGGTATGTGGGCATTGGTATGTGGCTCTGGTATGTGGGCTCTTGTATGTTGGTTCCAGTATGTGGGCTCTGGTATTTGGGCTCTGGTATGTGGCCCTGGTATGTGGGCTCTGGTATGTTGGTTCCAGTAAGTGGGCTCTGGTATGTGGGCTCTGGTATGTGGCTCTGGTATGTGGGCTCTGGTATGTGGGCTCTTGTATGTGGGCTCTGGTATGTGGGCTCTGGTATGTGGGCTCTTGTATGTGGGCTCTGGTATGTTGGTTCCAGTATGTGGGCTCTGGTATGTGGGCTCTGGTATGTTGGTTCAAGTATATGGGCTCTGGTATGTTGGTTCCAGTATGTGGGCTCTGGTATGTGGGCTCTGGTATGTTGGTTCCAGTATGTGGGCTCTGTTATGTGGGCTCTGGTATGTGGGCTCTGGTATGAAACATAAAACTGTCCAGAGAAAATGGGGCACATTTACTAAGAGTTGTGCAAACTGCACTAAATGCGGTTTGTATGTATATAGTGCAGCGTGAATAGAAATCATGAATCATAGTGCATGCTACAGACTTTGCATGATAAAACTGGCGCACAGTCCGACTGAGCACTGGAACGCCCCCTAATTTGTGTTGGTTCCACTATATGGGCTCCATGTGTTAATTCCAATATGTGGGCTCTGGTATGATAGTTGCAATATGTGTGCTCCGGTATGATGGTCCCAGTATATTGCTCTGGTATGTGGGCTCTGGTTTGTGGGCTCTGGTATGTGGGCTCTGGTATGTGGGCTCTGGTATGTGGGCTCTGGTATGTGGGCTCTGGTATGTGGCTCTGGTATGTTGGCTCTGGTATGTTGGGTCCAGAATGTGGGCGCTAGTATGTGGGCTCTGGTATGTGGGCTCTGGTATGTGGGCTCTGGTATGTGGGCTCTGGTATGTTGGTTCCAGAATGTGGGCGCTAGTATGTGGGCTCTGGTATGTGGGCTCTGGCATGTGGGCTCTGGTATGTGGCTCTGGTATGTTGGCTCTGGTATGTTGGCTCTGGTATGTTGGTTCCAGTATGTGGGCTCTGGTATGTGGGCTCTGGTATGTGGGCTCTGGTATGTGGGCTCTGGTATGTGGGCTCTGGTATGTTGGTTCCAGTATGTGGGCTCTGGTATGTGGGCTCTGGTATGTGGGCTCTGGTATGTGGGCTCTGGTATGTTGGTTCCAGTATGTGGGCTCTGGTATGTGGGCTCTGGTACGTGGGCTCTGGTATGTGGGCTCTGGTACGTGGGCTCTTTTGGTCTCATAGCCTTCAAGTTGTAAAGATATAAGACAGAAGTAAAATTATGTCATCAATGCAGACCTTTCCCATGAAATAGCAAGCTAACTATTATTCTTCAGCACATTCCAGTAGGGAAGGTATTTTATATAACCAGGGCTGGAAGGGATTTTAGCCATGGATAAAAACTAAACATAATGCCAGAGGAAAAACAAAAGAATGTGGTCTTATAGAGTAGTTGGTTTATTAAAAAAAAAAATGGACACTATAAAATTCAGTCAAACCCTTGGCCAGGCTCTTGAAATGCAATGTGCTATACAGTAGCTGTGCAGGGTATCATCGTGGTAGCTGTAGAAGTTCCATCACCAGTCACTAGGCCGTTACCAATTAACTGGGAAGCTGTCAACACATAGCACAATTTTGGTGGAATTGTCACAAAAACACAATTGTAACATTTTTTTTTGAGTTTGTTTTAACCCATTCCCGTCATGTTAGGTAATAGTACATCACACGTCGGGTGCGGGTGCATGGAGAGGGCCGTTGGCTTAAAAAAAATGTTGGCGCATGGACGCCGCCATCTTGGCAAAGATTGTTGCTCCCCATAACATCATCGGGGAGCGACGATCAGTCGCCATGACAGCCTCGGGTCTTCCGAAGACCCGAGGCTGTCTCGTTTTAACACATTGGGGGTCATTAACTAAGGGCCAGTTTCGCGTTTTCCCGACGTGTTACCCAAATATTTCCGATTTGCGCCGATTTTCCCTGTATTGCCCCGGGTTTTTGGCGCACGCGATCGGATTTTGGCGCATCGCCGCTGGCATGCACGTGACGGAAATCGGGGGCGTGGCCGAACGAAAACCCGACGGATTCGGAAAAACTGCCACATTTAAAAAAAAAATGTGTTGCGAAAATTACACTCACCTTCACTAGGTATTGGCCGGTGAATTTCAGTGCGCTCCGGTGCTTTTCAGCACAGCAGCGCCACCTGGTGGACGTCGGAGGAACTACCTTAGTGAATCCCGGCTGGACCCGAATCCACCGCAGAGAACGCGCCGCTGGATCGCGAACGGACCGGGTAAGTAAATCTGCCCCATTCATTACAATGTGTGATTTGCACATTGTAATGAATGAGGAGGAAAATCCCCATATATTGCCATCCTGTAGAATGGCAGTATATGATAGGATCGATCAGACAACCTAGGGTTAAAGTACCCTAGGGAGTCTGAAAAATAGTAAAAGTAAAAATAAAAAAAAAGTTAAAAAAATAATTATAATAAAAAAGACCTAAAAATTCTAATCCCCCCCTTTCCCTAGAACTAATATAAATATAAAAAAACTGTAAAAATCGTAAACATCACCGTGTCCAAATATGCCCAATCTTTCAAAATATAATAACAGATTTTCACTGCGTTTCACCCTGTAGCGGGAAAATAGCGCCCAAAGTAAAAAAACGGCACTTGTTTGCCATTTTGAAAAATATAAAAAATCAATAAAAAGTGATCAAAAGGTCACACTGTCCTAAAAATTATAGCTATGAAAACGCCATCAAAAGTCGCAAAAAATGAAACCACCGACAGCTCCGTACACCAAAGTATGAAAAAGTTATTGGCGCCAGAAGATGCCAAAATGAAAAGAAAAATTTGTACAGGAGGTTTCAATTTTTGTAAATGTATGAAAACATTATAAAACCTACACAAATTTGCTATCCCCATAATTGCACCAACCCAAATAATAAAGTAGACCTGTCATTCGGGGCGCAAAGTGAAATCTGTAAAATCCAAGCCCACAAGAAAATGTTGCAAATGCTGTTTTTCACCATTTTCACTGCATTTGGAATTTTTTTCCTGCTTCCCAGTATACGGCATGGAATATTAAATACCGTGGGTGGGGAGTGAAAAATAGAAGTGAAAAAACTACAAAGGGCCAAGTCGTTAAGGGGTTAAGGCCTGAATCGACTCTGTTATGGCTACCAATGCCACCTGGTACTCACAGAAACACCATTTGCCCACCCTACTGGTACAAGCGGCCAAGTTGGCAATACCATCTAGATGGCTTCATCCCGACCCCCGTGGTTGGCTGACTAGAGTTGATAGTTTATATTGTCTTGAGGAATTAGCACACTGGGCAATGAGGTTGCGTCACAAATTTTCTAGGATATGGGAGCCCTGGCTACAGAGCTAATCCAACTCCCTGACTCGGCCAATCACAACCTGCCTAGGGCACCAACAGGTCTAGACTAAGGTGAGACCCATATATGGATACAGAGAAATGAGATACAGAAAAAGGGGGATATTTATCATACGCTGGCGCTCGTGCGCCGGCCCACTCCCGTCCGGCCGCGCCCCCCGCTCGGCCGTCCGCACCCCCCCCCCTTCACGCCCCTTCAGGCCCCACTGGCGTGAAGGTGGCGGATTGGGGAAAATAATCGCAAAAGCTAGCAATAAGCTAGCATTTGCGATTATTTCAGGGCCTCTGCACCACTGGTGGTACGCAGAGGTCCTGATAAATATGCCCCAAAGTCTGACTAAAAAGAATACCTACTAAAGATTTTCAGATAGTCTTGTATTGCACATGTATGTCACCTGGCAACCAGTTATTTTTTCGTTGCTAGTTGTGTTTAGAGTTCGCCGGATTTTCAGACAAAATTCGTTTCTACCCGAATTGAATCATGATGAATCACGTTAAAAACAGGCATTTCCTGTCTGCAGAGAGCCTGTAGGGTATTGTAGAACGTTGTGCCATGCTTAAATATGCATAGGGAGCGTGGTTTGGTCTTCAAACAATGCTGTGTTTTAGTATGACACGGGCATGACAGCCGCGGCTCTTAGAATCGCTTCACTCTTCATTTCCATGTGCACTAGGAGCCTGCCGGTCGCTGATTGGCTTACATGTCTGCACATTTGATCGGGGGTGTTCCTTTCTTCTTCCCAGAGTTCTCTGCCCCATGTAACACGTTGTGCTTGCGGCCATTTTGCTAATAAAGGGGGGGGGGGGATTGTTCCCACGAATCACCATAAACTTCGGATTCGTGCCGAACCAAAGTTTTCCTGAAATTCAAAACAAATTCTGATTTGTTAGAATTGATTCGCCCATCTCTAGTGGTGTTCATACAGCTGTATTGTTAGTATGTATTTCTATTACAACCGACAACCCACCCTCCCCCCTACCATTGCCTTTCCACCCTTACCACCTCCCTTGCCATATGAAGAGGATATAAATAGAGATGAGCGAGCACTAAAATGCTCGGGTGCTCGTTGAGACGAACTTTTCCCGATGCTCGAGTGCTCGTCTCGAATAAAGAGCCCCATTGAAGTCAATGGGAGACTCGAGCATTTTTCAAGGGGACCAAGGCTCTGCACAGGGAAGCTTGGCCAAACACCTGGAAACCTCAGAAAAGGATGGAAACACCACGGAAATGGACAGGAAACAGCAGGGGCAGCATGCATGGAACCTCTGAGGCTGCTTAATCGCACCATTATGCCAAAATTATGGGCAACAGCATGGCCATGGCAGAGTGACCGAATGAGGATAGATAGCATCTAAAACATCCAATAATTGACCCTGACATTATAGGGGACGGCATACAGAGGCAGCGGCAGCAGCGGCAGGCTAGAGAGTGGCATGGCGACATACTCCAAATGGACTCAGGCTTCAAACCAATTTAAAAAATTCGTTTTGGCGAGGATAACGTGTAGCACTGTATGTATCAGTATTTTGCCTGGTTACGGTGGCAGAGAGGAACCAAAGGAGGTGAGCAAGAAGCGCTGAAATGATTTCCTATGTGAACAAAAGGTTGACGGTATATTTAGTCAATAACACAGCATGGTGGCGACATAGTGACCAAGTTCCGTAACGTATCTGGTGAAACACCCAAAAAATTAGCCTGACACAGCTCGTTTGCTAAGGGGACGACATGTGGAGGCAGCCATGGAGACGACTTCCATGATTAAGAGTGACAGTATGGGGCATCCATATTGCGCTGCTATAATTGAAACTTCAGGTCGCCAGCATGGCGGTGACAGATGGGCCGAGGTCTACTATGTATCTGGTGAAACACCCGAAAATTCTGCCTGACACAGCTCGTTTGATAAGGGGATGATGTGCTGTATTTCCTCTCGCGCTCCAGCGTCTGGGGTATAGACAGTTGAAAGTTGCGCATGGAGACATTGGTGGACGCTGTGGAGGATCGTGGAGGCGAAATGGACAGGAAACAGCAGTGGCAGCATGCATGGATGCCTCTGAGGCTGCCTAATCTTGGGATGGAGCTGGCGGTCCGAGCTTTCGCCTGTCCATGCCCCTGTCTCTCGGCTCCTCCCCACCCAAAATGGGCCTGGGGGCCAGAAGCATTTACTTTGAAAAAATTATAATTTTAAAAGCAGGTGGGGTCGTTTGAATATTTCATCTAGGAATAATGGAATAGCATAGCGGTTCTATTTTTTAATTTTTTTTCGGAAATGGTTCCATGATAAAGAGCGACAGTATGGGGCATCCATATTGCGCTGCTATGATTGAAACTTCAAATCTCCAGCATGGCGGCAACAGATGGGCCGAGTTCCACTATGTATCTGGTGAAACACCTGAAAATTCTGCCTGACACAGCTCGTTTGCTAAGGGGACGACATGTGGAGGCAGCCATGGAGACGACTTCCATGATTAAGAGCGACAGTATGGGGCATCCACATTGCGCTGCTATGATTGAAACTTCAGGTCGCCAGCATGGAGGCAACAGATGGGTCGAGTTCCATTATATATCTGGTGAAACACCCGAAAATTTGGCCTGACACAGCTCGTCTGCTAAGGGGACGATGTATGGAGGCAGCTATATGGACGACTTTTGGAGGCACCTATGGAGATGACGTGTGAAGGTAGCAATGGAGACAACGTGTGAAGGCAGCTAAAAAGACGACGTGTGGAGGCTGCTATGGAGACAATTTAATTTGGATAGTGCCTGTATGTGGCAGTCCAAAAAAGTTTTCAAACCAGAGGAGCAGGTAGGTGGTCCTCCAGAAAACGTAAATAGATTGAGTGCCTGTATGTGGCAGTCCAAAAAAGTTTTCAAACCAGAGGAGCAGGTAGGTGGTCCTCCAGAAAAATTAAAAAGATTGAGTGCCTGTATGTGGCAGTCCAAAAAAGTTTTTAAACCAGAGGACCGGGTAGGTGGCCCTCCAGAAAAATTAATTACATAGAGTACTATAGCTAGAGCCAGTTGGCCCTGGCAAAAAATAGCCAGTTTCCTCTGCTTTAGTGTACAAAGAGGAGGAGAAGGAGGAAATTGAGGAGGAGGAGTGCATACATTATTCAGGTTGAGCTTCTTTCACCTGGTGGAGAATGGAAATCCTGAAAAAAATCCAGGCTTTATTCATCTTGATAAGTGTCAGCCTGTCGGTGCTGTCAGTCGACAGGCGTGTATGCTTATCGGTGATGATGCCACCAGCTGCACTGAAAACCCGCTCGGACAACACGCTTGCGGCAGGGCAGGCAAGAACCTCCAAGGCGTACAGCACCAGTTCGTGCCACATGTCCAGCTTTGAAACCCAGTAGTTGTAGGGAGCTGTGTGATCATTTAGGACGATGGTATGGTCAGCTACGTACTCCCTCACCATCTTTCTGTAAAGATCAGCCCTACTCTGCCGAGACTGGGGTTAGGTGACAGTGTCTTGCTGGGGTGACATAAAACTGGCAAAGGCCTTGTTAAGCGTACCCCTGCCAGTGCTGGACAAGCTGCCTGCTCGCCTACTCTCCCTCGCTACTTGTCCCGCACAAGTACGCCCTCTGCCGCTAGCGCTGTCAGAAGGGAAATACTGTTTCAGCTTGTGCACCAGGGCCTGCTGGTATTCATGCATTCTCACACTCCTTTCCTCTCCAGGGATGAGAGTGGAAAGATTTTGCTTGTACCGTGGGTCCAGGAGAGTGAATACCCAGTAATCGGTGCTGGAATAAATTCTTTGAACGCGAGGGTCACGGGATAGGCAGCCTAGCATGAAATCCGCCATATGCGCCCCAACGCGCAAGAATTCACTCCCCTCACTGGCCTGACTCTCCATTTTCTCCTCCTCTAACTCCTCCAACTCCTCTTCTTCTGCCCATACACGCTGAACAGTGAAGGACTGAGCAATGCTCCCCTCTTCTGTCTCGACAACATTCTTCTCCTCTTCCTCCTCATCCTCCTCCACCTCCTCCGATACGCACTGAGAAACAGACCTGAGGGTGCTTTGGCTATCAACAAGGGAATCTTCTTCCCCCGTCTCTTGTGACTAGCGCAAAGCTTCCGACTTCATGCTGACCAGAGAGTTTTTCAACAGGCCAAGCAGCGAGATGGTGAGGCTGATGATGGCGGCATCGCCACTGACCATCTGTGTTGACTCCTCAAAGTTACTCAGCACCTGACAGATATCAGACATCCACGTCCACTCCTCATTGTAGACTTGAGGAAGCTGACTGACCTGACTACCAGTTCTGGTGGAAGTTGACATCTGGCAGTCTACAATCGCTCTGGGCTGCTGGTAAACTCTGGATAACATGGTTAATGTTGAATTCCACCTCGTGGGCACATCGCACAGCGGGCAGTTAGCGGGCAGTTGGAGGCGGCGCTGCGCTGCCCTGAGAGTGGCAGCATCTGTGCTGGACTTCCTGAAATGCGCACATATGCGGCGCACCTTCGTGAGCAAATCAGACAGATTGGGGTATGTCTTGAGGAACAGCTGAACTATGAGATTTAACACATGGGCCAGGCACGGCACATGTGTCAGTCTGCCGAGTTGCAGAGCCGCCACCAGGTTACGGCCGTTGTCACACACAACAATGCCTGGCTTAAGGTTCTGCGGTGCCAGCCACAGATCAGTCTGCGCCGTGATGCCCTGTAATAGCTCTTGGGTGGTGTGCATTTTATCGTCTATGCTCAGCAGTTTGAGCACCGCCTGCTGTCGCTTAGCGACGGCACTGCTGCTGTGCCTAGAGCTACCGACTGATGGAGAAATGCCCATGGATGGTAATTCGGAGAAGGAGGTGGAGGAGGGGTGGGAGGAGGAGGAGGCATAGTAGGTCTGAGAGACCTGGACCGAGGTAGGCCCCGCAATACTCGGCGTCGGCAGAATATGAGCAGCCCCAGGGTCAGACTCGGTCCCAGCCTCCACCAAGTTAACCCAATGTGCCGTCATCGATATATAGTGGCCCTACCCGGCAGCACTCGTCCACGTGTCCGTGGTCAGGTGGACCTTGTCAGAAACGGCGTTGGTCAGGGCACGGATGATGTTGTCTGACACGTGCTAGTGCAGGGCTGGGACGGCACATCGGGAAAAGTTGTGGCGGCTGGGGACCGAATACCAAGTGGCGGCCGCCGCCATGAGGTTGCGAAAGGCCTCGGTCTCTACTAGCCTATAGGGCAGCATCTCATCGCAAGTCTCCCTGCAAATTCGTCACAATATGGTACTAGCTGCACTACTAGTGCCAGCAAGCCCAGCCACAAGCAAATAAAAAAAATAAAAAATATAACGCTAATGTAGCCCTAAGAAGGCCTGTTGGGTTCTTGTAGAATCACTCCTGCCTAACAGTAAGCTAATATAACACCCTAACGCTTTCCCTGACCAGCAGCAGCTCTCTCTCTAACGGCATCCAGACAGAGAATGATGCGAGCAGCGCGAGCAGGGGCTAGTCTATTCCAGGGTCACCTGATCAGGCCAGCCAACCACTGCTATCGACGTGTAAGTGTACCAGGTGATGCTGGGTGGAGTGCAGAGTCTCCTGGCTTGTGATTGGCTCTGTTTCTGGCCGCCAAAAATCAAAACGGCTTGCTCAGAAAGCCTGACTGGACTTTTCCACACTGCACGACTCCCACCTTACTTCACCTACCCACCACTACCCCATTGCATAGCATACAGGGCTCAAGATATTTGTAAAATACATAACTGTAATCCTATAATTCAAGTTATGTATTTGTATTTTTTTTTTCAAGGCTGAGTAATTTGGAGATGTGGACGTTGAGGGCTTGGGCGTGTGGGTGGGTTGCACTGTATTTCCTCTTGCACTCCAGCGTCTGGGGTATAGAGAGCTGGACGCTGCGCATGGAGACATTGGTGGATGCTGTGGAGGATCGTGGAGACGAAGGTGTGGTTTTCGCACGGGAGGTGTTTGGGCCGGGGTCCTGGGCAGGGGGCTGACTAGCAGAGGCAGCAGATGACACAGGGGAAGGAGCAGTGGTGTGCCCGGCCGGAGGTGAACGGCCTTGGTTCCATTGAGTGGGGTGTTTAGCAATCATATGCCTGCGCATACTGGTGGTGGTTACGCTAGTAGTGGTGGAACCCCTGCTGATCCTGGTGTGGCACAGGTTGCACACCACAGTCCGTCGGTCATCCGGGGTTTCTTAAAGAACCTCCAGACTTCCGAAAATCTAGCCCTCGCCACGGGAGCTTCACTAAGTTAAACATTTGGCACTGATGCACCAGCTCTGGCCCTGCCATTCCGTCTGGCCCCACCACTGCCTCTTCCAACCTGTTCTGCTATAGGACTCAGCTCCGTCTCAGAAGCACTGTGTTCACCCGGCCTATCAACCCAGCTTGGGTCTGTCACCTCATCATCCTCCGATTCCTCAGTCTGTCCCCCCCTCGGACTTCCTGCCCTGACAACAACTTCACCACTGTCTGACAACCGTGTCTCCTCATCGTCCGACACCTCTTTACACACTTCTTCCACTATGTCAACAATGTCATCATCACCCACAGACTGCGACCGGTGGAAAACCTTTGCATCGGGAAAGAGCTCAGCAGCAACCGGACAAGTGGTTTGTGACTCTGGGAAGGGTCCAGAAAACAGTTCCTCAGAGTATGCCGGCTCAAATGCCAAATTTTCCTGGGAGGGGGCAGACTGGGGGGAAGGAGGCTGAGGAGGAAGAGCAGGAGGAGTGCTGATTTCGGTGACATGGGTGGACTGCGTGGAAGACTGACTGGTGGACAAATAGCTAGAAGCATTGTCCGCAATCCACAACATCACCTGTTCACACTGTTCTGGCCTCAACAGTGCTCTACCACAAGTCCCAGTAACTTAAGACATGAACCTAGGGAGTGTAGCTCTGCGGCGTTCCCCTGCTCCCTCATCACCCCACTCAGGACCACAGCCTCTGACCCCTGCGGTAGTTGGATGCCCACGTCCACGCCCTTGTCCTCTACCCCTAGCCCTCGGGTTCAACATTTTCAAAATTAAAGTCTATTATATAGACAAGACAGAAATATAAACTGTAAATTTTTGTGTGTTTTTTTGTTTTTTTTTGTGTTTTTTTATTTTTTGTGTTTTTCTGTTTTTTTTTTTAAAAAATGTTAGTATTTTTTTTTATAGAACAAAACGTGCAGAAGAAATCACACAGCAACGACAGAAGATGATGATTGCTATGGCTAGTTTCTAACCTACACTGACAGCACACAACAGGATTTTGTGCTGTGCCTGTGACTTTCAGTTTTGAAAAAAAAAAAAAATATTGGCAGACTGTGCCTAATTCAATCAAACCCCTAATAAATTGTTAATGTAGCCCTAAGAAGGGCTGTTGGGTTCTTGTAGACTCACTCCTGCCTAACAGTAAACTAATATGACACCCTAACGCTATCCCTGACCAGCAGCAGCTCTCTCCCTAACGGCATCCAGACAGAGAATGATGCGAGCAGCGCGAGCAGGGGCTAGTCTATTCCAGGGTCACCTGATCTGGCCAGCCAACCACTGCTATCGACGTGTAAGGGTACCACGTCATGCTGGGTGGAGTGCAGAGTCTCCTGGCTTGTGATTGGCTCTGTTTCTGGCCGCCAAAAATCAAAACGGCTTGCTCAGAAAGCCTGACTGGACTTTTCCACACTGCCCAATTCCCACCTTACTTCACCTACCCACCACTACCCCATTGCATAGCATACAGGGCTCAAGATATTTGTAAAATACATAACTGTAATCCTATAATTCAAGTTATGTATTTGTATTTTTTTCACTGAAAACCAATGAAAAAAGAAGCTTGACTTGCTATGTCTGCCTGACTTCATTTTGGCCTCAGACACACCAGTCAGTAGATATGTATAAGCCACTATTTTTACAATTGTTTTCCATACTGTGAATCCTTACAGATTTTCTCTCAGATGATTAATTAGACCTCATTGGTGTCTTTACGTGGGGGAGACTGTCGGAGCCTCTCTGGGATCCCCAGATGTAGATGACTCCACACAGGAAGATATAAAATGGTCATATTCTGGACCTTCATACATCCACTCACTATTCTCCTGACTGCACATCACTGGACGTGATCCTTCAGGTTATTATATTGAAGGTGAGGCAATGAGATGCTGGAGACTAATCATTTAATGTCTTCTCTAAAATACAGTTTTATTGCCTCGCTTACTATCCAGAGGTAGGAAATGTTGCCCTTTGGTTACTGCCTACACGGTGTCTCCAGGACAGACCCTGAGATGTAGTAAATATACACTAAGATCCATATATATATTCCAGTCCAATCCCTTCCCTTACACCTCCAAGATTGTGGAGAACGAGACCATCCTCTCTCTACCTAGCTACACGGGGTCGGTAGGGTTCAGGTTGACACGTGTTTCATCTGTAGTGACCTCCATGACTACAGTATAGCGGGCAGCATAGGACATATTCTTAGTGTTGGGGGTGACCACTATGACTTTATATATATATTGTTCTACTATAGGAGCCGGCAGTCAGAGACTTGGGCCACTTTCACAACTATCGCAATAACTTAAGCGGACCAGCATAGTGTGGTGCGGCGCTCATAGGTGCCGGCATTTAACAGGCACACCAGATTGGAGGCGAGTGACCACCCGGAACCTTAAAGGTAGGCTTCACTCGACTGAAGGCACTGACCCCTGAGGAAGTCGCATGACTGCGACGTAACGCGTGGGGTGCCTCCGGCCGCAAGTCGTAGACCTAACATTTTTCCCCCCTACTAAGTATTTTTCACTGAACATCTTTTGCTGCATTGAGTTGGTCCAGTGATTTTTTTATTCAGAGGGGCTCCACAAGCCGTATTGATGTATCTTTTACATTTGTTTACTTGCACTGTTACGTAGGAGCTTATAGACCTATAACAGTATATGTCATCTACTGTGTTTATGGTTTCCAGGACTGGATTGCACTACTGTTACCGGTTGATGCTTACATGGTGTAGGGAGCTGTTTGTGGATCTCTGGGATAGGCTTTGATCCACGTGGTTAGCTTTGATGTGTATGTTCATGTTTTTATGAATTCTGATGCATGGCATCTTTGGTGTGTGTTCACATGCTTTTCAACAATCAAATATTTGTCACTGTTTAGCCTATACACACTGGCTTGTTCCTTTGTTTTCAGACTTGGGCCAGAGGTCACAGCTGAAGGTATTTTAGTTGCTGGGAATCTGGTCTCAACGTGGATTCTCTTGCATTTCAACCTTTAAATCTTTTTTTTTTTCACTAATTGGACTTATTTTTTTTTGGTCTGACAAATAATTCTTACAAATAAAATATCAGTCAATATAGAATTCATTTTGTGCATGACTTTTCATTATATTAGTGAGACAGGCTATGTACTGGCTCCAACTGTGATACTAAAGAGGTTCCCTCTCTGCAGTACGGGGAATCTGTGGTTAACATCTCACAATAGTCCTCCTTGGGTGTTAGCGAGACGAGACAGTATAGAAGAATCATATATGTGAGCACAAAGAATAGACGTCAGGATATAAGTGTATAGGATCACGGAGTGCGTGGGAAATAGTGCATTACACACTCTCTGTATATACTATAAGTTATATTTTACAAATAAACATAACATTTTGGTACTAGGGGGTCTTTGTTTCGATGTATATGGAGCAAAGCCCTTTGTAAGAATCAACCTTTAAATCTGCAAAAAACCTTAAACAATGTGCTATAAGGTTAACATAAATATCTGCAGATATACTGGATAGTCTGCTGAACTATACTATGCACAACAGTCAGTATAACGCTCGAGTATCTGTGACCCAAAATCAGTGGAGGAGTACACAAAGCCAGGACACAGAATTCTAAAACAATGGTGGATTACCATATGGGGGAATTGGTGGGTGCTTGGGGCATGAGGCTTTTGGGGAGCCCACAGCTCCCTAAACCACCCCCCATGTTAATAATCTGCCGGATTAGAAGGAAAAGTCCTTGAGAGCGGTCCGGCGTTTCTAGTGTACATCGCGGCAGGGTCTACTAGTGTTATTGTGGTTTCCAAAGACGCTAGTATTTTGTCTGCTGTGTCTGATGTAGCACTAGGCGCTGCTTACTTTAGTAACATCTCCTAGTGCCGTTTTTAGAGGTGACAGGTCCTCTTTAAACTTGACATGTTAACTTTCTGTATTGCTACAACCTGAACTTGAAATTTTTACAATGTTATTCCTGGAAATGTAACTTTAAATTTTGAATTTACAAATTCAGAGAACTTGAACTTGAAATGTTGACAAGCAAAAATGTGAGTGTTAACTCTGCCGCGATTATGAAGATCATGCGCCCGATATCCTGCATGTGTCTCTTCCCCGATCAGGTCCGCCAGAGTTAACCTTCTTCTTCCTGGTGCATGTAAATGCTTGGCTTGCAACACAATTTTGAATGATAAATCCCGCGGCCTGTTCGAATCCATTAGATCGTCCGATAGCCCGTCCCCCGATTTGTGTCGCATAAAAGCCGACATGATGGTGCCAAAATCCGATTGCGTGCGCCAAAAAACCCTTTTCCGACGCAAAACGGAAACCGTCGGGATGTCCGACGAAAGTGCAGTCCGCAGGGCCCTTAGTAAATGAGCACCATTGAGTCCATAACCCCAGTGAGGGGAAGGTTTTTGGGTTTTCCCATTGCTTGTTCAATTGGGTCTGAACAACCAGAGTTCCTTTAACCACTATGACACAATTTTTTTTTATAGATTTTTTTTTTATTTAATGATTTTCTCTTTGTTTATTTATTTATGCTGTGTAACTATTTTACGTACTTTCCATAGCCTAATGTGGCCCCTGTTAGGCTACATGCACACTGCCGTGTGCCCGCCACACCGTAGCACGGCGGGCACACGGCAGCACGGGGGGAGGAGGAGGTCAACGCCGCTCACCGCCACCCCTCTCCGTAGGAAAGTATGGGCAACGGTGCCGTAATACGGGAAAAGATAGGACACGTCCTATCTTTTCCCAGGCTACGGAGTGGTACGGTGCCGCACGTGTGCTGCACCGTACCACTCCCGTACGATGCCGTCAGCCCATAGAAGTGTATGGGGGACGTATATCGGCCGTATACACGTCGGCTGTATATACGTCCCCCATACATGTGTGTGAATGTAGCCTAATTACCATCATTTTAATTTAATAGGGATCACGTTTGGGTCAAAGACTGGGTCATTGTCACTGTTGATAAACATCAAACCGGATGGAATAGCAGCCACTGCAAGATGCTGTGGTAACAAGGCTGGTTCAGTATAACCCCCCACACCACACCACACACCATCACACCTCTTCTTCCATGCTTCATGGGGGAAACCAGGCATGTAGAGTCCATTCCTTCACCTTTTCTGTTTCACACAAAGACAGCAGCTGTTACCATGAAGGCTGCTGCACACAGTCTCCTCTTACCAGATGTTGTAGAGATGTGTCTGCTGATCTGGTTTCTTGCGATTTCTGAAGCTGGTGACTCGGATGAACTTATCCTCCGCAGCAGAGGTGACTCTTATCCTCCGCAGCAGAGCTGACTCTTATCCTCCGCAGCAGAGCTGACTCATATTCTCCTCAGCAGAGGTGACTCTTATTCTCCTCAGCAGAGGTGACTCATATTCTCCTCAGCAGAGGTGACTCTTGGTCTTCCTTACCTGGGGTGGTCCCCATGTCAGCCAGTTTCTTTGTAGCGCTTGATGGTTTATACAATTGCATTTGGAGACACATTCAGAGTTTTCTCAATTTTTCGGACTGACTGACCTTCATTTCTTAAAGTAATGATGGCTGCTCGTTTTTCTTTACTTAGCTGCTTTTTTCTCGCCATAATACCTTTCTACCAGTCTATTCAGTAGGACGATCAGCCGTGTATCCACCTGACTTCTGCACAACACAACTGATGGTCCCGACCCCATTTATATGGCAAGAAATCCCACTTATTACCCCTGACACTGCACCTGTGATGTGAGAACCTTTTCAGGTGACTACCTCTTGTATCTCATCAGGAGAAGCCAAGACAGTGCAGAGCAGGAATCACAGCAAAACGACGTAGACTATAGGACATATTTTCAGGTGTTTTACATTTTTTTGTTAAGTCTATAATTCCACATGTATTCATTCACTTTTCAGCCTTCAGTGTGAATCTACAATTTTTATAGTATTGAATATAGAGAACTTTTTGAATGAGAAGGTCCAAACTTTTGGTCTGTACTGTATTATAAAGCATTTCATGTACTTGGTGACCGGTATCCATCCCACGGGCAAAGATTCCAAACAAAGAACATGTGCAACCAGACCCAACTCATGCAGGTAAAGTTGTGGGGCAAAAGAAAGTCTTCTTCTTTATTAAAGGCTATTAACATACAGCCACATGGTACAGGAGAGGGATAACTATGTGTATTGACACTTACAGTCTTAATCAAGGATTAAAACATGATTAATACTCGGTGAGAGTCGAAATGCGTAGGCCTACCTCTCCTGTACAATGTGGCTGTATTGTTTTTGCATTGCAATTTCAAATTATTTTAGAGGAGGAACGGAAAGTAAAAAGGGGATGAGGAAAGACAGGTGGTATGTATAATACTATTGTAACATTGTGGTATTAACACCTGATAATAATAACCTAATAATAACACCTGGTTGCAGATGTTCTCATGTGCTATCATTCAGAAAACAAGTAGGACATGTCCAAAAACAATGAGTATTATTATAATTTTTTTCATTAATTGATTTTGAAGGTCAAAATTAATTACTAACTTTTTCATAATGGGGCAGATTTACTTACCCGGTGCATTCGCGATCCAGCGGCGCGTTCTCTGCGGAGGATTCGGGTCCGGCCGGGATTCACTAAGGCAGTTCCTCCAACGTCTACCAGGTGCCGCTGCTGCGCTGGAGTTCCCTGAAATGCACTCAAGTTCACCGGCCTATTCCTGGTGAAGGTAAGTGCAAGTCTCGCGACACATTTTTTTTTTAAAATGCGACGGTTTTCCGAATTTGTCGGGTTCGCCGATGCACCACAATCCGATCGCGTGCGCCAAAATCCCAGGGCAATTCAGGGGAAATCGGCGCAAATTGGAAATATTCGGGTAACAAGTCGGGAAAACGCAAATCGGGCCCTTAGTAAATGACCCCCATTGTGTACAAAATAAACCATTCCTAAGAAATCATCTCGCTGTTGGAGAGGACAGACCCTGAATTCGAAGACCTAGTTTAAGTCTGATGACTATAATATAGATGTCGCCTCACCTTTATTTTATGTCGAGGATCACAAACTTTTAAGCCTTAGAAAAACATTCAGCATGTACTAAAACATTAACATCGAAGCATTTGTTTTATTATCTTTTTTAACTAATCCAAATTTTTTTATTATTCTTATTATTTCACTATTTTACAGTAACATTAATTCCACAATCACGAGGAGGAGGCATTGTAGAACACAACAGAAGTGCAAAAAATATTAATTGCTTGGATGCCAGACTGGTCCAGAAGAAGAGGAGACCTTGACCATGGGGGCTTACAATCCACAATTAACATCACCTCTGTCATCTTCCTGGGATTTCCAGTTCTGCAACGTTACAACCTTATGTTCTTTTCTCTTCTGCTTCTTATATACTGTGGAGCAATATCAGGAAACCTTCTTATCATGGTCTTGTATCTGGTGAGTAAAACCCTTCAGTCCCCCATGTACTTCTTCATTACACAGCTCTCGATGTTTGACCTCCTGGTCACCACAAACAGTGTCCCCGTCCTTCTTCACACTGTCCTGTATGGAGGGAGCACCATCTCTGTTATTGGCTGTGTCATCCAGTTTGTTTTCTATGCTATCTCTGTGTTTTCCGAGTGTCTTCTTCTGTCGGTGATGTCTTTTGACCGGTACCTGGCCATCTGTCATCCCCTCCGTTATCACACCATCATGAACCATACATTGTGTGTGACATTAGTATGTATAATATGGTTGATGAGTTTCATGGGAACGTTCATCTATCTAGTTTCTATGCGTAACCTGCATTTCTGTGGGCCACACATTATCAACCATTTCTACTGTGACTTGGAACCAATCCTACAGCTCTCCTGCTCTGACACCTCGATAATTCATACAGAAAGTCTCATATTAGGATTCATCTTTGTAATAATACCTTTTATAGTAATCGTGATGTCCTACGTGTACATTGTCATCACCATCCTGAAGATCCCATCCAATACCGGAAGACATAAAGCCTTCTCCACCTGTAGCTCCCACCTCACTGTCGTCTGCATATTTTATGGGACGTTGATGATGGTTTACATGTCTCCAACAAGAGGAGAAGCGCTAACCCTTAGTAAGGTCCTGTCCTTGATTTATACTGTGATTACTCCAATGCTAAACCCTATCATCTACACCCTGAGGAACAAGGACTTTAAAAAAGCATTTCTAAAAGTTAGGTTCTTTTTCTGCTCTGGACATGTAGTCCTATAAAGGTTGGTGGTCTGATTCTGAAGTCTATTTTGCTACAACATGCTGAGTAAAGCTACATG
This sequence comes from Engystomops pustulosus, assembly GCF_040894005.1. Lineage (NCBI taxonomy): Eukaryota > Metazoa > Chordata > Amphibia > Anura > Leptodactylidae > Engystomops > Engystomops pustulosus. Next base: position 223,168,170 of record NC_092414.1, read on the forward strand.
GCTGGATCTGGATCTGATATATTTTCTTTATTTTAATTTAGGGAACCCAAGCTGTATATTCTTTAAATCTGTACAAAAATGAGGGCTCTAATATACCTGAGGTTGTTGTTCTGTGGCCAGGAGCATCGCCCTTAAACACTGAGATATCTTCCAACGCTTCCATCCATTACATCTATTAGTGACATTAATGGCTTTCGACTTTCGACAGTTTCCACAATCCATTGCCCTCATTATTATCTGCTGCCTTCAGCCCAAACTATCTCTTGTATCTCCTTTATTTCTACCCAGAGTCAAAATATTTGCAAGTCCATTCCCTCCACATCTCCCACCCTAAATCTCTCACCCCCCCCTATTCTTAACTCTTCTCCATAATGAAATAATCTCCCCCTCAATTCTCCTGAGCCGCTCCTCATGACCAGTGTCTTCACTAGTTACCTGTTCTACTTCCACTTGTCACTGCCACCTCTAAGACTTCACTTGCTAATTCCCCAATCCCTACATTTGCTTATATAACACACTCATTGGATGACATTTAGTAAATAGTAATGAGAAGACCTGGTAACGATCATGGGTGTAACCCTTTAATGTTTTTCTTGGATTCATGCTGTTGTGGGGAGCAACAATCCTTGGGAAAATCAAGCGCACACTCTGCAGGAATTCAAATAGTTTGACGCCTGGAATCTTACATGACTTCTTACATGAGAATCTGATCTTAACTGCCAGGTTTTAAAGGCCTCTGTCAGTTTTGCTGGAGGCATTTATTGAGTTAATACCTGTGGTTGTTAGTGCTGGGTGTTTGCTGTAATATGCAGAAAACCCCCAGTGTGTATGTAAAGGTGTCAGCCCATAAGCCCTCTCCATACCACCATAGCAAACATGGGACATATGAACATGGGAACGCCACATTGTTAATGAGTTAAATTCTGCAGAATCTGTAACCAAATCTCAAAATATCTAGATTTTAACATTTTGTTAGTTTTTTTATTCATATTTAACAGTGATGAACAGTCTGGATTAGGAAATATTCCTTACCATTTTCTGCATTTAAAATTTTCTACTTCTCCATTTTTGTCCTTGCCCATGAGGGATTGGTTGGTTAGTTGGTAGGTTAGATGGGAGGGGATAACATAATAAACTCCTCAGAAGCTGAGCTCTCCCCACACAGAGGAGGTATCTGCTAGCACTGATTATAGAACCTAAACACTTGTGGAGCATGGTCCTACCCATCTCTAATACATGTGTGCCAAGGTACGAAAAAGTTGCCAAGACATTTTCTTTTGTTGCAATTTTCCTAAGGCAATTAAGACAAATCTTTAAAAACTTTGGTTGATTCTTATTTTTGTGTTACTTTCTGATATTAATTGGAAAAATTCTACAAAATTAGAATTATTAAAGAAAAAAAAAAACCTTTGGTATCTCTGTGATCAAACTGACCCAAAAAATAAAGGGACAGGCCTGTAAAACAAAATCTGTTTAAAATTAGCACAACTTTATTTATTTTGTCATTTACCTGCTCCATACGTAGAATATTCCGTGGTAAGGTAGGAATTTATTGGATTTTTCCCACGGATAATTTACCCTCCTATGGCTCTTTTGATGGCTTTGGAATGCAGGGTGGAAAAACCCAAGTACAAAATCTGAAGTTGACCCTGTCCAGAAAAGGTTCATTTTTTCTGAGTTTTATGCATGTTGTCTTATTGTGCTCCACACTGTACCGTTCTTAGGTCTTCATGGCTCACGTAGACTACAGCCTGTGACATGATCTGCTTTTACTCTTCTAATATGAATATGTATTGTAAGTTTTATGTGTTGATATTTTCCCCTAAATTGTAGAAGAATGTAATAATGACTGTAGACTATATTATGCTCAAGAAATTTGACTTCCTGTCTGATGTAGTTACTCAGCTCATCCACAGTTCATACTGTAATAGAATATTCCTAATAATGTAGACATAGAGAGAGGAAGAAGAGAGAAGAAAGCAGGCAAAACCTTTTTGAGAGTATATTTGATGGTGGGCTTTTGTGGACAGAGCTTGGACAAAGTTCAGATTGGAAGAATTTGTCCAAACTTTAACAAAGGTTCTTTAGGGAAACCTAAACTTGACCCAATCTCGAACCTAAACCACATTCTAGTCAACGAGTACGAAAACTTTTTGACCTAAAAATGGCTGTAAAATGGTGGTAGGATGGGGTGGAGGGCTAAAAGTTAACTGAGAAGTTTGTTTTCCTTAACAAATGTGACTACACAAGAAGATGGGTATCAGGAGGTGGTGGAGGAGGAGGAGGAGGAGGAGGAGGAGGAGGAGGAGGTAGCCAACACTTTAACCTCTCAAATAAGAAATAAAGACGGTAACTGCTGCTGATATTGTGGATACTTGATGGTTAAAAACCTTTCTCGTGCTTGTTACATGTAGTGAACATACACCTTCAATCCAACGGGTGGTGCTCTATTTACAGAGTTCCGTTTCATATTGGAGTACCATAACATCAAAAAGGCGCAAAAAATTGCAACACACCAAAAATAGTATTTATGAGACACATGAGAAGACATGAGGTGTTTTGGGGGTTATGACAATGACTCAGGGTTGTCTCCACTGTCACTGGTGTGTGCCGATGTATGGATCCACAGTCCAGGCTCTCCGCAGGATCTAGAATAATGTCTGTTGGCAGGAAAGTGTAAGAAAGCGTCCGTTAGCCTAAGCCTACAGTGCAGGGATTCACCCAACAGTTGGGAATTTTGGGCGGCCATTGGGTAAGATTGCAACAATCATCGGAACAATGAATGATTTGAGCAATGAGTGCATTGCTAAAAACAGAATTTATGAGTCTAGATAGGTTAGCAGTCGGCAGAAGTTAGGAGTCACAGTAGCGCCCCATCACCATGTCTGGAATGAGTGAGAAAGGTATAGAAAAGGGGAACAAAAACAGGCGCCAACTGTGTCAAATCTGTTTTAGAGAGCTTGATAGGTATATTGTTTTACTTACACTCACCTTTAGTGGTTGTACAACCGGTAAAACGCGTTAAAGGGCCTTGGTTGTAATTGTTGTATGGGTCCGGCTGCCTTCCTGCTATCTGAGACGCGGAGTCGTCTAGGTAGTGTAATAGCAGATAAATAGTGTATATCCACGCAATATCTTGTGGCGCCCAATCCTCAGATTAATGAAACCTCTGTTGTAATTTTATGGTTTCTTTATTGGCTAGAAGATGCGTTTCAGGTACTGAACTGATGAAGGGCCCGGTACAGGCCCAAAACGCGTCTTCTAGCCAATAAAGAAACCATAAAATTACAACAGAGGTTTCATTAATCTGAGGATTGGGCGCCACAAGATATTGCCTGGATATACACTATCTATCTGCCATGTCTGGAATGAGCCATCTAAGCTACTGGGTGTGGTTTGCGGGTGGGTCACTGGTGGTAAGTTCTCATTAAGTGGGTATTTGATCGGCCATTGCTAGTAAATAGAGCTACAGGGAACTATTGTACTTTAGGAAAGCAGCCATAGAAAAGCGAGAATATATGTGATAGGTGTAAATATACCAGTGACTCATCTTCAGTAGATATAGACTTACCCTGCAGACAAATCGTGTACAAGAATGGGATCGCTCACCAGCTAAGTGTTATGAGAGTAAAAGATTATGTTAGGAAAGTGTTTATTTGTGCAAACAAAAAATTGATTGTATTCAAACGGAACAATACAAATATGATCAGCTCACCTTATGATGCACTGAAGACCATCGGAGAAGTCCTTCAAACCAGTGCATGGATGAAGGAACCGCATCGGACAACGGTGTAAAAATGATCCAAGGGAAGAAATTTGCTCGTCCGGCACACAAAAAATATGGTAAAAAATACAAATATGGCATAAAAAGTAGGCAAACCTATGCGTTTCAGTCCTTTACGCGTGGCCCCCTTACACATGGTCTGTATCTGTGAGTGTTTCCAGTTCACTTCCTGGTCTTCTAATACAATATTCCAGGATCCTGAAGTTTTGCAGCGGTTGAGTAAGTTTTCGTCGCAAGTACAATTTTAAAATTTTTGAAAATGATATCTTTCCGTGGACAACACTGAAGAACAACACTAAAGTAGTCAGTGAACGGTTTGTATGTAAAGTTGTTGTGCCCTGAAATAACTCAACACAAAACGCAGCCATTAACTGTCTAGACTGCTGGCAACAGAAGTGAGTATCCCCCATAAGAGACGATGGCCAAAGTGTGACCGATTCTTTACTATCCCTCCACGGTGTCATGTGACTGGGAAGCAAGTGTACTACATTAGGCGTTACTGCTCCCGGACTCTCTCGTAGTGGTCACTGGAAGTTCTACACGGCCACTCATGGATGAGATTACTATGAGGATCTACATAAAGGTTACCTGGGCTAAAACAAGATGGTGACCACCATGACCCTGAGCTGCAGCATGGTGGCCAAGACCATAAAGTGGTTCATCAAGGCAGAAAACATCTCACTGTGGTCCACCAGAGAAGTTAAATGTTCACAGATGGAGAAATAGAATAAATATATAAATATACACACGGTCCTGCCCCTTGTTAGGACAAGAAGGGGAACAGCAGCTTAGTCCTTAGTAAGAGCTACAAGCTACTACCCCCCTTGCCACCATAACAAAGGGCAGGATCATTTATATATTTGTATATACATGATCTTTGCTGGAAGATATATTCTGGATGATAATAATAATAATAATAATAATAATAATAATAATTTTAATTTATATAGCACCATCATATTCAGTAGCTTTACAAATCATAGGAAACATATACAAATATAATATTACATTACAGAGTACATACAGTCATATGGTACATATGGAGTGAGCGCCCTGATCACAAGAGCTTACAGTCTATAAGGATGAGGGGGTGACACAAGAGCTTACAGTCTATGAGAATGAGGGGGTGACACAAGAGCTTACAGTCTATGAGGATGAGAGGGTGACACAAGAGCTTACAGTCTATGAGGATGAGGGGGTGACACAAGAGCTTACAGTCTATAAGGATGAGAGGAGGACACAAGAGCTTACAGTCTATGAGGATGAGGGGGTGACACAAGAGCTTACAGTCTATGAGGATGAGGGGGTGACACAAGAGCTTACAGTCTGTGAGGATGAGGGGGACACAAGAGCTTACAGTCTATGAGGATGAGGAGATGACACAAGAGCTTACAGTCTATGAGGATGAGGGGGTGATACATGAGCTTACAGTCTATGAGGATGAGGGGGAGGTGACACAAGAGCTTACAGTCTATGAGGATGAGGGGTGACACAAGAGCTTACAGTCTATGAGGATGAGGGGGTCACACAAGACCTTACAGTCTATGAGGATGAGCGGGTGACATAAGAGCTTACAGTCTATAAGGAAGAGGGGGTGACACAAGAGCCTACAGTCTATGAGGATGAGGGGGTGACACAAGAGCTTACAGTCTGTGAGGATGAGGGGGACACAAGAGCTTACAGTCTATGAGGATGAGGAGGTGACACAAGAGCTTACAGTCTATGAGGATGAGGGGGTGATACAAGAGCTTACAGTCTATGAGGATGAGGGGGAGGTGACACAAGAGCTTACAGTCTATGAGGATGAGGGGGTGACACAAGAGCTTACAGTCTATGAGGGGGTGACACAGGAGCTTACAGTCTATGAGGGGGTGATAAAAGAGCTTACAGTCTATGAGGATGAGGGGGACACAAGAGCTTACAGTCTACGATGATGAGGGGGTAACACAACAGCTTGCAGTCTATGAGGATGAGGGGGGACACAAGAGCTTACAGTCTATGAGGATGAGGGGGTGACACAAGAGCTTACAGTCTATGAGGATGAGGGGGTGACACAAGAGCTTACAGTCTATGAGGATGAGGGAGAAGCAAAAGAGCTTACAGTCTATGAGGATGAGGGAGTGACACAAGAGCTTACAGTCTATGAGGATGAGGAGGTGATACAAGAGCTTACAGTCTATGAGGATGAGGGGGGACACAAGAGCTTACAGTCTATGAGGATGAGAGGGTGACACAAGAGCTTACAGTCTATGAGGATGAGGGGGTGACACAAGAGCTTACAGTCTATGAGGATGAGAGGGTGACACAAGAGCTTACAGTCTATGAGGATGAGGGGGGGACACAAGAGCTTAAAGTCTATGAGGATGAGAGGGTGACACAAGAGCTTACAGTCTATGAGGATGAGGGGGAGACACAAGAGCTTACAGTCTATGAGGATGAGGGGGTGACACAAGAGCTTACAGTCTATGAGGATGAGAGGGTGAGACAAGAGCTTACAGTCTATGAGGATGAGGGGGGACACAAGAGCTTGCAGTCTATGAGGATGAGAGGGTGACACAAGAGCTTACAGTCTATGAGGATGAGGGGGGGACACAAGAGCTTACAGTCTATGAGGATGAGAGGGTGACACAAGAGCTTACAGTCTATGAGGATGAGGGGATGACACAAGAGCTTACAGTCTATGAGGATGAGGGGGTGATACAAGAGCTTACAGTCTATGAGGATGAGGGGGTGACACAAGAGCTTACCGTCTATGAGGTTGAGGGGGTGACACAAGAGCTTACAGTCTATGAGGATGAGGGGGTGACACAAGAGCTTACAGTCTATGAGGATGAAGGAGTGACACAAGAGCTTACAGTCTATAAGGATGAGGGGTGACACAAGAGCTTACAGTCTATGATGATGAGGGGGTAACACAAGAGCTTACAGTCTATGATGATGAGGGGTTAACACAAGAGCTTACAGTCTATGAGGATGAGGGGGTGACACAAGAGCTTACAGTCTATGAGGATGAGGGGGACACAAGAGCTTACAGTCTATGATGATGAGGGGGTAACACAAAAGCTTACAGTCTATGAGGATGAGGGAGTGACACAAGAGCTTACAGTCTATGAGGATGAGGGGTGACACAAGAGCTTATAGTCTATGAGGATGAGGGGGTGACACAAGAGCTTACAGTCTATGAGGATGAGGGGTGACACAAGAGCTTACAGTCTATTGGGATGAGGGGATGCAGTGCTGCTAGTTGTTTTGTGTGATTTTTGTTATCCACAGGGCATTATACTATAAGTGACTGTGTTATTTTACTGGACGCAGTGTGGAGATATGCCGTATGGAGCTTAAGAAATCTGGGGGCAATTTCAAAAGTAATAAAAAGGCTGTAAGAGCAGATCAACACATGTCTCTGGTTATTTGCTGCCATCTTAGCCTTTTACTGTGTGTCATTAGTTTCTACATTTTACATAATATAACTTCAAGATCCCCTTTCCAAAAGGAAGGGGAGAATAAACTACTTGACTCCATTTGTAGGGAATTGATGCAATATACAGCCAACCAATGGTCGACGGCACTGTGACAAATGATTCTGTGAAGGAAAACTTGAAGTTTCGGTCAATGAATTAACTTTTTATAGACACTCCCAGAATGCACAGGTTCTGGAAGGAGCAGAAAGTTATTTAGAGTTGCCTTCAAAACCTCCGAATATGGCACAACAATAAATCACAACCCTGAATGGCTATAAGACCACTCTCACTAGCCTCAGTGTAAGAGAACCTTATCAATCCAATAAGCTGCCACCAGTTCTCCTATAATATAAGCCCAGTCCATAACGGGATTATATAGGATGAGGAACTAACCCTACAAGCGATACACAAACATGGGGATTTGTGGATCGAGATAAAAGAGCAACACGGGTTAAATTTTATATATAGTTTCCTTAAGGGCGCACTAGACTTCCAAAATAGATTTATATATACAATTAACAGAGTAAAAATTCACAGGTAGAACTACACGTATCAGCAATTCATATGTAAGTTACCCTACTTGTGGGCCTAATGGAAACTCATAGTCCACACTTTAAGATCTTTCGATTCTCTCATGTCTAGTCAGTGTATTAGTACAGACGCCAAAGGCCATATACAAATTATTGGGTTAAATAAAGTTTTAGATTTTGTACACAAAACTTTATTGATATTTTTAAACTTTGTCAACATCACAACTTCCCAAAGGAACTAATCATTGAAAGTTTCCCTCCTTCTTGAGCACGAACATAATAGACAGTTAATATCACGTCAGAAACTTTCAGAAATATTTTTATTTCTATAACAAATAAAGTTTTAATCTCATTTTGAATTAGAAACGTCCTTTGATCTCCTGACAATAATTATTAGTAGTTAGTTAGGACACGGGAGACACATGAGGTCATGGCAGGGACTTATCTCCCACAATCCCCTGCCTCTGCTGTCTCCTTATATCGGGCTCCTCTGCCTCCTCACACAGGACTCTTACCTTATACTGCGGCCGTAGAGGATTAGGTTTATTTTTTTTTTTTTTTTTTTTTTTTTTTTATTATTCCATATAATAATACAAGACATCGTTTGCAACAGAATCCATGAAACATTAAAACATTACATGTCATGTTGTTAATAACATCCTATACATAAACTCCATCTACAAAAAACAACCATCCTATTGCAAAACACAGAATGTCCAAATCTTAATACGGATAATCCCCCCCCAAACCCCCCTCCCTCCCCACCCTCTACCGATGCTGGAGACGCTGAATGGAAACAATCTATGCACAGTGGGTTACAGAGAACCCTCTATAGCCTCCACTGATTCCATATCTCTTTAAGTCTGTTGCCCTTCCTGTATCGTTTCTCGAACGCACATTCGTATGCTTTTATACGCTTAACTAAATTGCTCCATTCATTCACATCTGGAGGCTTCTCCTCAAGCCAATGTCTAACTAATACTAATCTTGCAAGAAAAATGGTCTTCAGGGCCAAATCACTTTTTAATCTGTCGTCTAACGAGATCGGTATCAAGCCCAGAAGCCCAAAGGTGGCAACTCGCGGGAAAGAGCATTGGAGCTGGGCCTCTAATCTCATGAATATCTCCTCCCAATAAGGGTTGATCTTAGGACAATCCCATAGAACATGTAGAATATCTGCTTGTGAATAATTACACCTCCTACAATTCGCATTTTCCCTTAAACCAATTTTAAACATTAAATCTGGTGAAAAATAAATTCTATATAAAATGTATAGTTGTGTGCATCTGTGATTTAGATTAAATGTTGCTCTTACCACATTCTTATAAATATCACGCCACTGTGCCCCAGTGATAAAACCGACCTGGTTTGCCCATTTCAATTGAGATACGTGGCTAAACTTCTGGTCTATAGTGTACCTAAGGAGCCTATAAATACTTGATAAATTAATTCGTGTTGGATCTAAATCTAATAGATCCATAAATTTACCCCCTATGTGTATCCTAAACCTCTCGTGCTGTGCCTCTTTCCTATAAGCGTGCTCGATTTGACGATACCTAAAAAAATCCCTTTCCACAAGCGTATCCCTCAGACACCAATCTTGAAAGGAGGGCAAGGTCCCATCTTCTTCCAACTGTTCCAAGGACGTAATTCCCTTTCTTTCCCAGAACCCAACTTCATCCATCTTGGCTAGTTCCGAAAAGTTGAGATTACTCCACAGCGGAGTAAATTTAAAACCTCCAGTAATACCAAATATCCTCCTGAGATCTCTCCAGATATACAACAATAGCCGAGCCAGAGGGAATCTCTTAGCGTTTAAACGCTTCAGTTGGCCTGACTCTAATAGTGCCAGCATTGAATCAAATCTACGCTCCACCAGCGAAGTGAGCGCAAAAAATATATTAGACTGTCTATTTTCCAAAATAAACTGGGTCTGGGCTGCCAAAAAATAGTGATAGAAGGAGGGAAGCGACAGCCCGCCCCTTTCCTTATTAAGCATTAGAGTTTCTTGCTTAATGCGAACCCTTTTCCTCCCCCACAGTAACTTATTTATAATAGCACGAATAAACCCAAACCATTTCTTGCCTATCCAACATGGAGCATTAGATATTACATATAGAATTTGGGGAAGCAAAACGCTCTTTATCAGTATAACTCTCTCAGCCCGATTTAATGGTAGCGTATTCCAAGTATTCACCTTATTTTTAATTTTTATTAATAAGGGCACTAGATTCAAAGTGATGTAGTCGTCAACCTTGGCCGTGATCTTTAGGCCAAGATATTCACATAAAGAGGAGACCTTAAGGCCATACAACGAATAATTAGGATGAGGGTCCTCATCCAAAGGCACCATGATCGACTTGTGGGTATTTATCTCAAAACCCGAAAACCTACCGTACTCCTGAATAACCTTCAGGGCCTTTGGAGCCGATATATCAGAATCTTTGAGGAAGAGAAGGACATCATCAGCATATAACATTATCTTATCCTCAACACCAGCTATTCCTCCCCCCTTTATTACACTGTCTGCCCTCAGTTTTATTGCCAGGGGCTCTATAAAGAACGCAAATAGAAGCGGGGACAGGGGGCAACCCTGCCTTGTACCTCTAGACAATGTAAAGAAAGGGGAGAAATCACTATTAACCCTGATGCAGACCCTCGGGGATTTATAAAATAGTTTAACCCAGTTCAGAAACTGGTCGCCCAACCCAAATCTAGACAGTACCTCCCAGAGAAAGTCCCACTCCACCCTGTCGAAGGCCTTAGAGGCATCCAAAGACAGGATGGAGCGAGACCCCCCCCGGCCCATCTGGAGACCCGCAAAGAGCCTTCTTATATTAGTCTTACTCTGTCGCCCAATCAGAAAGCCACATTGGTCTTCATGTATCAGTAGTGGAGCACATTCTTTGAGTCTATTTGAAATTAACTTGGCCATCAGCTTGGCATCTGCGTTGATAAGTGAAATCGGCCTATAGGATTCCGCCTCCAAAGGGTCTTTATTTTTTTTCCGAATCAAGACTATGCTGGCTTCATACCATGAGTCAGGCAACCTGCCCTCCCTTTGCGAAGATTCCCAGGTCTCCACCAAAACGGGTAAAAGAATAGCCCCAAATCTACTATAAATTTCTAAAGGAAGCCCATCCAAACCCGGAGCGGATTTACGTCTAGAGGAAGCAAGAGCCTCCTCAAGCTCTTCGATCGTTATCGGGCGCGATAGCGTCTCTACCCCTTCCCTCGAAATGGCGGGTATTTGAACCTTGCCTAAAAAGGATCTTATATCGTCTATTGATACCTCCAAATCTGAGGTATATATGCCCTGAAAAAATTTTAAGAAGGTATCTCTAATCTCCTCGGCCTTAGTGGTTGTATCCCCAAAGTTGTTTTTAATGGCTGTTATTCTATTATCCTCTTGTTGTTTTTTAACTTTCTGCAAGAGCCCCTTTGAAGGCACACCACTCTCACAATGTGCCCTTTGATCCAAAAAAAATAATTTCTGTGTCGCCTTCTCTGCCATAAATCTATTATATTCCTCTTGTGCCCCAATAAAGCTATTGCGTCGCTCCCTCGAACCACACTCCAAACAGGCCCTTTCTTTTTCTTTCAGCTCCTTATTTAAGAGCCTCTCCTTACTAGCCCATTGCTTACGCAAATAAATGATTTCTGAATTTAATATCCCTCTAAGACAGGATTTCAGGGCATCCCACATTAGCCCAAGGTTAACCCCGGCTCTGTTTGACACAATAAATCTATGAAGCTCTTCCTTGATTTTATCCTCATCTGGCAATAACACTAACCAATGCGCGTTGAGCTTCCAGAACTTAACGGGCGCATTCCTTGATCCGATCAACTCGAGAACCATTGGGGAATGATCGGAGATAGAACGGTTATCATACCGCATTTTCCCTACCCAATCGATGGCCAGATCATTAGCCAACACTAGGTCAATCCGGGAAAAGGTGTTATGGGAACGGTTGTAACATGAGAAAATCTGATGCTCCCCCTTTAAGCTTCTCCATACATCTCTCCAGCCCACTTCCTGGCAGAACCTAGAAAAGGGGGTATCTCCCTTCTCTATACTTCCCGGATTTTTTTTCCCACCTGTGCGATCTTTCTCATCAGACATTACAGCATTAAAATCGCCCAGGATCAAAACCGGGCATTCACCCACCCTTTCAATAAACCGCAGTAGCTTTATCAGGACCTCGTATCTAAAGGGGGGAGGTATATAGACTCCTGCAAGAACGCATTTATTGCCATCTAGTATACCTGACAGGAATACATATCTTCCATCTGGGTCACAACTTACATCTAAGGCTTGAAAGGCAACAGATCTGTGAATCAAGATAGAGACCCCTCTAGAGAATGATGAAAAAACAGAGTTGTATACCTGACTGGCCCACCTTCTTTCTACAAGAGCCAAAGATTCCCTATCAAGATGTGTCTCCAATAAAATAACAATCGCAGGAAGTTGTTTAACAATGTAATCAAAAATAATGCAGCGTTTCAGGCGATCTTTAAGCCCTCTTATATTCCATACTATAAACCTAGTACCCATCTATTATATCTGGACAAAAGACACGAAAAAAAGACACAACGACATGCTCTAACCAAACAGCATCCCCGGCATCGGCTCATCCCACCCCCCCCCAATCCCACCACCTGTTCTACCATAGTACAACTCTTCCTACTTCAGCCACTTTCCCGCCCCCCCTCCCCACCTACCCCCCATTGCTGACCCGAAATAGATATAATGGCCTAAATATTCATATTCAAAGACCTTTTCGATCCAACCAGTCTGAAACTTGTTCTGGAGTGCTGAAAAACTGGGACTGGCCTTGAAAGATAATTTTTAGTTTGGCCGGAAACATTAATGAATAAATAATACCCTTGTCTCTCAACCTTTTTTTTACCTCCAGAAAACTCTTCCTCCTCTGGAGAGTGTCCTTAGAAAAGTCCGGGTATATTGCTACTTTAGCCCCTTGTATTGTAAGATCTTTTAGATCACGCGCTCGTTTCAGTATCATATCCCGATCTCTCGAGAGTAATGTTTTGCATATAAGGGTACGGGGAGTATTCCCCGGAATATAGGGGCCTGCCGGGATTCTATGTGCCCGCTCAATATCAAAGTGCGGGGAGAGATGCTCCTTCCCTATTTCCTTCAAAAACCATTCTTTAATGTAGCTTACGGGGTTATCCCCCTCCGCTTTTTCTGGGACCCCTATTAATCTTAGATTCGCTCTTCTTGAGCGGTCCTCCATATCCGCAATTTTCCCTTTCAGGGCCTTATTCTCTACCTCCAAACGTGAGGTGACTTTTTTGAGGGTGCAGACCTCCTTCTCAATATTAGTAATTTTATCTTCTGCCGTTTTTTGTTTATCTCTTAACCTGTTCAGCTCTTCTCTCATAATGGAGACATCTCCTCTCAAGGCCCCAACCTGGTCTGTCAGCCCCAGTATTGCTGAGTTACAGGTTTTTATGGAGTCTAAGATCTCTTTTAACATTTCATTTTCACCTCCCATGTTTGCCTCACCCCCGTCCCGATCCTCCCCCTCTACAGGGCCCGATCTCGATCCCTGCGGTTTAGGATCTACAGTTTCCAAGTTTTTCTGAGTCGATAATCCTGTCCGTGTTTTAACTGGGGGGGATTTCCATAATTTATCCAACTTTGCGGAGTTCTCTCCTTTAGCCCCTCCTTTCTCTTTCTCCTTGGGGGAAGATATCCCCAAGGACTTCCTTGCAGCATTTTTAGGAGGCATCCCTGCTACAGTGAATATACCCTAAGTCACAATGTTACAAAGCTAGGTACACATTCGTATGCCCAAATTGAGCAGCCTATAAAACGGACCAAATATGCTACCCAAATGACAGTGAGCAAAGTTAACTTATTACAGTAAACAAGTCCCTTAGACAATAGGAGGACAGGTCGAGGATTGACACAAGAACCGCAAACTATTCTGTAAGCCGCAAGGGCTGATACTAAAACAGAGACATAGACAAAACCGGAACCGATCACCCTAAAGGAAGTAAGACAGTTTTATGTCCAGAGATAATATATCACAAATATTCCGTTGTAGCTCTCCTATAATCTTGAGGATATGTTGTCCCCGTGGACACCGGATTATAAAAGTCCAAATTGCCCTAACAAAGTTCAAACGGTTACGTAATAGATGCAGATAGTTAAAATCGAACAGTCAGATCACATACAGGTAGCAGATGTCAAGCGGATGTTAATATGTTAATATAATTAGTAACAAATCAGAGTTAGTAGCGTATGCAAGCAAATGTCGAGCCGATGTTAGCACGATTAGCAATAAGTCAGAGTTAGCGCCATATGCAGATGAATTAGTACATGGGTAAGGAAAATTAAGGCCAGGTACATCTCACCCATCTTGACGAACCGCTACGCGCAGCTGGCGCGTCAGGCCAGGTACGGGCACCTCTCACCCATCCTCGGCAATTGCATCCACACGGATTCGTCACCGACTTGCAGCCCAGGGACCAAACACGATGAACTGCTTACAACCTTTATCTCCGGTCGCGCCGTCATCCAGGAAAGCTCTCCAACCCCGCCGCCTCGGCAGCGATCTCAGAATGCACCCCTCCAGGTCAGCACGTTTCCGGCACCAGGCATCATCGTATCGTCTAATCCCCCGATCGTCTTCATCACATTGCCAGCTCACCTCAGGACAGTCCAATTTTCAGCGCCTAAGCGCCCGTGCGCCACACTTGCGCCACAATTGCGCCACAAATGCGCCTAAAACGGCAGGCCTCCTTCCACAGTGAGCGGGGGCTCCGCTACAGCCGCTGGATAGGGAGCCCGGACCTGCACCCGAATCCTCCGTTCTCCTCCTCGGACCAGGACCGGGACCCGCGGCTCGAGTCAGGTCAGCGTGGGGAGCGGGGGTAGGGAGGACGGCGGTGCAGCGCGACGTGCACGTGCTGCGTGCTACGTCATGCCGTTACGCCCCGAGGATTAGGTTTATTAGTTTTTCTTTTTTTTAAATTTAATTTATTAATAAATGATTCAGAGGAAAGACGTCGCTATTCTACAGGAAACAGAAAAGGAAATGGAGAGTTCAAAAGTAAGTAACCCATCGAATTATTTATTATTGTCATTAATGTTAATAAACTATAACAAAATATTTAATATGTAACATACAGTCCGATTGTGGAGCAGCACAGCGAGTGTAATGGATCGAGTCCAATGGTGGGTGCACGCCTCCAACAAACGCGATCCACCGGTTTGTAAGGTTAGATATCCAAAAAATGCAATGAGGCAGCACTCCAGTAGGTATAAAGGTGATCTTTATTCACCCATGGCAAGATAAGGTGCAACTTTTCAGCTCATCCATAGAGCCATCATCATGCTTGATAATGGCTCTATGGATGAGCTGAAAAGTTGCACCTTATTTTGCCATGGGTGAATAAAGATCACCTTTATACCTACTGGAGTGCCGCCTCATTGCATTTTTTGGGATAATATGTAACATAGTTTGCTTAATAGATGTAGCTTTCACGGTCCCCAAACTTTTAAAGCCATTTCAAAGGGTTAATTTACTAGAGCGTGCCCTATGTGTAATACCGATAAAGTATGATAAAAATAAAGATCGTATAATAGATAAGTTTATAGAGAAACGATATAAAAAGGAAGAACCGGTGAAAATAGGAGAAGAAGTAAAAACTAAAATTTGGCAGGATTTTAAAATTAGGAAAATCCCCCTATGGATAAAAATAATAATAACAAAAATGTGTTAGTGTCTACATACAGACCATCGTGCCACAATGATTAAAAAAACGATACTACAACACTGGACCTTATTACATTTTGAACCACAATACAATATATTATTTAAAGAACCTCCACGTTTTGCATACAGGAAGGGGAAATCTCTTTCCAGTGCAAAACGTAACGGCACATTTTCCTGTCCGTCCGGCCAGAACTGTAATCCAGTTATTAAGGGTGATACATTTCCTCACCCCACACAAGGGACGAGTGTTGCCATCAGGGGTCGATTTGATTTCCTTGTGAAAGTGAAAATGTGATTTATGCTGTAAAATGCCCTTTTTGGCAAAATGTGTGTGGGGCAAACTAGACGTCAAGTGAGAATTAGGCTCAACGAACATGGATCTGCCATTAGATCACATAACAAGTCAAGTGCTTCTGCTGGAGAGAAAACTTGTATAAATGAGAAAGAGAGAAAAAAGTTTGGAGAGGCTACGGTTGCCCGGCATTGGCAATAGACATTAAGTACAGGCAATGCCCTACATAAGGACACCCGACTTACAGACGACCCCTAGTTAAAGAACCCTGTGACCTCTGCTGACCTCTCTGGATGTTACTATAGTCCCAGACTGCAATGATCAGCTGTAAGGAGTCTGTAATGAAGCTTTATTCATAATCCTTTGTCCAATGACAGCAAACAAATTTGAAACTTCAATTGTCACTGGGGCAAAAGAACATTTTTCTGGAACTGCAGTTATAAAATACACAGTTCCGACTTACATACAAATTTGTCTTAAGAACAAAACCTATGTAATCCCTGTATCAGATTTACGATGGTTTATATTAGAGGATGGTATTGGGCTGTGATGAAAGCCAAATAATGAACCAATTGTTGCAATGTGAGATTTACTGGATTTATAAATTGGAGACATTAAATCCTAAGGGTAAAACGAGAATTGTACCTGTAATGTAAATTTGTAACCGTTTTGCTGTATATTGATTGGTTTTTATAAAAAGTAATTATTTAGATCACAGATGTATTTCCGGTGCTCGGTGTATAACAGGTGGTGGAGCGACTTACCGAGCATGTCTGAAGAAGGGGGCGTTCCCCCGAAACGTCACCAATGACACAGCTCGGACTTTAGACTCATGGTCTTGTTTACTGTAGCTTCTCGGCCCGCTATCCACTATGAGCCATAACACCACACACGTAGGAGGACTGGGATACATTTTGGAAATGAAAGAAAGGAAGGTAATTACCGATCCAATGGCAGTTGAAAAATATTTTTCCTCCAGAAGGTGTGAAGCTTATTTAATAGTGGACTGATACAATACTCATTTCAGAATATTTGAGATACTATTTACTGTATACACAATATGAATATGAAAAATTGACAAAGTAAAGATTTTTGTATTTTATGGTAATTTTTTCACTAAAGAATAAGGAGATAAACTCCTTTTGTCTCCATGGTTATTTATTTCTTCTGATGTTCCTTGATGGATTTGGAATTGGGAGGCTCCGTACCCCTGAATTCTGCATATTTATACATTGTCACATGTACCCAAGATTTGTGATCTGACAGTCACATGATACATCGTGAAGAAGACATCAGGATTCCATCTATTGTCCAGGGAAAATTACAAACAACTAATTCAGCTTGAACCCCCCCCCCCTCTTTCCCTAGAACTGATATAAAACATAACAGTAAAAAATACAAGGGGGTGTCCCACGAACCAAGTTAGGCCCTAATACGCAGTGACAGTGATTGCATCTATATCCTCCTATGGTCCTAAAGTACAATTACAGTATATGAAACTATATACACTCCTATTGTGCAATGGCAGTAATTACATCTGTATACTCATATAGTCCTAAAGTGCAATGACAATAACTGCACTTGTATAGTCAAAATGTTGTAAAGTGCAGTGACAAGAAGTGCATCTGTACTGTATACTCACATGGCCCTAAAGAGCAGTGACAGTGATTGCATCTGAATAATAATTGCATTTATATACTCAAAAAGTCTTAAAATGCAGTGACAGGCAAATATGAGGGCATAGAGTCTCTCTATACTGCACATTAATAGACTTTCCACATGGATAACATCAATATAGAAGTTTTGGAGTAAATACATGTTATCAGTTTTGCTGAGTGTAGGTATAGATGAAATATTTAGGCTGATGATATTTACTTCACGCAGATGTAGATAGTTTTTTTTGAGACTGGCGAAATGCATAACCACCTTCCCCTTATACTCCCGGGGCACTTTCTTGAATAACCCACATAAAACATCATTTTCCTGATAGCTGCAACGAATTTATTGACACTGAGGCTCATGTTGGGTGGTGGAAACCGGTCACAGCTTTACTATCACATGTCTTGATATAAATATAAATCTTTATAAAAACTCAAAAATCTCAGCATCAGACACATTTTAATGTAAATCTCCACAGCGAAGAAAAACGACTCGACTGCACTATGGCCATCTGGACTCCCAGATGACAAGTCGACCAGACGAGCAAAGCAGCATTCCATTATTTCTCCATTTCTCACCGCCAGCTGTGACTTCGTTATGAAACCCGGAAATCTCATCATATACCTTCCAAAGTATATCTCCACAGGGAAAAACATGTCTCAAATGCACATCTGGACTCCCAGATGACACCATTATTTCTCCATTTTTCACTTTCTCATAAAACGCGGAAATCTCAACATCATACACATTTTAGGTAAATCTCCACAGGAAAACGGCTCGTACTGCACTATGCCCATCCGGACTCCCAGATGACAAGTCGTCCAGACGAGCAAAGCAGTATTCCATTATCTCTCCATTTCTCACTTCTTCATAAAACCTGGAAATCTCATCATACACATTTTTATGTAAATCTCCACAAGAAAAATGGCTCAGACTGCACTATGCCCATCCGGACTCCCAGATGACAAGTCGGCCAGACGAGCAGCACATCCATCCTCTCTCCATTTCTTTCCGCCATCTGTGACTTCAGGGCTATAAAAGATGGAAAATATTAACAGTACAACATAAAACTGCAAGTTGTAGGGAGAAAGGGTGGTACTGCTTTGGTGCCACAGATCAAAGAGGAAAAGGAGTAGCTGACAGCCCCTTATAAAACCAGGAAACAGGAAGAAGAAGGAGAGGGGAGCAGAAAACACTGTAGCAACACCCAGCTCAATAAAGTGCCAAGTTAACCCTGTAGTGCAGAAACTAAACTAGAAACAGCATTCACCAGTCCAGGTGCACCTTCCCTAATTGGTCAGGAGTAAACCACATGATCTTGACATTTTTGTTGTGCGCCACAATAATATCACAGTTTCTAGATGTTCTTTTTCTACTTGCAGAACAACCTGACCGTCATCTCAGAGTTTTTCCTATTAGGATTTCAAGGAAGTCAATATCTTAGAAATGTTTTATTTTTTCAGTTTCTTATTCTTTTTGGTGCAACAATATGTGGGAACCTCCTGATCATCGTCCTGGTGTCCTCCAGCAGGAGCCTCCACACTCCCATGTACTTCTTCATCTCACAACTGTCCATTAGTGACATCTTGCTAACCACGAATATCATCCCCAACATGCTCCACATCTTACTGAATAATGGGGGGACCATTACTTTTACTGGTTGTTTGACTCAATTTCATTTTTTTGGATTGACATTATCATTTGAGTGTTTCCTCCTACCAGCAATGTCCTATGACAGATACGTGGCCGTCTGTAACCCCCTCCAGTACATCTCCATCATGAGAAGTGTGTTTTGTATTCAGCTGGTTGCTCTGTGTTGGATGTTGGGTTTTTTGGCTTCTTTTATTCTTACCTTTACATCATCACAGTTTCACTATTGTGGAGCCAACATTGACCATTTTTACTGTGACATTGTCCCGTTACTAGAACTTGCCTGTTCTAACGCCTTCATTGTTCAGATGGAAATTTATGTAATAGGCAGTCCACTATTTTTGTCCCAGATCCTGATCATTGTGGTGTCTTACACTTGTATTGTATTGGCAGTATTAAGGATCCCATCCAGTATCGGGAGACAGAAAGCCTTCTCCACCTGTAGCTCCCACCTCATTGTGGTCTCCATATTCTACTGGACGTTATTCACAGTTTATGTTTTCCCAATAAAAGGACAATTATCAACCATCAATAAAGTTGTATCTCTGCTCTACACAACATTTACTCCTCTGATGAATCCTATTATATACAGTCTGAAGAATAAGGACATTAAGAAAGCAGTAGAGCAAACCCTGCGCAAACATTGATAAACACTAGGGGGCTATATCCCTTATAATAATCTCAAATGCAGGGGTATTGCTAGCCTCTGCAATTATTTGCCCCTTTACACCAGTTTCATGCCAGGGGGGCTGAATTGGGGCACAGCCACGGGGGACAGGAACGCCCGCCACTGGTGCACTTGCTGAAGCTACGTGGCCTGAGCCTGGTGGGCCTATCACTTGGTGGTGCAAGAGTGCAAGCATATGATACATAAGCTTCATGGTCTCTGTACCTCTAATACATACAGTAGGATGGTTATGTTTAGTTGTGGGGACTTAGTTACTAAGATATTTTGGACATGTAAATGTTCATTCCTACTACACATGACACCATTTCAATGCGGTCTCTCTATTCACAGAGTTAAACTCCTGTATTATTGCCACGACTGCCAAAAGCTGATGGTTGTTCCCGGCAGCTATTGGTACTGGGAACTAACTAGATTCCATGGTCAGTTTTGACTTTGGCATCCTAGGAGTTGTAAGTATCTGGTGTCTCGGGATACAGAAATAAAATGTGTGTTTTAGGGAAATGTCTAATGAAACGGGGGGGGGGGGGGGGGTTGTTGGTTTTTGTATCCATTTCCCTATCTTGTTTATTAGTAATTCAATTATTTTGTGTTGATTACAAATGGTTTACATTGGTTATGTCCACACTGGCTGCCACAGAACTGTATTTTTAATTTAATCCTGCACAGGGCATCCTAATTAGGAAACTATAACTTCTGTGCCAAAGTCTTTCTCTGTCCACAGAGTGCAGCTTAGGTGTTAATTTTACTCTTTGTTTTCTGTTGGTGTGAACTGTGACTAATTTAATCAGTACATCCTGAAGAATGTTTGTGATTTTGGGCATTATGTATGTTTGCAGTAGGTTTTTCTTCCCAAAACAAGACAGGGATGGGATTTTCAGTGGGTCAAGTTTTTTTTTCAATAGTGGTGAGAAGTGGCTGGTAATTTGGTGCAAATATGTTAGCGGGGTCAAAGGGGAGTTTCATATCCAGGTACTTTATTGGTCCCTTAGGCCATTGCAGCAGGGACTTACTTTTTAAGAGATCCAGCTGAGAGAGAACAGTGATGTTAAGAATCTCTGATTTCTCCAAATTAGCTTTGAAGTGTAATAATTTCCCAAACTCCTTATAGAGGTTCCTCAGAGCTGGTAGTGAAGGCTTGGAGTTAGAGGAAGATCATGGTGGTGTTTTGTGGGGGTGTCTATTCTCTATTCTCTCACCTTCATGATAAACTTACAGTTAACAAAATTCAAGCCGGGAAACCCTTCCTAGATGGGGGTCATGAACATCTGAGTCTGTTTCTTTCCACTCCCAATATCAGATTTTACGATTCTGTCCCTGATGTTCCTGCCTCTACGATAGGAAAAGTGAGGGGTTCATTAAACTCAGGCATAACAATCTTTGATAAAAACGGCCAATGAGATCTAATTCCATCCACAACCTTCTGACTGCTCTCATTGAAAGTGGAAGAATAGGGCATTCTCTTCCTTTGTTTGGTCCTAGCTGGTGGTCCTTAGAGTTCACTTCTGTCCTTAATACGCACTCTCTGTCTTTGTTTAGTTAAAATATGAGATGAAAATTGAGTCACGTCGGGCATCCACATCTTTGCTTTCATCCACAATATGTGTTACCCTTATCCTCTGACTACATGGCAGAGACTTTACCATATTCCGTGGATGACAATGTTTAAACAGTAATAAATTATTCCTGTCTGTCTCCTTAGTATGTAAATCTATAACCAGTCTTTGACCCTCAAATTGCAATTCTGCATGTGTCCAGACCCGTGTGAATTTGGTTGTGGGATCAATTCCATTCAAATATTGAAAGAATATTCCCAATGTCTCTAGAGACCCCGACCAAATTGCAAAGATATCATCAATGTATCTCTACCACCCCAACCACCCCAGGACTTTCCTGAAGTGGTAGGACACATTAACCTGTTCCTCCTCCAGCGACCCCACGTAAATGTTGCCTCATTAGCACCCATGTCCATACCCTGAACTTGAATAAAAAGACCTGTCTTGAAACTGAAAATAGTCCCATGTTAGTACAATCCTTAATAGAGACATCGAAAATTGCTGATATGCCACAGATGTCTCTATCTACCCTCCAAATATATTGTGACCTCATGTCTCAATTTATGCTCTATATAGTTTGTGACCTCACTTCATGTCTCCATCTACCCTCCATATAGATTGTGACCTCACCTCGTGTCTCCATCTACCCTCCATATAGATTGTGACCTCACCTCTTGTCTCCATCTACTATCCATATAGATTGTGATCTCACCTCATATCCCAATATATGCTCCATATAGATTGTGACCTCACCTCTTGTCTCCATCTACTATCCATATAGATTGTAACCTCACCTCATATCCCAATATATGCTCCATATAGATTGTGACCTCACCTCTTGTCTCCATCTACTATCCATATAGATTGTGACCTCACCTCTTGTCTCCATCTACTATCCATATAGATTGTAACCTCACCTCATATCCCAATATATGCTCCATATAGAGCATAGTAGAGACAGACACCTACAGCAGCACCATTCTTGACCCTAAATTCTAAGTGCAACTGCAAATCCATCAGATTTAGATTAGGTTAGTCATTAGAGGTCATAGTTAAATTGTGTAACTTTACTTTTACATTTTGTTCACTTCTGGTTCAGTGCTGGAATAATTATGGTGTGCACTTATAGATGCACTTAAAAGGTTGAAATGCTGAGGGACCTGCTTTTCACAAAACAAATCTCTTTCTTATCTGCTAGAGTAAGTAGTAAAGGTCCAGGCAGGAAAAGAAGTTCTCTTGGTCCTGAGGACATACACCTAGTGCACCATTGCATCTAAATTGAAATAGTAGTTTCTCAAAAATGGCATAATGGACAGAAATAATTGAGGTATTTTTTAAAGCACAGTGGAAGTCATTTATCTTTAATTAGGACATTTGTGCCTTTCCTTGGTTATTCCAGCTTTTGGATTTTTGTTAGAGATTGACATTTTAGGAAGCTGAGTTTTATGCAACTTCTTATTAACCCTTTTGCATTTCCTATATGAAGTAAAGAAATCACGGCCCTCACCGGCTTTATCGCGGGAACGTTTCTTTTTATAAGACAAAAGTGACTTCTAAAGGGAGGGTCCACTCCGTGGCGACGGAGCCATTTTGCTTTAACTAGCGCTTTCTCAAGCCAAAGGTGCCGCCCCCTGGGACACACCAATTTAAAGCCTGAGCACAGGTTGGCGGTGCCAAGAAATGCTTGGCTTACTCAACACACCCACAGAATCAAAGGAGGAATGAGAAGCAACACAGGGCACGCCCCACTCAAGGGCTAAATGGAGCCGCTCTAAAAATAGGTGAGATATAAGTGAGTTAAGCAGCGGCAAGTGATAAGACCATAGATCAAGCAGCTAAATGCTGCGTATGACAAATATGTCTAAATTAAAAAACAACCAAAAGGACAAACAGCCCGTCATTAGCAGAAATACAAGATAATTTGTATGCATAATGCTCAAGAGCTATAAGAATACAATTTCATAACTTACAAGACCCATTGATAATTACAAACGTTATACTAAATCATATAATGTTCCCCAAATCTAGTAAATATGGCACCATACAATTACTACCATAAACGTATCAAGAGAAGGCATTTAATTCATTGCGGTCATTTAGACCTAGGGGTCCTAGGGCATCAAATTTTATGAACCTCCGTGAGGCCGGAAGAAGCGCATTGTCGCGCAAAACAGCCATTGCCTCTCACTGGGCACCTAGTTTTCACCCCCTCCCCTGTTTATTGCCTTTGTATGTGCATACGTCATAATAAAGAAGAAGAAGAATTTATTGGAGACCAGTGAGTGCCGTCCCTTTCTTGTTCGTGGTTGGATTTGTGATTGAACTTCTTACCTCTAGGACTGAGCGCCACTGAATATTTGCTTGCTTGCCAAAAATCTGTGGATCTCATATTTTGGATGGCTGGGCTTGTTGTGGGTTATCAATAGATACAGGTGGTGCCGTTATCATCTCTTGTTTTGGGGTAAAATCTTCTTCAAGACTTTATTAAATACATGGTTAAAAATGTGACAAAGCAATGGGAAAAAAAGCTGGTGACTAGAGATGAGCGAACACTAAAATGCTCGGGTACTCGTTATTCGAGACGAACTTTTCCCGATGCTCGAGTGCTCGTCTCGAATAACGAACCCCATTGAAGTCAATGGGAGACTCGAGCATTTTTCAAGGGGACCAAGGCTCTGCACAGGGAAGCTTGGCCAAACACCTGGGAACCTCAGAAAAGGATGGAAACACCACGGAAATGGACAGGAAACAGCAGGGGCAGCATGCATGGATGCCTCTGAGGCTGCTTAAACGCACCATTATGCCAAAATTATGGGCAACAGCATGGCCATGACAGAGTGACAGAATGAAGCTAGATAGCATCTAAAACATGCAATAATTGACCCTGACACTATAGGGGACGGCATGCAGAGGCAGCGGCAGCAGGCTAGAGAGTGTCATGGCGACATACCCTAAATGGACTCAGGCTTCAAACCAATGGGTGGCAGAGAGGAACCAAAGGAGGTGAGCAAGAAGTGCTCAAATAATATCGGTACATGATAAAAGTTTGCCAGTATATTTTGTGGATTACACAGCAGGGTGGCGACAAAGTTAACATGGAAGCCATGAAAACAACCCAAAATTCTGCCTGACACAGCTCGTTTGATAAGGGGACCATGTATGTAGGCAGTGAACTAGTAGTAGATTAAAGGTGCTGCAGTTAAAACTATGTTAGTTGGATCTTGGCATGGAGCTGGCGCTCCGCTGCCAGGCGAGCTTTCGCCAATCCAAGCCCCTGTCTCTAGGCTACTCCCCAAACAGCACTTTTGTATAAGATCAAGTGTAGTAGCGTTCTTATAAGTTTAGGATATGCCGGGTGAGGGGAATGTAAACAGATACGCAAGAAGCGCATGATGCGCATGGAGCTGGCGCTCCGCTGCCAGGCGAGCTTTCGCCAATCCAAGCCCCTGTCTCTAGGCTACTCCCCAAACAGCACTTTTGTATAAGATCAAGTGTAGTAGCGTTCTTATAAGTTTAGGATATGCCGGGTGAGGGGAATGTAAACAGATGCGCAAGAAGCGCATGATGCGCATGGAGCTGGCGCTCCGCTGCCAGGCGAGCTTTCGCAAATCCAAGCCCCTGTCTCTAGGCTACTCCCCAAACAGCACTTTTGTATAAGATCAAGTGTAGTAGCGTTCTTATAAGTTTAGGATATGCCGGGTGAGGGGAATGTAAACAGATGCGCAAGAAGCGCATGATGCGCATGGAGCTGGCGCTCCGCTGCCAGGCGAGCTTTCGCAAATCCAAGCCCCTGTCTCTAGGCTACTCCCCAAACAGCACTTCTAAGAACCTTTTGTATAAGATCAAGTGTAGTAGCGTTCTTATAAGTTTAGGATATGGCGGGTGAGGGGAATGTAAACAGATGCGCAAGAAGCGCTGAAATAATATCCCTAAATGGTAAAAGTTTGCAAGTATATTTTGTGGATTACACAGCAGGGTGGCGACAAAGTTAACAACTTTGATGTGGAATCCATGAAAACAACCCAAATTTCTGCCTGACACACCTCGTTTGATAAAGGGACGATGTATGGAGGCAGCTATATGGACGACTTTTGGAGGTAGCAATGGAGACAACGTGTGGAGGCTGCTATGGAGACAATTTAATTTGGATAGTGCCTGTATGTGGCAGTCCCAAACATTTTTCAAACCAGAGGAGCAGGTAGGTGGCCCTCCAGTAAAATGGGATAGATTGAGTGCCTGTATGTGGCAGTCCCAAAAATGTTTCAAACCAGAGGAGCAGGTAGGTGGCCCTCCAGTAAAATGGAATAGATTGAGTGCCTGTATGTGGCAGTCCCAAAAATTGTTCAAACCAGAGGAGCAGGTAGGTGGCCCTGCAGTAAAATGGAATAGATTGAGTGCCTGTATGTGGCAGTCCCAAAAATTCTTCAAACCAGAGGAGCAGGTAGGTGGCCCTCCAGTAAAATGGAATAGATTGAGTGCCTGTATGTGGCAGTCCCAAAAATTGTTCAAACCAGAGGACCGGGTAGGTGGCCCTCCAGAAAAATGGAATAGATTGAGTGCCTGTATGTGGCACTCACAAAAATTGTTTCAAACAGAGGACCGGGTAGGTGGCCCTCCAGAAAAATTAAATGCATGAAGTATAGCAAGAGCCAGTGGGCCCTGTCAAAAAATAGCCATTTTCCTCTGCTTTACTGTACAAAGAGGAGGAGAAGGAGGAAAATGAGGAGGAGGAGGAGGAGTGGATCAATTATTCAGGTTGAGCTTCCTTCACCTGGTGGAGATTGGAAATTCTGAGAAATCCAGCCTTTATTCATTTTAATAAGCGTCAGCCTGTCAGCGCTGTCAGTCGACAGGCGTGTACGCTTATCGGTGATGATGCCACCAGCTGCACTGAAAACCCGCTCGGACAAGACGCTAGCGGCAGGGCAGGCAAGAACCTCCAAGGCGTACAGCGCCAGTTCGTGCCACATGTCCAGCTTTGAAACCCAGTAGTTGTAGGGAGCTGTGTGATCATTTAGGACGATGGTATGGTCAGCTACGTACTCCCTCACCATCTTTCTGTAAAGATCAGCCCTACTCTGCCGAGACTGGGGACAGGTGACAGTGTCTTGCTGGGGTGACATAAAGCTGGCAAAAGCCTTGTAAAGCGTACCCTTGCCAGTGCTGGACAAGCTGCCTGCTCGCCTACTCTCCCTCGCTACTTGTCCCGCAGAACTACGCACTCTGCCGCTAGCGCTGTCAGAAGGGAAATACTGTTTCAGCTTGTGCACCAGGGCCTGCTGGTATTCATGCATTCTCACACTCCTTTCCTCTGCAGGGATGAGAGTGGCAAGATTTTGCTTGTACCGTGGGTCCAGGAGAGTGAACACCCAGTAATCGGTGCTGGAATAAATTCTTTGAACGCGAGGGTCACGGGATAGGCAGCCTAGCATGAAATCTGCCATATGCGCCAGAGTACCAACGCGTAAGAATTCACTCCCCTCACTGGCCTGACTGTCCATTTCCTCCTCCTCCAACTCCTCCAACTCCTCTTCTTCTGCCCATACACGCTGAACAGTGAAGGACTCAACAATGGTCCCCTCTTGTGTCTCGCCAACATTCTCCTCCTCTTCCTCCTCATCCTCCTCCACCTCCACCTCCTCCGATATGCGCTGAGAAACAGACCTCAGGGTGCTTTGGCTATCAACAAGGGAATATTCTTCCCCCGTCTCTTGTGACGAGCGCAAAGCTTCCGACTTCATGCTGACCAGAGAGTTTTTCAACAGGCCAAGCAGCGGGATGGTGAGGCTGATGATGGCGGCATCGCCACTGACCATCTGTGTTGACTCCTCAAAGTTACTCAGCACCTGACAGATATCAGACATCCACGTCCACTCCTCATTGTAGACTTGAGGAAGCTGACTGACCTGACTACCAGTTCTGGTGGAAGTTGACATCTGGCAGTCTACAATCGCTCTGCGCTGCTGGTAAACTCTGGATAACATGGTCAGTGTTGAATTCCACCTCGTGGGCACGTCGCACAACAGTCGGTGAGCGGGCAGTTGGAGGCGGCGCTGCGCTGCCCTGAGAGTGGCAGCATCTGGGCTGGACTTCCTGAAATGCGCACAGATGCGGCGCACCTTCGTGAGCAAATCAGACAGATTGGGGTATGTCTTGAGGAAACGCTGCACTATCAGATTTAACACATGGGCCAGGCATGGCACATGTGTCAGTCTGCCGAGTTGCAGAGCCGCCACCAGGTTACGGCCGTTGTCACACACAACCATTCCCGGCTTGAGGTTCAGCGGTGCCAGCCACAGATCAGTCTGCGCCGTGATGCCCTGTAATAGCTCTTGGGCGGTGTGCCTTTTGTCGCCTAGGCTCAGCAGTTTGAGCACCGCCTGCTGTCGCTTAGCGACGGCACTGCTGCTGTGCCTAGAGCTACCGACTGATGGCGCCGTGCCCACGGATGGTAGTTCGGAGGAGGAGGTGGAGGAGGGGTGGGAGGAGGAGGAGGCATAGTAGGCCTGAAACACCTGGACCGAGGTAGGCCCCGCAATCCTCGGCGTCGGCAGTATATGAGCAGCCCCAGGGTCAGTCTCGGTCCCAGCCTCCACCAAGTTAACCCAATGTGCCGTCAGCGATATATAGTGGCCCTGCCCGGCAGCACTCGTCCACGTGTCCGTGGTCAGGTGGACCTTGTCAGAAACGGCGTTGGTCAGGGCACGGATGATGTTGTCTGACACGTGCTGGTGCAGGGCTGGGACGGCACATCGGGAAAAGTAGTGGCGGCTGGGGACCGAATACCGAGGGGCGGCCGCCGCCATGAGGTTGCGAAAGGCCTCGGTCTCTACTAGCCTATAGGGCAGCATCTCCAGGCTAAGCAATCTGGAGATGTGCACATTAAGGGCTTGGGCGTGCGGGTGGGTTGCACTATATTTGCGTTTCCGCTCCAGCGTCTGGGGTATGGAGAGCTGAACGCTGGTGGATGCTGTGGAGGATCGTGGAGGCGACGATGGGGTTTTTGGGCCAGGGTCCTGGGCAGGGGGCTGACTAGCAGCTGACACAGGGGAAGGAGCAGTGGTGTGCACGGCCGGAGGTGAACGGGCTTGTTGCCACTGAGTGGGGTGCTTAGCATTCATATGCCTGCGCATACTGGTGGTAGTTAAGCTAGTAGTGGTGGAACCCCTGCTGAGCCTGGTTTGGCAAATGTTGCACACCACAGTCCGTCGGTCATCCGGTGTTTCCTTAAAGAACCTCCACACTTCTGAAGATCTAGCCCTCGCCGCAAGAGCCCTCACCACGGGAGCTTCACTAGTTGACAGTGGCGCTGATGCACCAGCTCTGGCCCTGCCTCTCCGTCTGGCCCCACCACTGCCTCTTCCAACCTGTTCAGGTCGAGGACTCTCCTCCGTCTCAGAAGCACTGTGTTCACCCGGCCTCTCAACCCAGCTTGGGTCTGTCACCTCATCATCCTCCGATCCCTCAGTCTGCTCCCCCCTCGGACTTCCTGCCCTGACAACAACTTCCCCACTGTCTGACAACCGTGTCTCCTCATCGTCGGACACCTCTTTACACACTTCCACTACGTCAAGAAGGTCATCATCACCCACAGACTGTGACTGGTGGAAAACCTGGGCATCGGAAAATTGCTCAGCAGCAACCGGACAAGTGGTTTGTGACTGTGGGAAGGGTCCAGAAAACAGTTCCTCAGAGTATGCCGGTTCAAATGGCAAATTTTCCTGGGAGGGGGCAGACTGGGGGGGAGGAGGCTGAGGTGCAGGAGCTGGAGGAGTGGGGATTTCGGTGACATGGGTGGACTGCGTGGAAGACTGACTGGTGGTGGACAAATTGCTCGAAGCATTGTCAGCAATCCACGACATCACCTGTTCGCACTGTTCTGGCCTCAACAGTGCTCTACCACGAGTCCCAGTAACTTCAGACATGAACCTAGGGAGTGTAGCTCTGCGGCGTTCCCCTGCTCCCTCATCAGCAGGTGGTGTCTCACCCCGCCCAGGACCACGGCCTCTGACCCCTGCAGTAGTTGGACGCCCACGTCCCCGCCCTCGTCCTCTACCCCTAGCCCTGGGGTTAAACATTTTTAAAATGAGAGTTATAACTTTTTTTTTTTTTTTACTTTTTTTTTTTTTTTTTTTGTGTTTTTTTGTGTTTTTTGTTTTTTTTTGTGTTTTTTGTTTTTTTTTGAGTTTTTAGAACCAAACAATCCTATCCTATTGCTATGGCTATTTTCTAGCCAAGTATCAAAGGAAGCACACTACTATGCCAGATGAGATGACACTGAGTTATTGCCTAATAGAAATCCAACCCCTACTGAATTTTGCCACTTCAGCCTTTGCTATGGATATGTGCGCCACTAAGCGCAGAACACAGCGGTCGCAAGTCTCACTACAAATTGCTCAGAATTGGCAAGTACATGCACTGCAGAAACTACAGCCACCAGCAGATCAACCAGAAATCAAATATATAGAACGCTACTGTAGGCTTCAAGAAGCTATTTGTATTCTCCTATGGCTATTTTCTAGCCAAGTATCAAAGGAAGCACACTACTATGCCAGATGAGATGACACTGAGTTATTGCCTAATAGAAATCCAACCCCTACTGAATTTTCCCACTTCAGCCTTTGCTATGGATATGTGCGCCACTAAGCGCAGAACACAGCGGTCGCAAGTCTCACTACAAATTGCTCAGAATTGGCAAGTACATGCACTGCAGAAACTACAGCCACCAGCAGATCAACCAGAAATCAAATATATAGAACGCTACTGTAGGCTTCAAGAAGCTATTTGTATTCTCCTATGGCTATTTTCTAGCCAAGTATCAAAGGAAGCACACTACTATGCCAGATGAGATGACACTGAGTTATTGCCTAATAGAAATCCAACCCCTACTGAATTTTCCCACTTCAGCCTTTGCTATGGATATGTGCGCCACTAAGCGCAGAACACAGCGGTCGCAAGTCTCACTACAAATTGCTCAGAATTGGCAAGTACATGCACTGCAGAAACTACAGCCACCAGCAGATCAACCAGAAATCAAATATATAGAACGCTACTGTAGGCTTCAAGAAGCTGTTTGTATTCTCCTATGGCTATTTTCTAGCCAAGTATCAAAGGAAGCACACTACTATGCCAGATGAGATGACACTGAGTTATTGCCTAATAGAAATCCAACCCCTACTGAATTTTGCCACTTCAGCCTTTGCTATGGATATGTGCGCCACTAAGCGCAGAACACAGCGGTCGCAAGTCTCACTACAAATTGCTCAGAATTGGCAAGTACATGCACTGCAGAAACTACAGCCACCAGCAGATCAACCAGAAATCAAATATATAGAACGCTACTGTAGGCTTCAAGAAGCTATTTGTATTCTCCTATGGCTATTTTCTAGCCAAGTATCAAAGGAAGCACACTACTATGCCAGATGAGATGACACTGAGTTATTGCCTAATAGAAATCCAACCCCTACTGAATTTTGCCACTTCAGCCTTTGCTATGGATATGTGCGCCACTAAGCGCAGAACACAGCGGTCGCAAGTCTCACTACAAATTGCTCAGAATTGGCAAGTACATGCACTGCAGAAACTACAGCCACCAGCAGATCAACCAGAAATCAAATATATAGAACGCTACTGTAGGCTTCAAGAAGCTATTTGTATTCTCCTATGGCTATTTTCTAGCCAAGTATCAAAGGAAGCACACTACTATGCCAGATGAGATGACACTGAGTTATTGCCTAATAGAAATCCAACCCCTACTGAATTTTCCCACTTCAGCCTTTGCTATGGATATGTGCGCCACTAAGCGCAGAACACAGCGGTCGCAAGTCTCACTGCAAATTGCTCAGAATTGGCAAGTACATGCACTGCAGAAACTACAGCCACCAGCAGATCAACCAGAAATCAAATATATAGAACGCTACTGTAGGCTTCAAGAAGCTATTTGTATTCTCCTATGGCTATTTTCTAGCCAAGTATCAAAGGAAGCACACTACTATGCCAGATGAGATGACACTGAGTTATTGCCTAATAGAAATCCAACCCCTACTGAATTTTGCCACTTCAGCCTTTGCTATGGATATGTGTGCCACTAAGAGCTAAACACAACGGTAGCAAGTCCCCCTGCTAATTCCTCACAAAATGGTAAAAGATGCAAATTAAAATAAAAAAAGTAGAACGTTATTGTAGCCCTAAGAAGGGCTGTTGGGTTCTTTGAGAATCACTCCTGCCTAACAGTAAGCTAATAGAACACCCTAACGCTTTCCCTGACCAGCAGCAGCTCTCTCCCTAGCGGCATCCAGAGACAGAATGATCCGAGCAGCGCGGCCAGCGGCTAGTCTATCCCAGGGTCACCTGATCTGGCCAGCCAACCACTGCTATCGACGTGTAAGGGTACCACGTCATGCTGGGTGGAGTGCAGAGTCTCCTGGCTTGTGATTGGCTCTGTTTCTGGCCGCCAAAAAGCAAAACGGCGGGAGCTGCCATTTTCTCGAGCGGGCAAAGTATTCGTAAGAGCAACAAGCAGTTTCGAGTACCCTAATGCTCGACCGAGCATCAAGCTCGGACGAGCATGTTCGCTCATCTCTAATCTTATTACATTATTATATTTACATTATATTGGATCATATTAATATTAATGTCAATAATAAATAATTCGATGGGTTTCTTACTTGTGAACTCTCCATTTCCTTTTCTGTTTCCTGTAGAATAGCGACGTCTTTCCTCTTAATCATTTATTAATAAATTAAATTTAAAAAAAGAAAAACTAATAAACCTAATCCTCTACGGCCGCAGTATAAGGTAAGAGTCCTGTGTGAGGAGGCAGAGGAGCCCTATATAAGGAGACAGCAGAGGCAAAGGATTGTGGGAGATAAGTCCCTGCCATGACCTCATGTGTCTCCCGTGTTCTGGAGGAAACTTCTAACCATCATCGTCAGGAGATCACAGGAAAAATGAAACTTTCTAATAACATTTAAGATCCAGAAATAGAAAAAGTCTATAGAAAGTTCCGGGCACCATCTCACGTGTCTCCTGTGTCCCCACTAACTACTAATAATCATTGTCAGGGGATCAGAGGAAGTTTCTAATTCAGAATGAGATTGAAATTTTATTTGTTATAGAAATAAAAATATTTCTGAAAGTTTCTGTCCATTATGTTCCTGGTCAAGGAGGAGGAAACTTTCAATGATTAGTTTCCTGTGAAATTGTGATGTTGACAACATTTGAAAAGATCACTAAAGTTTCATGTAAAAAAAAAAGTTATAGACGACCCCTTAATGCGCATGCGCAGACCCTGTATTTTTCTAGGGGTTGTCCGTAACTCAGATCACTCCCGTCCCGTTGATGCCGCTGATCCGGAATGTCCAACGAGGATTCGGAGCTGCCACGATTCACTAATATCGTGCGTCCAATTTCCTGCATGTATCTCTTCCCCCGCTGAGGTCCACTGGAGTTCACCTTCTTCTTCCAGGTGCATGTGAGTGCTGATCTTGCGACACAATTTCTTTTTTTAAATTCCGCGGTTTGTCCGAATCAGTCGGGTAGTCCTCCGCCCACGCCCCCAGATTTGTTTTGCAAGCAAGCCGGTGCCGATGCGCCACAATCTGATGCCGTGCACCAAAAACCCGGGGCAAATCAGGGCAAAATGGTAAAAAGTCAGAAAACACGACAAAAATGCGGCGTTTGGACCTTTAGTAAATGAGCCCCATTGTGTCAGCTGATATGGTGATATGGTGAATACACCTCCCCATGACGTGAAAGATGAAAAACTTTAAAGGCATACATCATAGACGTAGCATATGTGAATAAGGTATGGTAGAATAATTTAGCATTCAAACATGAGATCATTTCTAAAATTCATGCCGTTGGGAAAACGAGTGTCTAGTAACATAATCCAATGTGCTTCACGCGTGTGCAGTTTTTTTAGTGCGATTGCCTCCTCGTTTCATG
The DNA here is from genome assembly GCF_040894005.1 of Engystomops pustulosus. Taxonomy (NCBI): domain Eukaryota; kingdom Metazoa; phylum Chordata; class Amphibia; order Anura; family Leptodactylidae; genus Engystomops; species Engystomops pustulosus. Next base: position 223,201,481 of record NC_092414.1, read on the forward strand.
GCAGGGATATGTTCAATAGCCACCAATGACATGTATTTAATTGATTCTTTATGACAATCCCCAGATATATTACGGGTGCTAGTTATATTATCAGGATTAGCTCCAGTTACATGTTCAGCTATTTGGTTTTATTTTAATTTCCTGGTGGTGCACCCTACGTATTGTAATCTGCACTGTGAATCCATGCACGTAATATATCTGGTTATGTGCACGCGAAAGAAATCGGGGGGGCGGACCGTCGGACATTTAGAATTGTGTCGCAAGACATGCACTTACAAGCACTGAGAAGAAGAAGGCGAACTCCGGCGGACCTCGACACAGCAGCGACGGATGAAGGAACTCGGGAACACAAGAATAGTGAATCGCACTATCCTCGTTGGACAATCGGATCCTCGTTGGGCAATGCACCGTGGGATCGCGACAGAACCGGGTAAGTAAATCTGCAGCAATGTGTCTTTCATCATACATAATGTCATGTGACTTGTTGTAGTACCTCCCAGTAACACAACCCTGTCCCGCCCAGGAGCATGTTTCCTGTGGCATTCTCTGCTATAAAGTTGTTCCAATATGTATGCTAACACAGGTATGACTAAGGACGGCTAGTTGCCATCATCTGAAATGCGTCACCAGTAGAGATGAGCGAACATGCTCGTCCGAGCTTGATGCTCGGTCGAGCATTAGGGTACTCGAAACTGCTCGTTGCTCGGACGAATACTTTGCCCGCTCGAGAAAATGGCAGCTCCCGCCGTTTTGCTTTTTGGCGGCCAGAAACAGAGCCAATCACAAGCCAGGAGACTCTGCACTCCACCCAGCATGACGTGGTACCCTTACACGTCGATAGCAGTGGTTGGCTGGCCAGATCAGGTGACCCTGGGATAGACTAGCCGCTGGCCGCGCTGCTCGGATCATTCTGTCTCTGGATGCCGCTAGGGAGAGAGCTGCTGCTGGTCAGGGAAAGCGTTAGGGTGTTCTATTAGCTTACTGTTAGGCAGGAGTGATTCTCAAAGAACCCAACAGCCCTTCTTAGGGCTACAATAACGTTCTACTTTTTTTATTTTAATTTGCATCTTTTACCATTTTGTGAGGAATTAGCAGGGGGACTTGCTACCGTTGTGTTTAGCTCTTAGTGGCACACATATCCATAGCAAAGGCTGAAGTGGCAAAATTCAGTAGGGGTTGGATTTCTATTAGGCAATAACTCAGTGTCATCTCATCTGGCATAGTAGTGTGCTTCCTTTGATACTTGGCTAGAAAATAGCCATAGGAGAATACAAATAGCTTCTTGAAGCCTACAGTAGCGTTCTATATATTTGATTTCTGGTTGATCTGCTGGTGGCTGTAGTTTCTGCAGTGCATGTACTTGCCAATTCTGAGCAATTTGTAGTGAGACTTGCGACCGCTGTGTTCTGCGCTTAGTGGCGCACATATCCATAGCAAAGGCTGAAGTGGCAAAATTCAGTAGGGGTTGGATTTCTATTAGGCAATAACTCAGTGTCATCTCATCTGGCATAGTAGTGTGCTTCCTTTGATACTTGGCTAGAAAATAGCCATAGGAGAATACAAATAGCTTCTTGAAGCCTACAGTAGCGTTCTATATATTTGATTTCTGGTTGATCTGCTGGTGGCTGTAGTTTCTGCAGTGCATGTACTTGCCAATTCTGAGCAATTTGTAGTGAGACTTGCGACCGCTGTGTTCTGCGCTTAGTGGCGCACATATCCATAGCAAAGGCTGAAGTGGCAAAATTCAGTAGGGGTTGGATTTCTATTAGGCAATAACTCAGTGTCATCTCATCTGGCATAGTAGTGTGCTTCCTTTGATACTTGGCTAGAAAATAGCCATAGGAGAATACAAATAGCTTCTTGAAGCCTACAGTAGCGTTCTATATATTTGATTTCTGGTTGATCTGCTGGTGGCTGTAGTTTCTGCAGTGCATGTACTTGCCAATTCTGAGCAATTTGTAGTGAGACTTGCGACCGCTGTGTTCTGCGCTTAGTGGCGCACATATCCATAGCAAAGGCTGAAGTGGCAAAATTCAGTAGGGGTTGGATTTCTATTAGGCAATAACTCAGTGTCATCTCATCTGGCATAGTAGTGTGCTTCCTTTGATACTTGGCTAGAAAATAGCCATAGGAGAATACAAATAGCTTCTTGAAGCCTACAGTAGCGTTCTATATATTTGATTTCTGGTTGATCTGCTGGTGGCTGTAGTTTCTGCAGTGCATGTACTTGCCAATTCTGAGCAATTTGTAGTGAGACTTGCGACCGCTGTGTTCTGCGCTTAGTGGCGCACATATCCATAGCAAAGGCTGAAGTGGCAAAATTCAGTAGGGGTTGGATTTCTATTAGGCAATAACTCAGTGTCATCTCATCTGGCATAGTAGTGTGCTTCCTTTGATACTTGGCTAGAAAATAGCCATAGGAGAATACAAATAGCTTCTTGAAGCCTACAGTAGCGTTCTATATATTTGATTTCTGGTTGATCTGCTGGTGGCTGTAGTTTCTGCAGTGCATGTACTTGCCAATTCTGAGCAATTTGTAGTGAGACTTGCGACCGCTGTGTTCTGCGCTTAGTGGCGCACATATCCATAGCAAAGGCTGAAGTGGCAAAATTCAGTAGGGGTTGGATTTCTATTAGGCAATAACTCAGTGTCATCTCATCTGGCATAGTAGTGTGCTTCCTTTGATACTTGGCTAGAAAATAGCCATAGCAATAGGATAGGATTGTTTGGTTCTAAAAACTCAAAAAAAAACAAAAAACACAAAAAAAAACAAAAAACACAAAAAAACACAAAAAAAAAAAAAAAAAAGTAAAAAAAAAAAAAAAGTTATAACTCTCATTTTAAAAATGTTTAACCCCAGGGCTAGGGGTAGAGGACGAGGGCGGGGACGTGGGCGTCCAACTACTGCAGGGGTCAGAGGCCGTGGTCCTGGGCGGGGTGAGACACCACCTGCTGATGAGGGAGCAGGGGAACGCCGCAGAGCTACACTCCCTAGGTTCATGTCTGAAGTTACTGGGACTCGTGGTAGAGCACTGTTGAGGCCAGAACAGTGCGAACAGGTGATGTCGTGGATTGCTGACAATGCTTCGAGCAATTTGTCCACCACCAGTCAGTCTTCCACGCAGTCCACCCATGTCACCGAAATCCCCACTCCTCCAGCTCCTGCACCTCAGCCTCCTCCCCCCCAGTCTGCCCCCTCCCAGGAAAATTTGCCATTTGAACCGGCATACTCTGAGGAACTGTTTTCTGGACCCTTCCCACAGTCACAAACCACTTGTCCGGTTGCTGCTGAGCAATTTTCCGATGCCCAGGTTTTCCACCAGTCACAGTCTGTGGGTGATGATGACCTTCTTGACGTAGTGGAAGTGTGTAAAGAGGTGTCCGACGATGAGGAGACACGGTTGTCAGACAGTGGGGAAGTTGTTGTCAGGGCAGGAAGTCCGAGGGGGGAGCAGACTGAGGGATCGGAGGATGATGAGGTGACAGACCCAAGCTGGGTTGAGAGGCCGGGTGAACACAGTGCTTCTGAGACGGAGGAGAGTCCTCGACCTGAACAGGTTGGAAGAGGCAGTGGTGGGGCCAGACGGAGAGGCAGGGCCAGAGCTGGTGCATCAGCGCCACTGTCAACTAGTGAAGCTCCCGTGGTGAGGGCTCTTGCGGCGAGGGCTAGATCTTCAGAAGTGTGGAGGTTCTTTAAGGAAACACCGGATGACCGACGGACTGTGGTGTGCAACATTTGCCAAACCAGGCTCAGCAGGGGTTCCACCACTACTAGCTTAACTACCACCAGTATGCGCAGGCATATGAATGCTAAGCACCCCACTCAGTGGCAACAAGCCCGTTCACCTCCGGCCGTGCACACCACTGCTCCTTCCCCTGTGTCAGCTGCTAGTCAGCCCCCTGCCCAGGACCCTGGCACAAAAACCCCATCGTCGCCTCCACGATCCTCCACAGCATCCACCAGCGTTCAGCTCTCCATACCCCAGACGCTGGAGCGGAAACGCAAATATAGTGCAACCCACCCGCACGCCCAAGCCCTTAATGTGCACATCTCCAGATTGCTTAGCCTGGAGATGCTGCCCTATAGGCTAGTAGAGACCGAGGCCTTTCGCAACCTCATGGCGGCGGCCGCCCCTCGGTATTCGGTCCCCAGCCGCCACTACTTTTCCCGATGTGCCGTCCCAGCCCTGCACCAGCACGTGTCAGACAACATCATCCGTGCCCTGACCAACGCCGTTTCTGACAAGGTCCACCTGACCACGGACACGTGGACGAGTGCTGCCGGGCAGGGCCACTATATATCGCTGACGGCACATTGGGTTAACTTGGTGGAGGCTGGGACCGAGACTGACCCTGGGGCTGCTCATATACTGCCGACGCCGAGGATTGCGGGGCCTACCTCGGTCCAGGTGTTTCAGGCCTACTATGCCTCCTCCTCCTCCCACCCCTCCTCCACCTCCTCCTCCGAACTACCATCCGTGGGCACGGCGCCATCAGTCGGTAGCTCTAGGCACAGCAGCAGTGCCGTCGCTAAGCGACAGCAGGCGGTGCTCAAACTGCTGAGCCTAGGCGACAAAAGGCACACCGCCCAAGAGCTATTACAGGGCATCACGGCGCAGACTGATCTGTGGCTGGCACCGCTGAACCTCAAGCCGGGAATGGTTGTGTGTGACAACGGCCGTAACCTGGTGGCGGCTCTGCAACTCGGCAGACTGACACATGTGCCATGCCTGGCCCATGTGTTAAATCTGATAGTGCAGCGTTTCCTCAAGACATACCCCAATCTGTCTGATTTGCTCACGAAGGTGCGCCGCATCTGTGCGCATTTCAGGAAGTCCAGCCCAGATGCTGCCACTCTCAGGGCAGCGCAGCGCCGCCTCCAACTGCCCGCTCACCGACTGTTGTGCGACGTGCCCACGAGGTGGAATTCAACACTGACCATGTTATCCAGAGTTTACCAGCAGCGCAGAGCGATTGTAGACTGCCAGATGTCAACTTCCACCAGAACTGGTAGTCAGGTCAGTCAGCTTCCTCAAGTCTACAATGAGGAGTGGACGTGGATGTCTGATATCTGTCAGGTGCTGAGTAACTTTGAGGAGTCAACACAGATGGTCAGTGGCGATGCCGCCATCATCAGCCTCACCATCCCGCTGCTTGGCCTGTTGAAAAACTCTCTGGTCAGCATGAAGTCGGAAGCTTTGCGCTCGTCACAAGAGACGGGGGAAGAATATTCCCTTGTTGATAGCCAAAGCACCCTGAGGTCTGTTTCTCAGCGCATATCGGAGGAGGTGGAGGTGGAGGAGGATGAGGAGGAAGAGGAGGAGAATGTTGGCGAGACACAAGAGGGGACCATTGTTGAGTCCTTCACTGTTCAGCGTGTATGGGCAGAAGAAGAGGAGTTGGAGGAGTTGGAGGAGGAGGAAATGGACAGTCAGGCCAGTGAGGGGAGTGAATTCTTACGCGTTGGTACTCTGGCGCATATGGCAGATTTCATGCTAGGCTGCCTATCCCGTGACCCTCGCGTTCAAAGAATTTATTCCAGCACCGATTACTGGGTGTTCACTCTCCTGGACCCACGGTACAAGCAAAATCTTGCCACTCTCATCCCTGCAGAGGAAAGGAGTGTGAGAATGCATGAATACCAGCAGGCCCTGGTGCACAAGCTGAAACAGTATTTCCCTTCTGACAGCGCTAGCGGCAGAGTGCGTAGTTCTGCGGGACAAGTAGCGAGGGAGAGTAGGCGAGCAGGCAGCTTGTCCAGCACTGGCAAGGGTACGCTTTACAAGGCTTTTGCCAGCTTTATGTCACCCCAGCAAGACACTGTCACCTGTCCCCAGTCTCGGCAGAGTAGGGCTGATCTTTACAGAAAGATGGTGAGGGAGTACGTAGCTGACCATACCATCGTCCTAAATGATCACACAGCTCCCTACAACTACTGGGTTTCAAAGCTGGACATGTGGCACGAACTGGCGCTGTACGCCTTGGAGGTTCTTGCCTGCCCTGCCGCTAGCGTCTTGTCCGAGCGGGTTTTCAGTGCAGCTGGTGGCATCATCACCGATAAGCGTACACGCCTGTCGACTGACAGCGCTGACAGGCTGACGCTTATTAAAATGAATAAAGGCTGGATTTCTCAGAATTTCCAATCTCCACCAGGTGAAGGAAGCTCAACCTGAATAATTGATCCACTCCTCCTCCTCCTCCTCATTTTCCTCCTTCTCCTCCTCTTTGTACAGTAAAGCAGAGGAAAATGGCTATTTTTTGACAGGGCCCACTGGCTCTTGCTATACTTCATGCATTTAATTTTTCTGGAGGGCCACCTACCCGGTCCTCTGTTTGAAACAATTTTTGTGAGTGCCACATACAGGCACTCAATCTATTCCATTTTTCTGGAGGGCCACCTACCCGGTCCTCTGGTTTGAACAATTTTTGGGACTGCCACATACAGGCACTCAATCTATTCCATTTTACTGGAGGGCCACCTACCTGCTCCTCTGGTTTGAAGAATTTTTGGGACTGCCACATACAGGCACTCAATCTATTCCATTTTACTGCAGGGCCACCTACCTGCTCCTCTGGTTTGAAACATTTTTGGGACTGCCACATACAGGCACTCAATCTATTCCATTTTACTGCAGGGCCACCTACCTGCTCCTCTGGTTTGAAGAATTTTTGGGACTGCCACATACAGGCACTCAATCTATTCCATTTTACTGGAGGGCCACCTACCTGCTCCTCTGGTTTGAAGAATTTTTGGGACTGCCACATACAGGCACTCAATCTATTCCATTTTACTGCAGGGCCACCTACCTGCTCCTCTGGTTTGAAGAATTTTTGGGACTGCCACATACAGGCACTCAATCTATTCCATTTTACTGGAGGGCCACCTACCTGCTCCTCTGGTTTGAAGAATTTTTGGGACTGCCACATACAGGCACTCAATCTATTCCATTTTACTGCAGGGCCACCTACCTGCTCCTCTGGTTTGAACATTTTTTGGGACTGCCACATACAGGCACTCAATCTATTCCATTTTACTGGAGGGCCACCTACCTGCTCCTCTGGTTTGAAACATTTTTGGGACTGCCACATACAGGCACTCAATCTATCCCATTTTACTGGAGGGCCACCTACCTGCTCCTCTGGTTTGAAACATTTTTGGGACTGCCACATACAGGCACTCAATCTATTCCATTTTACTGCAGGGCCACCTACCTGCTCCTCTGGTTTGAACAATTTTTGGGACTGCCACATACAGGCACTCAATCTATTCCATTTTACTGGAGGGCCACCTACCTGCTCCTCTGGTTTGAACAATTTTTGGGACTGCCACATACAGGCACTCAATCTATCCCATTTTACTGGAGGGCCACCTACCTGCTCCTCTGGTTTGAAAAATGTTTGGGACTGCCACATACAGGCACTATCCAAATTAAATTGTCTCCATAGCAGCCTCCACACGTTGTCTCCATTGCTACCTCCAAAAGTCGTCCATATAGCTGCCTCCATACATCGTCCCTTTATCAAACGAGGTGTGTCAGGCAGAAATTTGGGTTGTTTTCATGGATTCCACATCAAAGTTGTTAACTTTGTCGCCACCCTGCTGTGTAATCCACAAAATATACTTGCAAACTTTTACCATTTAGGGATATTATTTCAGCGCTTCTTGCGCATCTGTTTACATTCCCCTCACCCGCCATATCCTAAACTTATAAGAACGCTACTACACTTGATCTTATACAAAAGTGCTGTTTGGGGAGTAGCCTAGAGACAGGGGCTTGGATTTGCGAAAGCTCGCCTGGCAGCGGAGCGCCAGCTCCATGCGCATCATGCGCTTCTTGCGCATCTGTTTACATTCCCCTCACCCGGCATATCCTAAACTTATAAGAACGCTACTACACTTGATCTTATACAAAAGTGCTGTTTGGGGAGTAGCCTAGAGACAGGGGCTTGGATTTGCGAAAGCTCGCCTGGCAGCGGAGCGCCAGCTCCATGCGCATCATGCGCTTCTTGCGCATCTGTTTACATTCCCCTCACCCGGCATATCCTAAACTTATAAGAACGCTACTACACTTGATCTTATACAAAAGTGCTGTTTGGGGAGTAGCCTAGAGACAGGGGCTTGGATTGGCGAAAGCTCGCCTGGCAGCGGAGCGCCAGCTCCATGCGCATCATGCGCTTCTTGCGTATCTGTTTACATTCCCCTCACCCGGCATATCCTAAACTTATAAGAACGCTACTACACTTGATCTTATACAAAAGTGCTGTTTGGGGAGTAGCCTAGAGACAGGGGCTTGGATTGGCGAAAGCTCGCCTGGCAGCGGAGCGCCAGCTCCATGCGCATCATGCGCTTCTTGCGTATCTGTTTACATTCCCCTCACCCGGCATATCCTAAACTTATAAGAACGCTACTACACTTGATCTTATACAAAAGTGCTGTTTGGGGAGTAGCCTAGAGACAGGGGCTTGGATTGGCGAAAGCTCGCCTGGCAGCGGAGCGCCAGCTCCATGCCAAGATCCAACTAACATAGTTTTAACTGCAGCACCTTTAATCTACTACTAGTTCACTGCCTCCATACATGGTCCCCTTATCAAACGAGCTGTGTCAGGCAGAATTTTGGGTTGTTTTCATGGCTTCCATGTTAACTTTGTCGCCACCCTGCTGTGTAATCCACAAAATATACTGGCAAACTTTTATCATGTACCGATATTATTTGAGCACTTCTTGCTCACCTCCTTTGGTTCCTCTCTGCCACCCATTGGTTTGAAGCCTGAGTCCATTTAGGGTATGTCGCCATGACACTCTCTAGCCTGCTGCCGCTGCCTCTGCATGCCGTCCCCTATAGTGTCAGGGTCAATTATTGCATGTTTTAGATGCTATCTAGCTTCATTCTGTCACTCTGTCATGGCCATGCTGTTGCCCATAATTTTGGCATAATGGTGCGTTTAAGCAGCCTCAGAGGCATCCATGCATGCTGCCCCTGCTGTTTCCTGTCCATTTCCGTGGTGTTTCCATCCTTTTCTGAGGTTCCCAGGTGTTTGGCCAAGCTTCCCTGTGCAGAGCCTTGGTCCCCTTGAAAAATGCTCGAGTCTCCCATTGACTTCAATGGGGTTCGTTATTCGAGACGAGCACTCGAGCATCGGGAAAAGTTCGTCTCGAATAACGAGTACCCGAGCATTTTAGTGTTCGCTCATCTCTAAATAAGATATAATATATCACTGTCACCTCCAGTATCTTTCACATTCTGGATTACAGAAAGGATCAGATTCACCTCCTAATGTTATAGATTATTGTTCCAGTGATAATAATATTATATTCAGGGATTTTCTCCCCTTGAGGTGTCAGTATTTGCCGTTATTAACATCCATAAGGTTTTTTGCTCAGGAAGAAGCCGACATAAACCCCAACAGGTTCAGATCTCCTCATCTCTATTGTCCAGGAGTTTCATCATTTTTTTATTTTCAGATTTTTGGGATTCTCAGTACACTGCACCTTAATAGACTTTACACATAGATAAGATCAATATAGAAGTTATGGAGAAAATACAATTTTCCGTTTTCCTGGATTGTGGCAGATGTAGCAGTTTTTTTGATGATCTTGACATTTTTGTTGTGTTCTTTAATAATATCACAGATTCTAGATGTTCTTTTCCTTTTTCTCCTCGCAGGACAACCTGACCGTCATCTCAGAGTTTTTCCTATTAGGATTTCAAGGAAGTCAATATCTTAGAAATGTTCTATTCTTTCAGTTTCTTATTCTTTTTGGTGCAACAATATGTGGGAACCTCCTGATCATCGTCTTGGTGTCCACCAGCAGGAACCTCCACACTCCCATGTACTTCTTCATCTCACAACTGTCCCTCAGTGACATCTTGCTAACCACGAATATCACCCCCAACCTGCTCCACCTCTTACTGAATAATGGGGGGGCCATTACTTTTACTGGTTGTTTAACTCAATTTTATTTTTTTGGATTCACATTAAACTTTGTATGTTTCCTCCTCCCAGCAATGTCCTATGACAGATACGTGGCCGTCTGTAACCCCCTCCGCTACATCTCCATCATGAGAAGTGTGTTTTGTATTCAGTTGGTTGCTCTGTGTTGGATGATGGGTTTTGTGGGATCTCTTATTCTCACCGTTCCATCATCACAGTTTCACTATTGTGGAGCCAACATTGACCATTTATACTGTGACATTGTCCCGTTACTAAAACTTGCCTGTTCTAACGCCTTCATTGTTCAGATAGAATTGTATGTAATAGGCAGTCCATTCATTTTCTCCCAGATCCTGATTGTTGCTGTGTTTTATACTTGTATTGTATTAGCAGTATTAAGGATCTCATCCAGTGCCGGGAGACAGAAAGCCTTCTCCACCTGTAGCTCCCACCTCATTGTGGTCTCCATATTCTACTGGACAATAGTCATAGTTTATGTTTTCCCAATAAAAGGACAGACATCGACCATCAGTAAAGTTGTATCTCTGCTCTACACAGTATTTACTCCTCTGATGAATCCTATTATATACAGTCTGAGGAATAAGGACATTAAGAAAGCCGTACAGCAAACCCTTCGCAAACATTAATAGACACTAGGGGGCTTATTTATCAGGTCTACTGTGCCAGAAAACTGGGGTAGATGCCAGGTGAGCCTATCATTTGGTGGTGCATGAGTGCCGGTGTATGTTAAATAACTCCCAAGGTCTATGTAGCGCTAATAGATGTTTGTATAGTTTTTTAAGCTTTAGGGACTTATTTAGTTGAGATGTTTTTGACATGTAAATGTTCACTCCTTCATTACACATGACACCATAGAACTACTGTATTGGGCTTGGCTTAGTTATTCATTCCCCTTTCTTGTGTCACGGGTGCCCCCCACTTATCTCTCCATGATCCTGCTCCTGTCCCGGCTAGGCCACACACGTCCCTGTTCCATAGGGCTCGCGGGTCGGCACTTAGAGAATTAAAGGGCAGGCGCACCGCTGAATGGCGCTGGTCACTTCTGGGTTTCCATAAAGACCAGCGTCTCCCAACATTCCTACCAACCTCATTGAAAGTTTCCCTGTCGGTTCCCATAGTTCCTGTACCTGCCTTGCCTTGATCTCCAGCTGCTGAACCTGGACCTGGACTCTGACCTCTGCATCCCTGCCGACTGCCCTGACTACCGCCTGTACATGACCATGAGCCTGGACTCTGATTCTGTACCATGACCTCAGCTACCACTGTGGGCTAGTCACACCTGTGAAACGACCTGGTGGCACCCTGCCGCAGCAAGGCCATCCCGCTTTGCAGCGTGCTCTGATGAAGACCAGGTACCACTTAGATTCCGGTCCCAGGTGTCGGCTAGTATCATCTCAAGCGATGGTCCAGGGGGTTCACTGACCCCGAGGCCTGACATATTGTTTATTAGTAATTCATTTATTTTTTGGTATATTACAAATGTATTTACAGTGATTATGTCCACACTGGCTGCCATACAACTGTGTTTTCTTTTATCCAGCACAGGACTTCCTAATTAGGAGACTCTATCTTCCATGCCAAAGTCTTCCTCTGTCCGCAGAGTGAGGCTTAAGTGGTGTTAATTTTACTCTTTCTTTTTTGTTTGAATGGTTCCACTGTAGCCCTCTCCTGATCAGCTATTGTTACTAGAGCTATGGACGGCCTGTCCAGTCAGCTGCAAGGGGTGGCATTCAGGAACTCCTCCATATATTGTCCAATTACATTACACCTTGCTGGTCCAGCTAGTATTCTCATACCTTTACCTGATTTGGGCTCCCCCCCCCCCCAAATAGATTGTGACCTCACCTCGTGTCTCCATCTACACTCTACATAGATTGTGATTTTATGTCATGTCTCCATATTCCCTCTATGTAGATTGTGACCTCACCTCGTGTCTCCATCTACACTCTACATAGATTGTGATTTTATGTCATGTCTCCATATTCCCTCTATGTAGATTGTGACCTCACCTCGTGTCTCCATCTACACTCTACATAGATTGTGATTTTATGTCGTGTCTCCATATTCCCTCTATGTAGATTGTGACCTCACCTTGTGTCTCCATCTACACTCTACATAGATTGTGATTTTATGTCGTGTCTCCATATTCCCTCTATGTAGATTGTGACTTCACCTCGTGTCTTCTTCTACACTCCTCTACTTGCGAAAGTATTTGACCCCATTGAACTTTTCTACCATTTGCCAAATTAAGATATAAAATTATAATTTTTTGGTGAAGAATTAACAACAAGTGGGACACAATTGTGAAGTGAAACAAAATGTATTGGATATTTTAAACTTTTCTAAAGAATAATAAACTGAGAATTGGGGCATGTAATATTATTTGTCCCCTTTACTCTCAGTGCAACAAACTCACTCCAGGAGTTCAGTCTCTGATCTCTGAATGATCCAACATTGTCCAAATGACTGATGATGATTAATGTAATCCACCTGTGTGTAATCATGTTTCTGTATAAATCCACCTGCTCTGGGATATTCTCGGGTTCTGCATGATGAAGGAAAACACCAGACAGGTCCTGATACTCTTCTGGAGAAGTTCAAGCCGGATTTGGATAAAAAAAGATTTCACTTTAAACATCCCAAGGAGCCATGTGCAAGCTTCACCCAATGTCCATGAGATTCAGCTGTTCTCCAAGGAAGATCAGGAAGAATTTCATCTTTCCATGTGCAAAACTGATAGAGACCTGATACCCTAAAGCCCCTTCCACACTGGCGTTTTTCACGCGCGAGTTCTGCGCGTGCTTTTGGCGCGCAGAACTCACATTGCACTCTGTCCCATTGTATTCAATGGGTCTTTCTTCATTAGCGTTGTTTTTAACGCGCGTGCTTGCGTTCGTCTTCACGCGCGTCAAAATCGCAGCATGCTCTACTTTTGCGGGTCACGCGCGTTTTTCACGCCCCATTCAAGTCTATGGAGATGCATCAAGAACGCATTGCACTCGCAATCATTGCAAGTGCAATGCGAGTGCAATGCGTTTTAAACATAAGGGTTGCTAGGTGACCAGAATAACATTATTTCCCCTGCTCGCGATCGAGCATTTAATTAAAAAAACACAATGAAGAACAGTGAAGAATAGAATAAAAACATTGAACACAGTGAACACAGTGAACACAGGATCATTTAAGATAAAAACACAGTGCAGAACACAGTGAAGAATAGATTACAGATGTTCGGCACATCTGCTTACTTGTCGGGAGATACGCGCGGAACGGTGCGCCCAAAATAGCATGTGAAGAACAATATATATGTGTGAAGAACACATTGCAGATGTATTTAAACATCTGCAATGTGTTCTTCACACACATATATATTGTTCTTCACATGCTATTTTGTTCGCACCGTTCTGCGCGTATCTCCCGACAAGTAAGCAGATGTGCCGAACATCTGTAATCTATTCTGCACTGTGTTCTGCACTGTGTTTTTATCTTAAATGATCCTGTGTTCACTGTGTTCAATGTTTTTATTCTATTCTTCACTGTTCTTCACATCTGCTAACTTGTCGGGAGATAATATACGCGCGGAACAGTGAAGAATAGATTGCAGATGTTTGCAATTTATCAGAAGACATTATTTTTCAATTAAATAACACATTTTAATTAGAGATGAGCGAGTATACTCGTCCGAGCTTGATGCTCGTTCGAGTATTAAGGTACTCGAAACGGCTCGTTGCTCGGACGAGTATTTCCCCTGCTCGAGATCGAGCATTTAATTAAACAAACAGAGTGAAGAACAATGAAGAATAGAATAAAAACAGTGAACACAGGATCATTTAAGTGAAAAACACAGTGAAGAATAGATTACAGATGTTCGGCACATCTGCTTACTTGTTGGAAGATACACGCGGAACGGCAGCAGGGAGACATCGCGCACCAGGGAGACATCGGGCGCAGCAGGGAGACATCGGGCGCAGCAGAGACACATCGGGCGCAGCAGAGACACATCGGGCGCAGCAGAGACACATCAGGCGCAGCAGGGAGACATCGCGCGCAGCAGGGAGACATCGCGCGCAGCAGGGAGACATCGCGCGCAGCAGGGAGACATCGGGCAGCAGGGTGACATCGGGCAGCAGGGTGACATCGGGCAGCAGGGAGACATCAGGGAGACTTCAGTGGAAGAAGAGGAGCGGATCCCGGGACAGCGTATCTCCCGACAAGTAAGCAGATGTGCCGAACATCTGTAATCTATTCTTCACTGTGTTTTTCACTGTGTTTTTCACTTAAATGATCCTGTGGTCACTGTTTTTATTCTATTCTTCACTGTTCTTCACATCTGATAACTTGTCGGGAGATAATATACGCGCAGAACAGTGAAGAATAGATTGCAGATGTTTCCATACATCTGATCACTTATCAGAAGACATTCTTTTTCAATTAAATAACACATTTTATTCCCGAACCATGGTCCCTTTGAAAAATGCTCGAGTCTCCCATTGACTTCAATGGGGCTCGTTATTCGAGACGAGCACTCGAGCATCTGGAAAAGTTCGTCTCGAATAACGAGTACCCGAGCATTTTAGTGCTCGCTCATCTCTAATTTTAATCCCAAACCATAGTCCCTTTGAAAAATGCTCGAGTCTCCCATTGAATCGCGCGTGAAAAATGCGCCGAAAACGCAAAAAAACGCTAACAACACGCGCGTGAAAAAACGCTAACAACACACGCGCAAAAACGCTAATTACTCCAAGGAAAAATGGAACAAAAACGCAGGCAAAAACGTCAGTTTTTCACGCATTGCACCCTGACGTGAAACGCAACGCTAGTGTGGAAGGGGCCTAAGACCTGCAACTATAATCTCAAATGTGGCAAAAGTTAAAAAAGTTCATGGAGGCTGAATACTTTTGCAAGGCCCTGTATAAGGAGACAGTGGCTGACATTACTGTCGGGACAGTAAGTGGATTTTCCAGGAGGGCTGTGGCTTGCAATACTGGTGGGCAGAAGTTGGTCATGGGGGTCAGTGGTTGGCATTGCTTGGGATTAATGGCTGGCATTACTCGAGGGCTATGGCCAGATGTGTGGAGCCTATGTCAATATTTAGGCGATGTACTTTGGCCCTGTATTGTTGGCACAGCTGCCACTCATCCTGTTTGAGTTTGAGTGTTACATGATGCTGCCTTACAATGGAAGAATTAAACGCATGAAAAGAGAAAGCTGTATGTCTTCAATATAGAATCAGCATAAGATCCTCTAATTCAGGATTTAGCTACTCATAAAGATAATGTAAAGAAACTAATGGAATGGGAAGTGAGGATTTGGTGGGACTTAAGAAATGGAAATCCTATCCTAAGTGACTCTTCACACACGTTAACAGAATTGATTGTTGCTGAGTAAAAGATAGCAATGGAAAGAATTAAAGATTACAATACGTCATGGATGCTAAAAAGGAAAAATTACAGCGTGATGCTTTGGACTATAGAAATAATAGAGAGATCTTTAAAATTCAGCTGCGCCAAATATAATTCGGAGAAAAGGAAAGAGAAACCTCAAACGCAGATCAAATGTGAGCTCCTCCCCCCTACAACTCAAATGATACCTTTAGAAAGATTAAACATCTGACCGGAGCTCTTCAGTCCACATGATGCCCTCATTCATTGCTGTATCTCCATGATTTCCAAAACAGATCCAGTAGTTATGGGATTCTACACGACTAAAAAGTTTCCATCAAGAAACAAGCCACCATTCAGACCTGAAGCGCTAATCTAATGTCCTCCACGTATCTCGAGATCCCTCTTCCATGGTGTTTGCTATTCACAAATCATAGTCGTACTTTTTATCGTCTTATACCCACAAACAAAGTGATTAAAATGTACATATATAAAATTCCATGAGGACACCGATCTCTCTTGCCCAACCCTCGATTTCGCCTGAATAGCTTCTTCCGGTGCATGCCTGGCGCCCGTCCTAATACTTCATTTATACCCGATTATGTTACCAGATAAGAATATTCATATATAACATATTAAATACATATATTACATACTAACAATATTATATCTTTAGTACAAGAGCAAATATAAAAACATCCCCATTGATAAAAGCCGCGAGTGCCCTTCACAAATCACATAGCTACTTTCCCTTCCAATGACAAAGCTTCTTTCAATCCTCCAATGAGGACAATTAGCATCCAATGCAGCATACACACCCATATGACGCCCCAATCTTCAATATACCCCGCCTTACCACCTGGTCATTCATGTCCTACCATATTACATTCCCTATTCCACCAATCGTTGTGTTCAGCGGAATTCCCTATCGCTATTGATTTTAGCCCTGACGCCTTCTGTGAAGCTGATACAATAGTTCCCCTATATTTTATACTATCCACATATAGTAATGATATGCAACAGACTACGCTATGTTCACTTAAATTTCCTCTATAGCAGACACCGTGGAAGAGGGATCTCGAGATGCGCGGAGGACATTAGATTAGCGTTTCTGGTCTGAATAGTGGCTTGTTTCTTGATGGAATCCCATAACTATTGGATCTGTTTTGGAAAATTATGGAGATACAACAATGAACAAGGATATCATCTGGAATGAAGAGCTCCGGTCAGATTTTTAATCTTTTTAATCTGTATATAACTTTGCGCTTGGACCTTTGGATCGGTTGTAGACTGTATGTAACTCTTTGTGCTTAGGACCGTTATACACTTGCCAGTGTGATGCAAGTTGAACTGAACTTACATGCTGAGTTCAGTCTCGGTTTGTAGCATTCAGGCCGGGAGAGTCCGGCAGCACGCACTGCGAGTGTCATGTGAGTTCATCGCATCGCACTCGCAAGTGTAGAACGGACTTTACCGTTTAAAAAAAAAATCCTTTATATTTTCAGATGATACTTACCTGATACTGCTCACTCAAAGAATAAAAAAAATGTTGTCAGAACTCACAAATTGTACTGAATGGCTTCTTGCTGGAAAACCACACCCAGAGCTGCCTGTGATTGACAGCTGCATTTCTGATCCTGGGAAAGCTGGGTGTGTCTCTGAACTCGTTTTGCCTGCAGCTGCGGTTTGAGTGATGGACGGCTGAGCCAGTCAGTGCTGGGGGCAGTGTCCATTACTGCCTTATATTCTACTCAGCCCCTTCATTTGGTGCTGGTTATTGCAGACTATCTGTGTATCTAGTGCTCTTGTGTTTCTTGCTATTCTGTGTATTGACTTTTGCTTTGCCTACTGACTATTCTATTTGCTGTACAAATCTGTTCCTTTGTCGCCATCTTGGTTTTGACCCGGTTTGTTTGACTCCGCTTGTCTGTATCTGTTGTTTGTCCATCAGTATCGTTTATCTCCTATTGTGACCCCACCTTCCTATCTGTCTAGTGTCGGTTTCTGTTACCAGTGTGAACACTGACCCATATCTGTATCCTGGTTTCCTGTCCACTCCACCATCCAGACGAAGTAAGTTTCCCCTGTCATGTTGTAGGGTCGCTCAGGGACCGTCAGTTAGGTTCCTGATAGTGGGCTCGCCCTTATCAGGACGGTTTATCTGCTTTAGGCAGGGCCTTAGCCCGCAGGGACGTCGCAGGGTGAGTTCGCCACCACCTACCTAGTCTGACAGCTAGCGCCAATCCTGGTTGTGGTTGCGCGATTGCTGGACAGGTGCTGACAAATGTACAAACAAAATCTAATAGACCTTCAGAAGTGTCAAACATGTGAGAAGGCTGGGAGGAAGCACTGTCGGAGAAACGAGGACAACGAGACGGACTTCTCAGAAAAAGCAACTAACATCTGCAGTTAATATATCGAGCTCTGTCATTACAGAAGAACCAGTTGATGTTTCAGAGAATGGTCTGAACTTTGCTCCAAATAAAGACTTTGATGTTTTCAAGACAATATTAGATTTAAGAAATTTTTCAAAAAGTATTTCTCTGCAATTGTACCAGATCAAGAAACACAGGAGACAAATGTAACATCTGGGACCTATAACAGAACTTACCTGCAGGAGCTATTTAATATAGACAGTCATTGGGGGTCATTTATCTTTAATTTTCTTCCAGTTCTTGATGTCTTTTTTTGAGACATTTTTGGGACATTTTGGGGACATTTTGAAATGTCCACCGGACATATATTTTTTGCCAGCAGGACACATTTATCTTCTATTCCAGAAGTGCTAAATGTTGCAAATGTCATTTATCATTTCAAATTGTGTAACATTTGCGACATTTTTTTGGCACAAAAAAATTCAGACTAAACTACACTCAGGAAAACCGGGAAGAAGTGACTTCTGACATTTGTGCCACATTTTTGCGACATTTGTAACAAATGTCTCAAAAAGAGATCTAAAAAAAAATCATTTAACACAAGCAAAAAGCGAGACTAATAAATTACCAAAGAAGCAGATGGAAAAATGACAAAAACTAGCCAAAACAAAGAGAGATAAGATAAATGACCCCCACTGTGTGTCTTTAGTTTATCAAGTGAATAGTTTGACATTAAAGTCCGGTGCATGTGAATCTGTATCTATAGATGAAAGTATTGCTAGATCTTTAGGCACAAGAAACCCTGGTGTAACATGAGCCCTAGATTTTTTAGCATAAAACATGTCTGTCAGCAATATGCAAAAAAAGCTCTTTGAGGATTCCTAACCGAGAGACAATTGCCCCTCGGAGTTAAAGCAAAAGCAAGGGCACTCATAATTATTGCTTGATAAAATCCTACCAACAATTTTCATAGAAAAAGCAAATTACTCAGGGCCCGTCTGCATTCTTAATCCATGAAGTCATTCATCTATAGTAATGTCCAGGTATGTATAAGACCCAACCATCTCCACTTCAATACCTCCTATGCACAATGCGTTACTTACTCTCCCTTATGAAGTGGAAATACTAATTCTATAGTTTTGTTCACATTTAAGTGGACATTTTAATGTCCGTCTGGACATTTCTTCAATTAGATGTTATTAAAAAAAAGATAATTTCTCATAAATGTAGTCATGTGGTCCCTTAGAAACAAGACTGTGTCCTTGGATACGACCACCACTGCTGGACTCATTGCAGAAAGACACAAACGGTGTTTGTATATGAAATGCCTGGGACTTACTGCAGGTCCCACATCCGTCCTGTTGTAATGATCTATGAATCCAGGTGGTCAGGCAGGACTCAATAGCGAATGTCTGGCCACCTCTGCCAAAATGGGAAGTGGTCGTATCCGAGGAAACTATCTCATTTCTAAGGGACAGCTTTGCTACATTTATGAGAAATTGACTTGACACAGGAAGAATCCAATTGAAGAAATGTTTACATATGGCAAATGCATTAAATTAAATGTAAATGTCCAGATGAGAAAACCCTTTGAAGCACAAGCCCATTATCACTACAACAATTTGTAGATTCTGCCACAGTCAATCTCAATCCTCAATGCACCCTACTAACAGAATTGTGTGAATACTTTTGTAAGAAGCCTTCAGATTCATCTTTCCTGAAAACTGATAATAATAAACAAAAAAGGAGCTATCACAGTACCCTGAGGTGCTCCAATATTGCACTGATCCTCATCAAAGTACAACCTACCCATCCGTACCCTTTCTGGCCTTGAACTCCATCAGCCAATAATCCATCAGCCAACTAATCAATTCAGTTGCCACTTACATACACCTTTAGTAGTCCAGGAATAATTGTATTAAAAACACTGCTGAAGTCAAAAAAGTCAGCCGTACCTCAATACCTTCACAATATACTGCAATACAGTTACATTGCAGTATGTCATAAAAGTGATCAGGACCCCTAGGGTTCAAATACCCACAGGGGAATGAAATAATAGGAAAAAAAAAAGATTTACAAAGTGAAAAAGATAAAAGTTTATGTTTGAACTATGAAAATATAGAAATCATTATTCTCGGCAGTGAACCTTTTAAGCCATTTTGATTTCTACAAAAATATTAACGCAAGGTTTGGAATTTTTTTAAAGCCATTAAGACATGGGGCCTCTAGAAAGTACAATTTGTCTCACAGACACTAAATATGGTTAAATATCATTAGAAAGATCAAAATCTTAGCTTCCTAACTAGAAATTCGGAACCAGAAATAGGGGCAGATGAAGGGAACCTGTCACCTCAGCAACTTTAATAGTGTTATCTTATTTTTATCCATTTCACCAGTCTTCCAGAGTTTTATTCTGCCTCTTCCACCTGTAAGATAAAGTGAAGGAGGCGGGGAAACACGACGATGTAGTCAGGATCCCTCCGCCTCCACATGGCTACTCAGCTATGTAATAATGGCTGGCAGTGGTGAGGTTGCTCTCTCCATTGTGTGTATTCTCGAGCATGCTGGTTGGGCCTGTGATTTTGGTCCTAGCCCTGCGTGTTCCTGGCCTGCATCAGATTGTGTCCATGACCTTCCTGAGTGCACCACACATGTAATACTTCATAGAATCACAGACACACTACGTGTGCGAGAAATTAAAGATGCGAGAGTCATGTCTGCTCTGAGGGGCGTTACTATAAGGCCGAGCTCCCGCGAGGAGGTGGAGGGAATGTGACTGCACTGTTGAGCTCCTCTGCCTCCTTGACTTTATCTTAAAGAAGGAGGAAGCAGAATAGAACAACTTTCTGTAAGAATGATGCAATATATAAAAATAAGATAAGCAACAGCTGGACACTATTGGGCTTTGGAGGACAGTGGCGACATGACAGGTTCCCAATAAAGACATATGTGGGATATTGGATATTGGATAATTATCTGCAGCTCACATTCATAGCCCAAAATAGAGGCAACTGAAATGAAGCTCCCCCTCTAGCCTCTAAGTGTCCTTCAATCGTGGTGCAAAAGTTTGGTGATCAAAAGTGGGGAAGTGAGAAAAGACCAAATCCAAATCTAAAATGTGTCGTCCAATTTTCCTATACAAAGGGAATACCAAAACCTATTAGTTTTTTAATTTTTTTTTTTTTTTTTTATGTTCTCTAATGTTTTTTTTTTTGTTTTTTTTTTTTATAAATTTTATTTAAAGAAAAAGAAAGCATTACAGTTCAGAGAAACAACATTGACAATCATAAACATGCCATGTTTAAACATCTGGTGTGACAGGTGAAGCAGTTAGTATTCATGTTGCCGTGGTAGATCTGTTGGAAGTTGAACGATGATGGTCAGTCCACCTGTTATGTTAAGTTTCCACTGCTTTGGTGTTATAGTAGATCCTCAGATCAAGTAAATTGAAATCATAATATAACATGTAACAAATAAAAACATAACCAAAAACAACCTGTGTCAGTAGGGAGTCTAATCGACTAATTATGTACTTAGGGGTGGTGTGCTGTCTGCTTTTTAGCCAAATGTTTTGTTAGGCCAGATAAAGCTAATATCTTTGGTGCCAAACCGAATTTAGGGAATCATTGTCGTTGTTCCCTAGGGTACAGAGAAGGGGCTGTTTATCCAGCTCTGCCATGTATCTAAATATAAGTTGTGCTTGTTAGTTTGAAGTGATATTATTTTTTCAAATGTGTTTGTAGTGTTTATGGTGTCAAGAACTTCCTTGAAGGGAGGGGCGGCCAACTCCTTCCAGTGCCTGGCAATGACTAGTTTAGTTGCCATCAACAAGTGTGCCACTACTACTCTCTGGGACATGGGGATGGACTCAATACCAATAAGTAAGAGAGCCAGTTGAGGAGTGATACGAATGCTTTTTTGCATAATTTTCCCTATGGCATTTCTAGTGGATTCCCATAAAGGGCCTAATATTGGGCAACCCCAGAATACATGTAGTGTGGTGCCTTTTGCTCCACATTCTCTCCAACAGTTTGGGGAAGCTGAAGGGTAAATCTGTGCTAGTCGAGCTGGGGAGAAGTACCATCTCATTGTGGTTTTTATGATAGCTTCTTGATAAGCCGTACATCTGAATATGGAGTGGGTGTTGGCGAAGGCTTTATGCCATTGTTTCATGTCAAAAGTCTTGTTTAGCTCTACTTCCCATTTTAACATGCTGGAGGTTTTGCACAAATTGTCCTTTGTACCTAGTAGTTTGTAGAAATATGATATACCTTTTTTTGTCTTATCAAACCACTGGAGAATGGGGGAGGGAATTTTGGGTGTTGTATACAAATTCTTTAAAAGGAAATCTCTAATTCTAAGGTAAGAGTAAATTTCTTGAGTAGGAAGATCATATTTCTCTTTGAGGAGGGAGAAGGCTACTGGTTGATAATTTAAGACTAAGTCTTGAATAGATGTGAGACCTTTCTTGTGCCACTCTCTAAGGTTTAGATTGGGTAATTGACTTTCTAAGAATTCCATGGTCAGGTTCTCTAGTGGTATCTGAGCCATCTCTTGCTTATATCTTGTCAGTAATTGTTTCCATGCCCAGTCTGAAGTTGAGAGTGCAGAGAAGCGTGCTGGGGGAGGGGTTAGCTGCCATATCTGTGCAAGAAGCCTATTTTTTAATGAAGTGTTCTTGTTGAGTATTCTTTCTAAGGAAACCCACGCCTTGTCCGAGTTGTCCCTCCACCAATACATTAATTGGTCTACAATTGCTCCAATATAGTAATCTGAAAGATCGGGTATTCCCAGACCACCTTTCTCTCGTTGTCTAGTAAGAACATGTAAAGCTACCCTGGGGTGTTTACCATGCCAGATAAATTTGCGGAGTTGGGCATTGGCAGATGTAAAAAATGACCTGGGGATTTTGATTGGGAGGGTCCTAAAGAGATATAAAAATCTCGGTAGAATACACATTTTATAGGCAGCAATTCTTCCATACCATGATAGAATTGCTTTAGAAAAGGATTCAAGCTCTTTGTTTATGTTAGAAAGTAAAGGGAGGAAGTTCTTTTCGTATAGGCTGGAGGTAGGAGTGGTGAGTTGCAGCCCTAGATATGTTATAGAGGAAGATTGCCAGTCAAGAGGGAATAGTTTTTTAAGGTGTAGTGACTGTTTTGAAGGAATAGCTATTGAAAGAGCTTGGGACTTGGTAGAGTTCATTTTATAGTAAGATATGTCTCCGTATTCTTTAACTATTGTGAAGATTGAAGTCAGGGAGGTTTGAGGGTTGGTGGTCATTAAAATAATATCGTCTGCAAACAACGCTATTTTGTGTTGGGTTGGGCCTATATTGATTCCTGATATGGTAGGGTCGGATCTTATAAGTTCAGCAAGGGGCTCAATGGATAATATAAAGAAAAGAGGGGACAGGGGACATCCTTGTCTGGTGCCATTTGTCAAGACAAATTCCTCAGATAGTAAGCCGTTTGTGAAAACTCTTGCCGTGGGGTTTGAGTATAGGGATTTGATAGCTGTTTGGATGTTTCCCACTATTCCAAATTTAGTTAAAACCGAGAAGGCATAAGACCAATTAACTTGGTCAAACGCCTTCTCGGCATCGACTGTTACAAATGTAGATGGTAAATTACTTCTTTCACAGTATTGCATGAGGGTAAGTATACGGCGGGTGTTATCTGGCGCTTGTCTGCCCAAGGTAAATCCCACTTGATCATTTTTGATCAGGGAGGGAATGAGTTTCTGTAACCTTTGGGCTAATATTTTTGCATAGAGCTTCACGTCGAAATTAAGGAGGGAAATTGGCCTAAAGTTGGAAGGGGAGTTGGGAGGTTTCCCTGGCTTGGGGATAGTGACAATCAGTGCGGATAACATATCTTTGGGAAAGACACCTGTGGAAAAAGCTAAGTTAAATGCATTTTGCATGTGGGGTAGAACATTATCTATAAATTTTTTAAAATACACAGCTGGAAGGCCATCTGGTCCTGGGGCTTTGCCTGAAGAGGTAGATTTAATAGCATGTTTTATTTCTTCCTGAGTGATGGGTGTATTAAGGGTATTTAGCTGCTCTGCTGAAAGAGTAGGTAGGTTAATTTTGCTTAGAAAATTGTCTATCATTTGTTGGGTGGGTTGTACCGTGTTTGGGTCTTTTTTGAGGTTGTATAAATCCTCATAATACGTTTTGAATGCATCAATTATCCCTCTGGGGGCTTGTATTTTTTTTCCAGAATGGGGATGTATTATATATGGGATCTTACTTTTTTGGGTCCTTTGTTTAAGACTACGGGCTAGCAATGCACCGGCCTTTTGTCCTTGTGCATAATATTTGGTATTTAATATTCTATGCGTATGTGCATATTTTTGTTGTAGAAGGCTGCGCAAACGATCCCTCTCTTGTTGTAGCATTTTAGACAGATCAGGAGTTGTCTGGAGCTTATTTTGTTGTTCCAGAGTGTGTATCTTTTTATGGGATGAGAGTATCTCACGTTCCCTTTCTTTCGTGGCCATTATGTGCAGCTTGGTTAGTTCTCTGCCTATAAATACTTTGTGTGCTATCCACACTGATAACGGGCTAAGTTGTTCTTTGGTATTAAAGGCAAAAAATTCTGTCAATGCTCTTTTGATTCTGTCTGTGTATTTCGTGTGGTTTATAATGGAACAATTGGCTCTCCATACATAATCGCTGTGAGAGGATAATTTGTCAGACCATATCAAAGATACAGGTGAGTGGTCTGACCAGCTAATATCGCCAATATGTGTGCTAGTAGCCCTATCTAGAAGGGTTTTGTCCATAAGAATAAGATCAATTCTTGAATATGTTTTGTGTCTAGCTGAGAAAAAGGAATAGTCCCTTTCACCGCCATGTTGGAGCCTCCAAATGTCGTATAAACCATAGGACCATAATAGGGAGTTGAGAGTAAAAGTTCTATGTTTGGAGGTAGACAGTGAAGTAGTGTCAAGAGAGGGATCGTTTATTGCATTGAAGTCACCTGCTAGTAGTAGTGAACCTTTTTTTTCTTTGGCTATTAATTTTAGGAGTTTTTTCATAAATATCCTTTGATTTGCATTAGTAGCATAGACTGATACAATAGTATAGTGTAGATTGTTTATGGTGCAGACTAGAATGATATAGCGACTTTCTGGGTCAATGATTTGTTTGTCTACCGTTACAGCTAAGGAGGAGTTGAATGCCATCATGACTCATCTCTGCTTTTTATTGAAGGTGGAGTGTATGATGAAGGGAAATTTTTTGTGTGATATTTTTGGGAGATGTTTGCTGGAGAAATGGGTCTCTTGGACACATAGAATATCTGCCTTTTGTAGGATCGCCTCTCTCCACAGCAAAGATCTTTTGTAGGGACTATTTAGACCCTTAGCATTAATTGATACCAGTTTAATCCCCATCTATATTGTAGTGACAGGTGCTGAGTTTACTATTGTAGAGGGAATATTTGTAGGGAACATGAGGAGTTGTGGGACAGCAACAGATGCCCTCACCTATTCCATTACTTGATGCATAAAACCTACTAATCACATAAAAAAACAGTTTAACAGTAACAATAGAAAAAAACTGGTAAGGGTGACGTCGTTGGGACGCCCCTAGTAAGGTTAACCAGTGCACCCTGTGCATTCAACACTATAGGTGCAGTAAGTATTGGGGAGAAAATACACATTTGTGGACATGGAGAGTTTGGATAGTCTGTCACGTCTCAATATTATATCACATTAAGTATACATTACCACTTGGTTATAATAATTAAGGGTCCCCTACAGTGCGCCATTCACGGTCTATGCGCCGAGGAGGTCCTTTACTGATGGCAGTGACTGGATCGGTTATGGGTATTTGCCATGATGATAGTAGATCAAATCCTTCCGTAATTGATTTCACTGCATGGATGGTATTGTTCTTTCGAATAAGGATTTTCGTGGGGAATCCCCACCTGTAGGGAATTTCGTGTTTTCTCAATGCCGCAGTCAGGGGGCCGAAGGCTTTCCTAGCTTGAAGTGTTGCAGTGGAGAGGTCTACAAATAATTTTATATCTTCGTATGGAGGTGGAAGGACTTGCAGTTTCCTGGCTTGCGTAAGAAGCTGTTCTTTAACGTGAAAAAAAGTGAAGCGAGCAAGCACATCCCTGGGAACAGATTCAGGTAAGTTAGCCGGTTTGGGCACTCTGTGAGCTCTGTCTATAGAGAGTTCATAATCTGTTAGATTCGGGAGGAGTGTTTTGGTGAGCTGCTGAGCATAAGAGCGGAGTAAATGTCCAGGGACTAGTTCTGATATTCCTCTGATTTTTACATTATTTCTCCTGTCTCTATCTTCCGAATCTACTAATTTCGCTTGAATGACTTGTATTTTTTCTTCCAAAACTTGGTGGGAATCCACTAGTTCATTGTGGGCAACAGTGATCTCCTCCATTTTTGTTTCTGAGTGCGACACTCTCTCGCCAATGTCATTTATTGTTTTTTGCAGAGGCGCAATGAGACAGCAGAGGTCTTTATGTAGGGAGGAGCGGAGAGCTTCTAGCATAGCTTTTAACATGTCTTCAGACACAGCTTTGTTGGAGGTCTGAAATGTGGCAAATGCATCTTGATCTTCTGGTGATGCAGAAGCACTATCATTATGGACAGAGAGCTGGTCTGTTACTTTTTGACGCTGTTTTGCTGGGCTTGTAGAAGGGGATAAGGAGCTGTTGGTCGCCCTCTGCTGGTATAAAGTAGAATTGGAGTTCTCCTGTAGCTGTAATGCTAATGGAGGCATGCTGTATTCTTCCTGCACTAATGGGGGAGACGGTGCCATGCTGTGGGATTCATGTGCAGGTGAGTTTTCCCATCTGGTGGGGATTTGAAAGGGGGATATCTCTTTGTGTGGCTGAGTGGGCTTACCTAGCCTTGGTGAGTCCCCTGGAGTCTTAGAAGTGCTGCTTCTTTGCCTCTGTGTCAGAGCTTTGCTGGAGGTGCAGGGCTGTGATAATGAATCGTCGCCATCTTTGTGTCTTGCATCATCTCCATGAAAAAAAGCTTTAATAAGCTTATTACCGGCTCCTCCACCATTTCTCTTCCTCCCCACGGTGTTTGCCGATGTTCCAGGCATGGTGGGGAACATCAGGGTTAGCTAGAAGTGTGGTATGCTGCTGTTATTCACGCTGGTGAGACAGAGCTCCTCTCTCATGCAGCCATTTCTCTCAGCGGCCAAGCCACGCCCCCAACCTATTAGTTTTTATGTATTGTGAATTGGGGGCTTTAAAAATAAAACCTAAATTTTGTTGGAGCAAGGACCCAATTATTGCCTCAACAAGGACCCATATGTGACTCCTATATACTGATTCACTAGTGGTGAGATTTTCATGAAATATAGGTTGGTCGTGAGATGAGATCTTTTTGCTGTATGTGACCATGGACCACTATCGGCTCATCATGCTGTCTGACAAGAGTCTTATCATGTCTCTATAATTTATTGAACTTATAGATTAAGAAATTGGAAATCTTACCTAATTTAGAGCTACATCACTGGTAGACATCTCTACTTTTAATGATGTTTAGGTTGAAGATTTCTTATTCTCTACTAATTATTACCCAGTAACCAGTCTGTGGAGAAAATCTTTTCTGTTTTCACTTGTCATTTCGAGAATCTTAGTGTTTAGATTTCATTCTATTTCAGTGTACAGAAGCTATTTTTGTCGGGACAGGTATCTTAGTTTTGGCTTGTTTTTTTTTTTTTCCATTTTGCACATTTATTGTGCCTTCATGTGAGTATCTGTGCCTTTTTTTTGCACCTATGCAAACCTAAGAAGTTTGCCGATGTGTGTGTCTGATAGTGTTCCTAACGTATCTTTGCAAGACAGATGTCTTCGTTTATTTGCTCCTTCTTCACCCCCTATTTTACAAAATGTCCAAAAATTGTGGAACTCAATTTACTCAAAATAAAGAGGCATCATTCCATACCCAATTCCTTGGGACCCAGGCATTGCCTTGCTGTCTCTGGCTATGGAAAACATTCCATTTACCAATGCAACAATCATCTCTCATTGTTTAAACACAAATAGAAATCTAATAGCTAAGAATTGGAAATCATCCTCTATTCCCTCCATACAATAAATTCTTTGTACAGTTAATAACAATCATAAAATCGTTTCCTGTGGAGGTTATATGGTCTCCAAGGTATCCCCAAAAATGTATCAGCACTGTAAACTCTTCTTTGTTTCTTTGATAAAATTACTTTATTTCTTATAAGATTAAAGGAAACCTACCACTTGAAGTGGTAGGTGTAAGGTGCATACACCGAGCACCAGCTCAGGGTCAGCTCGTGCCGGTGATTACTTTCATTAGTGTCCTAAACCTCTGTACCACTTGAAGTGGTAGGTGTAAGGGGCAAAAACCGAGCACCAGCTTAGGGTTAGCTCGTGCCGGTGATTACTTTCATTAGTGTCCTAAACCTCTGTATCGCGGTTTAAACACTTTTTATTCCTTACACCCGAAAGAGCTTTGGCGCACTATGCGCGCGACCGTGCGTGCACCTACATAGGAAGTGAAGGAGGGCCAGTGACGTCACTCGCGCACGGTCGAGCTTGACGCGCCGAAGCTCCTTCGGCTGTAAAGAATAAAAAGTGTTTAAACCGCGATACAGCAGTTTAGGACACTAATGAAAGTAATCACCGGCACCAGCTGACCCTGAGCTGGTCCTCGGTGTATGCATCTTACACCTACCACTTCAAGTGGTAGGTTTCCTTTAAGTTGTCATAAAATCGATAGGTGATAAAAAGTCAATGAAAATGACATAGCAACTGAGATAGCAACTGAGGAAGAGTCGAGGAAAGGACTTGAAACGCGTATTGCTCCCATTTTTAATAACCTATTTTTTATATGATGTAATGTCATTTTCATTGACTATCGATTTTATGACAACCTAATCTTATAAGAGATAAGGGAATTTTATTGAAGAAACAAAGAAGAGATCCCAGCGCTGATACATTTTTGGGGATACCTTGGAGACCATATAACCTCCACAAGAAACGATTATACAGGAACCAACTTCGGAGACTGGAGTTTGGAGAACCACCCCAACGGCTGCGGATCGCTCGCATTAAAAAAACCTTCTCATGTGTTGTGCCATCTGCACAACCAAAAAAGGTAAGAGCACACCTATTTGCTAATAACGTATTTCTTGAATTAATAGTCTGCACATGATAGCGCCCAATCTTTCTCTCTTCTCTTGCTTTATATCAATTATAAAATGGAATTACTTATTGCAGAAATTAAAGATCAACAAAACTTGTGTGAGAAACAGTGGGCAGTTTGGACCGAATTTCTAAATTAAAATTATATGGGTTTTTGTGAGTCTAGTAATAACATATCCTAAGTCATTAAAACAATTGGAGGAACTTAAATGGGCATTGTTTTTTGTTTTATGTTACATGTTATTTCTAGAGATGAGCGAGTATACTCGTCCGAGCTTGATGCTCGTTCGAGTATTAAGGTACTCGAAACGGCTCGTTGCTCGGACGAGTATTTCCCCTGCTCGAGATTGAGCATTTAATTAAAAAAACACAGTGAAGAACAATGAAGAATAGAATAAAAACAGTGAACACAGTGACCACAGGATCATTTAAGTGAAAAACACAGTGAAGAATAGATTACAGATGTTCGGCACATCTGCTTACTTGTCGGAAGATACACGCGGAACGGGGAGACATCGCGCACCAGGGAGACATCAGGCGCAGCAGAGACACATCGGGCGCAGCAGAGACACATCGGGCGCAGCAGAGACACATCGGGCGCAGCAGGGAGACATCGCACGCAGCAGGGAGACTTCAGTGGAAGCAGAGGAGCGGATCCCGGGGCAGCGTATCTCCGACAAGTAAGCAGATGTGCCGAACATCTGTAATCTATTCTGTAATCTATTCTTCACTGTGTTTTTCACTTAAATGATCCTATGTTCACTGTTTTTATTCTATTCTTCACTGTTCTTCACATCTGCTAACTTGTCGGGAGATAATATACGCGCGGAACAGTGAAGAATAGATTGCAGATGTTTGCATACATCTGATCACTTATCAGAAGACATTCAAAGACATTTTCAATTAAATAACACATTTTATTCCTGAACCATGGTCCCTTTGAAAAATGCTCGGGTCTCCCATTGACTTCAATGGGGCTCGTTATTCGAGACGAGCACTCGAGCATCTGGAAAAGTTTGTCTCGAATAACGAGCACCCGAGCATTTTAGTGCTCACTCATCTCTAGTTATTTCCTTTTCTGTTATGACATGCATTGCTTGATAGACATTTATACTTTGGAAATTTGATACTATAAGCCATCATTTGAAATCACTGTAATACATGCATGTTATTATCTAACAAAACAATAAAAAGAAAGACACAAAAAAAATAGATTTTTTAGACACAAATCAAAGTCCCTACTTTATACATGTTTTAAAATGCACCTTAAATGTGCAAGTGTATCAACATAAGACAACTTTAAAAAGAAATACAATGATACATGTGCCCCTTTGTGAAGTGTATTTCAACTTGTTTTTCAGGTTTTACTATTTGTTTCTTTCATATTATTTGAAAGAAAATGCCATTATTTTATTGTTAGCTTTTGGGATGAATAACGATTCTTAAGTAGTCAGGAGCCTATCAATAACATTTCATTAGTTTTGTTTTATTTTTTTATTCTTGTGGAAATAGAGGTTTAATGAAAAGGTTGGGGCAAAAAAATACACATTGGATCAAAAAGTAAAAATAAATATGTGTCAAATATTTATCAAAAATCTATCCAATGATGCCAAACTCTGCCCCTTTTCCCTACCCTGTGGAGGTCTGGCAGAGGGCAGCTTTAAATCTTAAATGGGAACAGTCATTTTTCAGATTTCCCAGGAACAATAACATTAATTTAACCTCAGTCTTTTTTTAGTTTTGGCGCAGAAATGGATGGCGCAGAAATGGTCAAAAATCATCAAAATTTTTAATAAATACACACCAGATACAAAATCAACATCATTCTGAAAGCTTCCAATGTTACCACATTCCAGCACTAATTGTAGAGCATTTGATATATAAAAACTTTGTAAAAAACTAGAAAAATCAACATCTTCAAATAGAAGAAGACTTAAGTTAATAATCTCTCCGATAGTTTCTACATAACAAATTAGATTCCCTCCACCTCTCCCCAGGGGGTTAAATGCAGGGTAAACTTTATTATCATTGGTTTTTTTTGTGTGAAATATTTGTCACATGTTTTTTGTTTTTCATTTCAATGTGCATTTTTTTAAAATTTTCAGCGATTACAGTGCTATTTGTCAATGTAAATACTTGAATTGTAGATCAAATCAATGTCATTTTTTTCTGGTGAATATGAATCTGTATGAAAAATAGGGGTTCCCATCTAAGTTTTTAAAGTTACCCCACCCCCAATGATATCCCTTAGTATGAGATAAATTGGTATCATTGGATACATTTTTGAAAATTTGTTGACAAATTTACTTCTAGTTTTCTGATTTTATATATATATATATTACATAAGGTCACTGTTCTGACCTTTGTGTTACACCCTGTATATGTATACCTGTATAAATGTATAAATAAGATACAATAAGATAAGATACATTAAGTCCCAGGCTACCATGAACAGGCATTGGCACCTCACAACTGGATTGGTAGAGTTGCTGATGACCAAAAGAGAGATTCATCTCCCAAACTATTTAGATGTAATGTTTCACAAACTATTTAGATTTAAAAGTTCCCTCCGACCACCGTTAGCACCACTGGCTCTTCCTTCTCTCTCCACTAGTTATTTGCTAATAGATCTGTACTTGTAGTAAGCAATGAAAGAGGGATATGAGAATCCCCATGCAGTTACTATTGAACTGCCCTTAAGTCTTAAGTCAAATTGGCTTGCAATTTAGGACATGGAGACACTGTGCACTAAAACATAAGTCCATAAAACATAAGTAACTAATAATTGCTAGAACCTTTAGGATATAAATTACCAAACAAAATTGGCCGAGTAGACATGATGGCCAAAGATGATGACATCTTGATCTTGACAAAAGCCTCTTTAAAGTCTTTGTTTCTCAGGGTGTATATGATAGGGTTAAGTAAGGGGGTCAGCACCGTATAAATGACAGACAAGCCCTTACTCAAGGTAAGCGCTTCTCCTCTTGTAGGAGACATGTAAACAATCATTAATGTCCCATAAAATATGGAGACCACCGTGAGGTGGGAGCTACAGGTGGAGAAGGCTTTATGTCTTCTGGTATTGGATGGGATCTTCAGGATGGTGATGACAATGTACATGTAGGACATCACTATTACTATAAAAGGTACAATTACAAATATAGATCCTAATATTAAACTCTCGTTATGAAGTATGGATGTATCAGAGCAGGAGAGCTGCAGGATTGGTTCCAAGTCACAGTAGAAATGGTCAATCACATGTGGTCCACAGAAATACAGATTATACATTGAGATAAGATATATAGATGTCCCCATAAAACCCATCAACCAAATTATAGTAACCGATGTCACACAAAACCTATGATTCATGATAGAGTGGTAATGAAGGGGTCTACAGATGGCCAGATACCGGTCGTAAGACATCAGTGACAGGAGAAGACATTCGGAAAATACTGAGTTAGCATAGAAAACAAACTGAATTACACAACCCATAAAGGTGATGGTACTTCCTCCATACAGGACAGTGTGGAGAAGGACGGGGACACTATCTGTGGTGACAAGGAGGTCACACATCGATAGTTGTGTAATGAAGAAGTACATAGGGGAATGAAGGGTTTTACTCACTAGATACAAGACCATGATAAGAAGGTTTCCTGATATTGTCCCACAGTATATAAGAACCAGAAGAATAAAGAATATAGCATTGCCATCTTCAAGATAAGGAAATCCAAGCAAGATGACAGAAGTGATATTGTTCTTCGATAATAGTTGGACCCCATGGCCCTCTGTTCTTTTGTACCAGTTTGGCATCCAAGCAGATCTTTTTTAACTTGTTTGTCTTGACTTGCTTTGTGTATTATTTCTTTTTTAGTCAGTCCTGCAACTGCTAATTTGACATAAAAATTAATGATAACATTAACAAAAAAATAAATATATATATGGATAATTGTCCAAATATAATTAGATTATTATATTCTTTATGAAATCAGTAGAAAATATATAAAAAATGTTAAAAATTGTAAGCCTCATCAGCTGTTTGCATAGTGATCATGAGACAACATTGGATAACTTCATCAAATCAGATTGTTTGAAGTTGGTGGGCCACACTTTTGGCTTGCCTTTGACTTTTGTGACATTTCCCCCTTTTTTTTTATTTCTCAAAGCTTCCCATTGCCTTTATTTCTGTAGTGTTCACTAAATTATCACCTGAATCTAGATGTGAAAGCTGCAACTTTTTATCTGCGACTTTAGTTTTAAAATTTGAAAGTCAAAAAAGTCAAAAACGCCACAAGTATCAATCAGGACAAAAACATCTGACGGTAAGAAAAGACAAAAAAAAGTGATGGACAAAGTCAGACTAATGGTACACGTGCACCTATGAATTATTATATGGGGACTTTGAAAACTCAGTCTTTACCGTTCCTGAAAGCTTTCTCCCTGACATAGCAGTCACATGGCAGACAAAGCCGCCTTGCCTGCATTTTCTATTCTGGAGCATCTGAAGTAGAGGATTCCTTAGAGTCTAGTTTTGTCTATGTTTTGTCTAGTAATAACGTGTGAATTACTGTAAACTACATAGCTCCTTTAAAAGGGGGACACCTTGCCAACTCTGGTGCACATATTTGGTTGTGTCCGCCATGACAAACTATTAACAGAAAAATTGTACATTGTCTTATTAACATCCAGAGATTCTCAGTTTAGAGTTCTGCCCACTTCAGAGGTGTCTGTACAGAGTTACTTATAGCAAAACACAATATTTAAGATTTCTTAAATATTTTAGGGAAAGGGAATATAAAAATAAATTTGTCTGGATAGAAAATTTTACCTTAAGTCTTAGCTTCTGGAAGTCAATCTCCATCTTTCAAAAAGCCCATTGGCAAGTGTTAGGATTGAGCCAAAACTGTAGATTTATCACTGGAGATTCAAAGACCTAATTCCCAGAATCTAATCTAATCATAAGATGTGACTTCTCACTTTTCTGGGTTCTGATACTGGATGTAGGAACAGGAACGTGGAGTGAAGTAGATATTTTATGCTTCTGATATGATTCGTCTTACCTTAGTTACTGCGTTATATGGATGATGTCCGGTATGAAGGACTTGGTGCTTCAGAATAAAAGTGATGACTCGTCCAGTGATGAGAAGTCAGGAGAATAGTGAGTGGATGTATGAAGCTCAAGGATCTGACCATTTTATATCTTCATGTATGGAGTCATCTACATCTGGGGATCCCAGAGAGACTCCGACAGTCTCCCCCACGTACAGACATCAACAAGGTCTAATTATTCTTCTGAGAGAAATTCTTACAGGATTTACAGAATGAAAAACAAATTGGAAAAAAATGGGAAGGGGATAAGGCCTAACTAGGATTGTTGTCCTATTCAGTAAGGTTATATGTGAATGAAACCCTACAACACAGTTTGTCTACTTTGGACTTAGCTCTTCAGTTTGATACTGACAAGTGAAGCTGCACTGAATTTGGTCTTGTGTTATCACCGCCATACTCGACCTCTGGAATACCAAGTTTCCAGAGTATTCTTACCAGAGGCATCAGATGAGTTGATGAGGTAAAAGACAGGAGGCTCTATCAAGAAAGCGGAGCATAACTATTAATAGATGTATATTGTTGAATGACACTGTGCCCTTCACACGTCAGTGGCGCAGAGGCCCTGAAATAATCGCAAATGCTAGCCTTTTGCCAGCACTTACGACTATTTCGCCCTCTCCGCCACCTTCACGCCAATGGGGTGTGAAGAGGCTTGAGGGACGGTGCGTCCGGCACTCGCTGCCTCCTGCAACTTTTAAGTGAATAAAATGGAATAAATGTGGCGCAGCCTTCAGCCCCGATACATCAAGAGGTTTCCACCACTTGGTGTATGCCACTGCGAATATGGCACAAGCACCAACGTATGATAAATGTCCCCCAATGTGTGGACTGGCTTGACTCCTGTTTCTCCTTTTCTTCTCCCTGTGCCAACAATACCTCCTCAATCATGCACAGTAGAGCTTCTTCTAGCAGGTGATAGGTGCGGATGGTGTCATCAGCACTGACCATATTGGTGGCATATTGGAAGCTGTACTGCATTGAACAAATGTTCCTTATGGTGGTCTGGTCATTGGTGGAAAAGTGCTGTTGGCCTCCTCCACCAGAGCTCATGTTTACTCTGCAGGTGCCTGGTCACACATGAGGTGCTCAGATTGTTAAGGCTTTGGCCACACTTTATGGACTGGTGGCACAGCCTACAGATGACATGTGTTCTGTCTACTGCACAATGAGAGAAAAAATTACAAGCTGCACTTCCAGGATCCAGTATCACTATGGGGAGAAATGGAATGTAACATTGAAAAGGTTTTTTGTTTCTTATTAGCTTCAGTATGTAGTCAGTTCACAATGTGAGCGAACCCATAGACACTTTCCGGTCAATGGCTATTCTTTCACTTTATTTCTATTCCAGATCTCATTACTTAGCTATGTGAACCGGATGTGGATTATAATGAATATGTTGACATATTCACCTACCAACCTGCAAGAATTCTGGCTCTTACAGACCTGTTAATTTTGCTTAAAGAAGCTCCAACTGTTCCTTGGAGATTACCTGAATCTCCGCCAACTCCACACCCATTGACAGGGGAATATAGTGATCCATCTTTAAACCAGTAATGCTGGGGCATAGAGGACCCCATTACTCCGTAACCAATACCTGTATTAACTACATATGTATAACCTGAAAGTTCTCACCCCTTCCGATATCACCCGGGATCGGTGCTGGTAGAAATTGGGGCTGTTACCCTTTAAAGACATTCAAATGTCGATGTGCACACCAGCATTTTACCAAGGATTGTGGCTGTGATGTCATCAGAGAGCGACAAGCCTAGAGTAAATGATTGCACATGTATGCAGCAGACATATTACGGGTAGCACACACCGCTGGCATTTAAATGCCATTGATAGATTTGTGCCAGCATTTTAAGAGTGATACCTGTGATAGTGCCAGCGCCAATAATGGGTGGTACCTTTACCTGTGGGGGTGGTTGAGATAAACGTCGGATCAAGGTCAGCTCCAGGTTTTAGTAGGCCCCGGGGTTGCAGTGAACTCATGTGGCAGCATTGAAAATTCAGAGACTAAAACAGTCTCCTGTACCTTAAAATATTCTCTACTTTATCTTGCCAAACAGTCCCCTCATAATTTAATATATTTAATATAAAGCCCCCCTCATCTCCTATGGATTCCTTAGAAACAGTCCCTCTCACCCGCATGGATTTCTTATGTCCAGCCTTATCTGGGCCACCCAGTAGCTCTGGGCCCCTACATCTTCCTGGGTATGCCCATTGCTGGTGCCGGCCCTGTGTCTGACTGAATGTCCATCGTGCTCATCTCTAATTCATGTACTGTAATCACTAAGAGGATCTTTAATTCCTTAGTGACCAATGTGATTTGCACCTTGATAACCAAGGCCTATTTTTCAAAACCAGCACGTGTCACTTTTGTCTGTTTATAACTTTAGAAGGCTTTAACTTACCCAAGTGTTTTCGAGTTTGTTTTTCCGTGACTTTTTGTACTTCAAGTTAGGGGATATTTTGGTGCATTTGGTAACTACCCAAATTAGTTACTAACTAAGATTTCCCATATCTCAGCTTTGTGTCCTTTTGTTTAATTACGATGCTAGAAAGATCACAAATCGAGCAGAATTCTCTCACATTTTAAAGAAAATTTTAATTTTAGAATCAATTATTTTAGGGGCCATTTAATTTCTATTGGGGTTTTGGAAGTTCTGTTAATAGAAACCCCCACATATCCCCCCGTTCTATTAACTCCACCCCTCAAACTATTTAAAACAGCAGTTAGGAAGCTTGTTGACCCTTTATATATTTCACCGAATTTCAAACAAAATGAAGGTTCGATTTGGAATTCACTAATATTTAGCATTAAAATGTTCATTTAGCTACACAATTTACCGACAGCAACTGAATAAAAGTAGGAAATGCATCTACGAATATAATGTGCAGTTATTTCCGAGTAAGACGACCCCCCACATGTGGATGTAACCTGTCAGGGAACATGTGAAGGTTTGGAAGGTAAGAAGCCTTTGAGCTTTTTTAGGGCAGGATAGTTTTCAGGTGCCAGGACGTGTTTGTGGAGCCCCTGAGGCCCCGTTCACATGAGGCATTTTGGTTGCATTTTGAAACACAATCCAAAGGCTCCACCTGTGATCATGCGTTGCAGTAAGATTGCATTTAGTTTGCGATCAGTTACCATGTTGGAAACACAATGGGGCAGATTTACTTACCCGGCCCATTCGCGATCCAGCGGCGCGTTCTCTGCACAGGATTCGGGTCCGGACGGGATTTATGAAGGTAGTTCCTCCGCCGTCCACCGGAATGCACCGAGCTGGACCAGGTGAAGGTAAGCGCTTCCCAAGCGACACTTTTTCGGTTTTTTAATGCGGCGGTTTTTCCGAATACGTCGGGTTTTCGTTCGGCCACGCCCCCGGTTTCCGTCACGCGCATGCCGGCGCCGAAGCGCCACAATCCGATCGCGTGCGCCACAATCCTGGGGCAATTCAGGTACAATCGCCGCAAATCGGAAATATTCGGGTAACACGTCGTGAAAACGCGAATCGGGCCCTTACTAAATGACCCCCAATGTTACCAAAATATGTGATCACGAGAGGAGCCTTTGGATTGCGTTTCCAAACGTAACCAAAATGCCAAGTGTGAACGTGGCCACAGGTACCACAAACCCCTTATCCCAGAGAATTTGTAAACTGTTTACCATTTGCTATCGGGGGCATATTAACCCTTTGCCACTGATAGGATTTTTCCATTTTACTTTCTGTGTATCGCTCCCCAATTTTAAAAATCAATAACTTTTTTATTTTTCCATGTACAGAGCTGTGTGAGGGCTTGTTTTCTGTGTAACAAATTTTATTTCCTAGTGACATGTCTTTTGTACTGGGAAGGGGAAATTCAACTCAAAATGCAGTAAAATTTACAAAAAACCACATTGGCACCATCTTCTTGTGGGCTCTGTGTTTACGTCTTTCACTGTACATTCCAAATGGCATCTCTAATATATTCTTTGGTTTGGTACGATCACAGCGGTACCAAATTTATATAGGTTTTATTAGGTGTTAATATATTTTATCAAAAATTAAAACTTTTTGCATTCCAAAATAATTATTACCTTTACTATATTCTGACTCCAATAACTTTTTCATTCTTCAGAGTACGGGGCTGGCTAAGGTGTCTTTCTATTTCAGAACGAGCTGATGTTTCCATTGCTACCATTGTGCAATCTTTAAATCAGTTTTTATTACATTTTTTATGTGTTGTGAAAGGGCAAAAATGTGGTGATTCGGACATTTGAGTGTATTTTTTCGTTACGGGATTCACCAACGGGAATAACCGTTTTTATATTTTTATAGATTGGGAATTTTGGGACTCGGTGATACCTCATATATTGTTTTGTTTTTTTTTTACTTTTTTAACTTTTTTATTATTTATTGTTTTATATATGTTAGGGGCTTTTGGGGCATTCTAATGTATTTTATTTATATTTTTTTATTTTTTGTGGGTTTTTTTTGTACTTCTTTTGTTTTTAAGATGCTATCATATGAACTAGTGGTCATGTGATCACTAGTTCATACTAATGCACTGTAATAAGCATGCATTGCAGTGAATTAGAAGTGTCTGCATAGGCTGACAGGCATCTACTCAGTCCAGCCAGGGGCTTTCATTAGGTTCCCGGCTGCACGGCTGAGAAGACAGCTCCTCCCCCTTTGTAGATCTAACGGTTTAACAGCCGAATCAGAAAGCATTTTTGATTCGGACTGTTAGAGCAGGGTCCCTACTGTGATAAGAAAGCCAGGGCACTGCTCTTCCCTGCATGGGGGCCTGTGCAGACCTTAGGTTAGACCAACAGACAAACCCGTATGGGCGGTCACTAAGGGGTTGAGGACTTCCCAGTACTATGTGTGCAAACTTGTCCAAAAACTACAGGAATCATCTAGACTTTTCAAATAAAGCTTTCTTTATCAAATATGAAGTTTTGTTTTTCTATTGTATCAAATATTTATTACATATAATAAGATGGTTACTAATAATTTAACCCCTTAATGCCGAGTCGCTTTTTTGTTTTTGCATTTCCATTTTTAACCCCCCACATTCAAAATCTTTTTTTTTTTTTTTTTCCATGTACAGAGCTGTATGAGGGCTTGTTTTCTGTGTAACAAATCACACCTCATAGTGATGGTATTAAATATTCCGTGGTGTGTACTGGGAAGCGGGAAAAAAATTCCAAATGCAGTGAAAATGGTAAAAAAAACCTGCATTTCCACCATTTTCTTGTGGGCTTGGATTTTACGGCTTTCATTGTGCGCTCCAAATGATGCATCTAATTTATTCTTTGGGTGGGTGCAATCAGGGGGATAACAAATTTATACAGGTTTTATAATGTTTTCATACATTTACAAAATTGTAAATCTCCAGTACAAAAACAAATTCTTCATTTTGCCATTTTCTGGCGCTAATAACTTTTTCATGTATGGAGCTGTTGGTGGCATAATTTTGTGTGACTTTAGAGGAAATTTTCAATGCTTCCATGTACTGCATTTTGATCAGTATTTATAGATTTTTTTATATTTTTAAAATGGCAAAAAAGTTGTTTTCTTTTACTATTTCCCGTTACGGGGTAAAACGCTGTGAAAGGTCGGTATTATATTTTGATAGATCAGAAATGTTGGGACGATATAATGTTTTTAATATATTTTTTTTTTATTAATAAACCTTTTAATCTCAGCGAATTACCCCCCTTTACTCCGGTCCTTGAATGAGGAACTAAAACAATAGTAGACTTTCCTCTCTTACACTTACTGCTTCATCCCCAACAATTAAAGTGGCTCTACACGTGGGGGAACAGGTTCTAGCTCTGTACTTAAGTCAACACCCACTTCAGCCATCTCCGAAATTATTCCGGACATGGATCTCACCACTTGGATCTCCATTCGGGCAGCTTTCTTAGGCTCCCTTGATAAAGGACAGTTACTTACGTAATTTTAGACTATGCCCAAGAATTTGCTTCGTCTTACAAGGATTTTTATAATTATCTGATCAACTTTTTATCCAAAATCGCATTATCTAAGAGTATCAAAACAACTAATTAAGAACTCCGCTTCTTCTCCACCAGATGAGAAGGAAGGGCAGATCGGTCACTTATTCAGCTTTAATTAATAACGTGTCAACTCCTCTTAGCGATGTTAAAACTAAATGGGAAAATGAATTACAGTTCAGTTTCAGTGGAAAATAGCCTTGGCCACCAAGTCAACAAAATGTATGAACCATCTCAAGAGGGTAAGTAAATTATTATACAGATGGTATATTACCCTACAAGGGCTATTAAAAATATACCCCTCTACATGGGGCAGCCTTGCAGTGCTGGGGACCTGGGTTCAAGTCCCAGGGTCAACATTTGCAAAGAGTTCGTATGTTCTCTCCATTTTTTCTTGGGTTTCCTCTAGGTCCCCCGGTTTCTTCCCATACTCCAAAACATACTTGTAGGTTGATTAGATTGTGAGCCCCATGGGGACAGGGACCGATTTGGCAAATTCTGTGCAGCGCTGTGGAGTCTATGAACCCTCAACTAAATTCCACCACGGGAAGAGTTATTATAGCGAGATTATGGAAGTTCCCACATAGTTCCAAAATTAAAACTATTAAACATGAAGTTCAATATAATTGTATAAATTATATGGACCTCTCCGTCCCCCTTTAATAGCATTTATGTTTGTTTTACTCCCCCCCCCCCCTTCCCCGCCTTCTATTTTGATGCATTGCTGTATTACTATGGCAGTTTTGTGATTTATCAATGTTGCTGTAGAAGAATGGTATATACTATTTGCTCTATTCCTGGATGAAGTCTTGGCGATCTTCTCCTTGTGGGAACATATCATTGATCCCGAGAAGAGCTGACACTGTATACTTTGAGCTTTGTTTTTTGTATATTTTCTCTTAACCCAAACATAATGATAATCTTATATTATGGTGCAAGATCTATAGCATCAGGATAAAGGGCGGCATCATTAGGCATCATCAGCTTGAAGAAGACCAGATCTTTAGCAAATCTACTCAGTCAAGCATAATAAGGCTTCGATAGTGAATGAATTATATTGGTTACCGTTGTGTCCCTCTATACACGCGGTCATGTAAGGCCTTCCTGATGTCATCATTCTTTAAGCTGTATATAATGGGGTTCAGCAGAGGAGTAAACACAGTATATAGAAGGGAGAGGACCTTACTGATACTTAAAGTTCTCCCTTTTGTTGGCAAAACATAAACACCAAACAAAGTCCAGTAGAAGATGGAGACCACAATGAGGTGGGAGCTACAGGTGGAGAAGGCCTTGTGTCTACTAGTACCGAATGGGATCTTTAAGATGGTGACTATAATTCTGATATACGAAAACACAATGATCATTATTGGGATTAAAACAAGTAGAATACTAAAAACATAAATTTCAAACTGAACATTGTAGGTATCAGAGCTGGGAATTTCCAATAGAGGAAGACAAAGTGGTCAATGATGTTTGATGCACAATAGTCGAGCAGAGATGTTGTGATGACGGTTATCAACATTACAGTAAGTCCAAGCATCCAAGCAGTGACGGACAATATCACACAGTATGTATTGGTCATAATAGAAGTGTACCTGAGGGGGTTACAGATGGCCACATATCTGTCATAGGACATCACTGTCAGGAGAAGACATGCAGTTGCCTCTGAGGTGCTGAAAAAATAAAGCTGAGCCATACAACCGATAAAAGTAATGGTGCCCCCATTAATGATCAGGATGTGGAGTGCTTAGGGGGTAATATCTATGGTCAGGATGATATCATTAATAAACAATTGTGTCAGGAAAAAATATGTGGCGCAAGGGCTTCTTTCCTCTTTCTTCCAAAGTGGCGAAGTGTGGAAGGGAAGGAGCCATGGAGCTTTTGTAGGGCAGAATAGCTTTCAGGTGCCAGGACGTGTTTGTAGAGCCCGAGACCACGTTCACATGTAGCATTTTGAAACACAATCCAAAGTCTCCACCTGTGATCGCATGTTGAAGTAAAATTGCATTTACTTCACGTTTAGTTAACGTGTTTGAAACACATTGGGGGTCATTTACTAAGGGCCCGATTCGCGTTTTACCGACATGTTACCCGAATATTTCCGATTTGCGCCGATTTTCCCTGTATTGCCCC
Source organism: Engystomops pustulosus (assembly GCF_040894005.1). NCBI lineage: Eukaryota > Metazoa > Chordata > Amphibia > Anura > Leptodactylidae > Engystomops > Engystomops pustulosus. The sequence continues at coordinate 223,243,605 of NC_092414.1, forward strand.
GGGAATTTGGCGCACACGATCGGATTGTGGCGCATCAGCGCTGGCATGCAGGCGACGGAAATCGGGGGGCGTGGCCGAGAGAAAACCCGACGGATTCGGAAAAACCGCCGCGTTTAAAACAATAAAAGTGTCGCTTGTGACGCGCTTACCTTCACTTGATCCGGCTCGGTGAAGTTGAGTGCGTTCAGAAGCTTTTTAGCGCAGCAGCGCCACCTGGTGGACGGCGGAGGAACTACCTTACTGAATCCCGGCTGGACCCGAATCCACCGCAGAGAAGGCGCCGCTGGATCGCGAATGGACCAGGTAAGTAAATCTGCCCCAATGTTACCAAAATATGTGATCATGAGTGGAGCCTTTTGAAATGCATTTAGAAATGTAACCAAAATGCCACATGTGAAGGTGGCCTCAAGTACCACAAACTCTTATCCCAGAGAATTTTTAACATTTTTAATGTGGTATCTGGGGCATATTAACCCCTCGTCACTGATGGGCTTCTTCCATTTTAATTTCTGTGTATTGCTCCCCACTTTCGAAAATCAATAACTTTTTTAGATGTGGTTCGGATATTTCCAACTTCATTGTCCAAAACTAGAGATTGACCACTTAAGGATAACGTCGAAACCATCTGGGCACCTAAATTGCATCATGAATTCTGAGAAACCTAAGTTCAGTGTCAGTGTTTACACTCAAATTACTAAAATATTAGACACCCATATAATTCTGACAAACTCCTTTGGCCAAGTCAATCAAACAGGACCATCTGATCACACAGACTGGACACATCCTCAGCACTGCTTGCCTTTTATCTATTATTAAAGTAAATTATAGTATGTGTGATTCTCACTGATACGGCATTCCTAATGTCTTTATTCCTTAAAGTGTAGATAATGGGGTTAATCAGAGGAGTAAATACAGTATATAGCAGGGACAGGATCTTACTGACGGTTGATGTTTTTCCTCTTGATGGAAAAACATAGACACTGAATAGAGTCCAGTAGAAGATGGAGACCACAATGAGGTGGGAGCTACAGGTGGAGAAGGTTTTCTGCCTCCCGGCAGAGGAGGAGATCTTGAGGATTGCGGCAATTATGTTGATATAAGATTTTACTATTATTATACTTGGCGTTATAACTAACACTATGCTTAGTAAGGAGACTTCCAACTGTACAATGAAGGTATCGGAGCAGGAAAGCTCTAGTAGAGGAACAAGATCACAGAATAGATGATCGATGATATTTGGTCCACAAAACCTTAGCCTTGATGTTGTAATGATCCCCGTCCATGTAATAGAAAAACCAACAACCCAAGATGCCATAGCCAATTTCACACAAACAGCTCCTGTCATTGTAGATATATAGTGCAGGGGATCACAGATGGCCACATATCTGTCATAGGACATGACTGTGAGGAGAAGACATTCAGAAGCTTCAGAGGCACTAAAAAAATAAAGTTGTGAGATGCAGTTAGTAAAAGTGATAGTTGCCCCATTACTCAGTAAGAGGTGGAGCATGTTAGGAACAATCGTTAAGGTCAACAAGACATCATTGACGAATAGTTGCGTGAGGAAGAAGTACATGGGCGTGTGGAGGTTCTTGCTTGTAGACACCAGAGTGATTAAGAATACATTTATGGAGATTGTCCAGCAGTTAACCACAAGAAGCAGAGAGAACAGTAAGAGTCTGACATGTTGGGTTCCTTGAAATCCTAAGAGAAAAAACTCTTTCGCCATGGTCAGATTTTTCCCCCTGAAGTTAAGGAAATATAAAATTATCATTAGGTCAGACATGATAACATAAGAAAACAAATACAACAACATAAGGCTAATAAATAATACCAGATACTTCACCAACACTCCTGTAGATGAGGAAAACTCTGAGCGCTTGGTTAGTGGGGTGGGATATAATACAGGCTGTAGAGTAGCAAAAATTATAAAAACACAGTGCAGCACACTTCCATACCACAGGAGCTAACACCACAGTCCGAGACCGATCCAACAAGTCCCACTTTAAACAATAAAGAAAGGAGTATAAAAAACTCTGACCGGAGCTCCAATGATTCCAATACGGCTGTTGTTCAAAATTCCTTCAAAGATCTTCAGTTATATTCTACCGATGAGGAAAGTTTTGCAACAAGATGTAGGTCACTATTCAGAAAGTCCTTAAGGTGCAGTTTTCTCCTTAAACTCACTCAACAGTGTGGTAGCAAAAACTAAAAGAGAAAGTAGGCACCAAATCGCATAGTACGTTCTTAAAACCTTGGATTTTATTCTTAAAAGTTATACTCACAAGAGAATGTTTAAAATGCGCATAAAACAGTATACAAAACGGGACGCCAGCTCCACTCGCTCGCCCGACCCTGGGTTTCGCCGTTCTCAGCTTCTTCCGGGGCGTGTGCTCCGGGGCTGTAGAGTAAACGCTGTCTCGGGTATTTTTTAGGGGTGATTCTAAACATCTCTGTAATATATTTTATTAATAAATTCCAATTCTTTTTCATTGAAAGGCAAATTTTACATTTCCCTTTAGTGAGGCTTGTCCTAAAAGTTGCTTTCTGCACGGCATGAACCATAGAGGATACTTACAGAAACAGTTTAACATAGAGTTAAAAGTTCTATCCCTAGGAATCTAATAGTTTTTTATGCTGTGCTTGACAGCTTCTGGTTTCTGCTCAGTGACTTTCTTATTTTGGTGCTTGGTGAAAGCCACGGAGAGAAATTCTGATGTGATTTCATATGTAAATGACCTCCCATATATTAACACAGGGCAGAAACTACTGGCGCAGCAATCCCCAGTATTAATTACAGCTCATTTGTTATTCACATATGTTATGCTCATCTGACAGAATATAGACTTTCCTTGGCAACAATCAAAGTATTTTGAGTGTTGCTAAGGAAAGTCCACATTCAGTCTTAATAGCATGTAATATATGCTTTCATTTCTAATAAATAGAATAACAATTAATGCATTAAATATTTTACAAAAATATTTTTTACAAACCTCCCTGCGCTACAGTAAACTGAAAGTCACAAAATAGCGGTTTTGGAAAAAATTCTAATGAAACCATATTTATTGTAAATATTCATCGATAACTATAATTTTATGTGGAAAACTTTTAATTTAGACAGAATTTAAAAAGTGGAAATGTTAAAGTAAAAAGTGTAAACAGAATGTAGGTTAACCCCTTCGTGACTACACCATTTTTGGGCTTTAAGACCAAGCCTGATTTTTGAATGTCTGCCCTATGTCATTATAAGAGGTTATATCTTTGTAATACTTTGACATATTCAGGTTATTTTGACATAGTTTTCTCATCACACATTGTTCTTCAAAGCAGTGAAAAAATTGGATAATATCTGTTGCTTTTTGAAAAAAAGCTGAAATTTGGCAAATTAAAAAAAAAATTCTTCAATTTTAAAGTGCAAAATGTTCTGCTTTTCAGGCAGATAATCATAGCACCCAAACAACTTAATAACTAATATTTCACAAATTTCTGCTTTACATTGGCTTCTAGGTTATTTGGAATTGTTATTTTGTTTGCAAGTTTTCTCATTTTTATGAAAATCGGCAAAACCTGTATTTAGAGGACGGTGCTCAGCTTTAAGTGACTTTGAGAAACCCCGTAGATTATGGAATTTTAGAAACGACACCCATCTATGTATGAAAAATGTAATTTAAGAAATTTGTTAACCCTTTAAGTAGAGGTGTAATTTACAAGCTGTAATTTGAAAAAAAAGAAAACATTAATTTTGGCCAAAAAGAGTCACAAGAGTATGAGGATGCCACACAGCCAGGCATAAAAGGAAAGGAGGCTTCTCAGCAAATCTGTCTGTCTGTGTCAGGGCCAGGTGATGGGCTACAGATTCCCAACTACAGCATGAGTGACTGCTCCATGACTTTGCTGTTTTAAAGAGTTTAGCTGGAGGGCTTCACACTTTCCACTGAGGATGAGCGTGGCAAAGATAATCCCATGTAATTTACCAATGCCCCAACTTAGTCTGGATCCCTTTGTCCTCCAAGTATATTCTTCACACCCTGATGCCTACTTTCACTAGAGGAACTTTGAGCAGAACACGTTCTCTCCCCACAGTTCCATAAGTTTTTGCATCCATTTTCTGGGCATAAAAAAATGGCCGTGCATCACCTGTTTGTAACTGTGCCGTAAACTGGCCGTATTCACAATAAATACTGTTTCAGTATTTGTACTGCCAAAATGGAACATGCTCAATTTACATTGCGGTCTGATGTCCAGTTCATGGTCTGTGGGAAGAATATAGTCCATAGTCAATTGGGACGTATTTTAGATGAAAAATAAAAAAACTTGCGGAAGCCATTTGTACGTCTAAAAAAAACATTGTGTGCATGAGGCCTTAGGCTTTTATTTTAACACTGGATGATAATGGAATGGCAAACAGCACCTTCCAGATTTTGATGCAACTGCAAACTATAATGTGACAGCTCATTTCAAAACACTTACATTTCGATGCGTCACCCTCGGTGGATACATAGTGAACTGATAAAAGAAAACCTCTGTAGTATGAATTTCATGGCCCTCATCTGATTCCATAGACTCCCATTACATGCAGACCATGGCAGGACCCAGTCACATGCCCTTTTAAAATATTTTGTCTTGTGACGCTATAATATGCCTGCGGTATTATTTATATGTACAGGTAGAGCCAACAGTCTATGGTGAATAATTCTGTAGGGATTTTACTTCCCTTATCTACCATTACAGTAATTCCATCTTTAGAGAAATATGAGATAATAATAAAACTATGGATATAAAGTTATTTATTTTATTTTGTTTTGTCAGGAGGGTCTAATTTATTTTCTTATTACTGTAAATAGTTACTCATTACTATGAGAAATCTGTCTGCAGCATCTCATATATCAAACTACTTACATGTCCATGTATATGAAGGAGAGGTGTAACGTCCGTGCCTAATGTCGCACTATCCGCAGTTGGCAGAATAGATGGACGTTTATTTGTGTGTGAACTGTGGCTTACTGCTTGTGTTTGGATTATCTGAGCCACACCCTGCTGGGTTACTAGCCTGATGGACAGTTCCCCCAGTGTGCTGCTGGAGGCGTGTCCGGGAAAGGCCTTATATACCTGCTCCCATCACAACTTGCTGGTTATTTTAAGTCTGACCTATGTATATACCCACTGGATCTTGATCTGTCTCCGCTTGTCTGCCTGTATCTGGACCTGACCTGTATATAAGCCGTTTGATCTTGACTAGAGATGAGCGAGTATACTGCTCGGTGGAGTATTAGCATACTCAGACCGTCTCGTTACTCGGACGAGTATTTCTCCTGCTCGCGATCGAGCATTAAATTAAGTGAAGAACAGTGTTTTTATTGTTTAATAAAATATTCCAGATGTTTCCTGATGTTTTACTTGTAAGAACACATTGAAATAACACTATTCTTCACTTTGCAGGTGTGCGTGCGTGTATTCTGCTAGGTTCGGAGATGTTCGGAACATCTGCAAAGTGAAGAATAGAATAAAAACAGGGGCGTGGCTTGGCCGCTGACTGTGATGGCCGCATGTTAGAGGAGCTCCGTCTCCACAGCGCTTAAACCAGCACTTTACCCCAGTTTACCGGCAGCAAACACCCCCATAAGATGCGGACCGGGACCCGGCAGTATGCCTATTAAGGCTTTTTTCTCCTCCGACGCCACAAGGCTGCAAGATGGCCGCGGCTCCCCGATACCAGCCAGCGCCACTCTCCAGTCGGACACTGCTAAACCGCAGCATAACAAGCCCAGCAAGCTCCCGACCAAAACAATACCGGAGGGTAAGCAAGCACAAGCCCCGAGGGGCACCTCACCCTTCCAAATCCCTGATACATGGGACGCTACCTCACCTCAAAGCCTGCGCAATATGGCGCCTTCTCCTCCACACCTGCAGGAGGAGTACAGTATGCCTCCCTTAGCATTACAACTACAAGAGAACTCTTCCTCTGTATCCAACTCCTCACGGGGTAGTATTTCCCTAGCTTCTTCTCCCTCAGCTAGCCCAGCTAAGCAGAAGAAAAAGAGAGCAGACAACTCCAGGAGGGACTACCTCCCAATCATCCTGAAACACCAGACGCTCTGGCTAAAATTCAAACCACTGACCAAGCAGTATCAGAGGCAATGCTAAAAGTGATGCTTGAAGCACAAGCTGCAGTAAACGATATAGGAGAAAGGGTGTCACAGGCAGAAGATAAAATGGAGCACATATCGGTGGCACATAACAGCCTGGTAGACTCCCATGACTGCCTGGAAGAGAAAATCAAAACTATCCAAAACAAGCTAATAGACTCTGAGGACAGAGATAGAAGAAATAATATCAAAATAAGGGGCATCCCAGAACTGATACAAGGTCACATGCTAAGATCCTATGTCCAGCAAATGACAAAGGCGCTCCTGCCTGAGCTAACAGATTACGAACTGTGCATCGATAGAGCCCATAGGGTTCCAAAACCCCCTAACTTGCCAGAGACGGTACCACGGGGCGTTCTTGCCAGATACTCGTTTTTTCACGTAAAAGATCAACTCCTTTCGCAGACAAGGAAATTGCAAGTTCTCCCAGCTCCTTATGAAGAAATAAAACTCTTCGTTGACCTTTCCTCAGCTACGCTACAAGCCAGGAAATCACTCCAACCTATCACCTCTACCTTAAGAAAATTTGAAATTCCTTACAGATGGGGTTTCCCCACGAAGTTACTTATCCGCAAAGATAATGCAGTGCACGTTGTAAAGTCTATTGAAGAAGGAATGTCTCTCCTACAAACATGGCAGATCCAGCTTGACAAGTTTGCGGGATCATCAAGGAAGGAATTTCCAGCACGCATCGAAAGAGAGTGGCAGACCGCAGGGGGCAAATGAGACTTTCTCTCTTGGGGTAAAGTAAATGTAATGTTATGGTTCTTTCAAACGGAGACGGGAATGATGTGTCTCCTCCTCTTCATGTTCACCCATGAGGTTCTTTTCCCCACTTGAAATTGCACCAACGCTGTTTTACACAGAAGGTGTACCGTGTGTTCTTCAGTTGGGCACCACAAAAGTGCCTTCATGGTTAACAGTTTCGGTTAAATTTACTTGTTTTTTGTTATTTGTGACTAAGGTAACAACTCTATACAGAACTCTCATTTATAACTTACCATACTTGTTCCATACAGTGACAAGGGAAAGAACTTTCCCAATCACATACAATGGGGATTAAGATTGTATCGATGAATGTAAAGGGTCTTAACAGCCCCTTTAAGAGATCCATAATGTGGAAGGAAGCTATACAACAAAAAGCTGCCATACTCTGCGTTCAAGAAACGCATCTCTCCAGCAAGCAACCTCCCAAGCTTGCACATCCCAAATACACTACACTTGTAACATCTTCATTTAGCAAAAAAAAGAGAGGGGTTATGGTGGCATTCAGCTCTTCCTTAGCTTTAACTATAGAGGAACAAATTATTGACTCAGAGAGTCGCTATATCATTATCATTTTCACAATCAATAATCTGCGATATACAATAGTTTCGCTTTATGCTCCGAACAGGAAACAAAGCTACTTCACCAGGAAGCTTTTCAAATTGATAGAGAAAGTAAAAAAAGGCTCAATAATCATAACAGGAGATTTCAATGCCATAAGTGACCCCTCACTAGACACATCTAATGTGAAACCCTCTTTGCATAGAACATTTACTCTTAAGCACTTGCTCTGGTCCTATAATCTATTCGACATTTGGAGGCTACAACACAGTGGAGAAAGAGATTACTCCTTCTTTTCTAACAGACACAGGAGCTACTCCCGTATAGACTATATATTAATAGATAAATCACTCCTGGACAGATCTACAGACACCCGGTTGGGGGGCATTAGATGGTCGGACCATTCTCCTGTGTCTCTCACAATTTCAGATAACCTCTCTTCCCACAGTGATTTTGTTTGGAGGGCTAAAAATATGATAATTAACCACTCAAAATATACCCCTAGATTAATAAGGGCTCTTGACGAATTTTTTAGATTTAACACCAAAGAAAATGGTAATCCCTTCTCAATATGGATGGCCCACAAAGCCTTCATTGGAGGAGAAGTCACAAAATTACAAATAATGGCCAGTAAAGAAAGAGAAAGAGAAATAGTATCTGCTCATAGGCAAATACACACTCTAGAACAACAAAATAAAAACTCCCCCTCCCCCATTGTAACCGCCACAATACTGAAAGAGAGAGATAAACTAAGAAACCTATTGTTATTAAGATACGCTCATAGCCATAAACTAATGAAAACTAAGTACTACTCCCAAGGCCAAAAGGCAGGAGCTCTACTGGCTCGTAGCCTCAAGCAAAAGACTCAGCAAAGTAAAATTCCTTTTATCAAACACCCCACCACTGGGGACAACATTATCTCCCCTAGGGGCATTATAGAAGCCTTTAAAACTTACTATGAGGGTCTATACAATCTCTCAGAAGATCCAGAGATAATACAACCCACTCAGGAAATGATAAATAAATTTCTCCTTAGAGTAAATCTTCCCCAAGTATCCCAGGACTAGTTGGACCTCCTTAACACCCCGATTTCCCTGGAGGAAATCAGAGACACTATTAAAGGGACCCCCGCGGGGAAAGCCCCCGGCCCGGACGGTCTCCCCTCAGACTATTACAGGAAATTTGTGGACATATTGCTTCCTTTGACTTAGCTTTCTCCTCAGGGGAATTCCCCAAAGATATGTTAGCTGCCCTTATAGTTACCATCCCTAAACCAGGTAAACCTCCCACCTCCCCTGCAAATTTCAGACCCATGTCTTTACTCAATAGCGATGTTAAAATATATGCCAAAATACTAGCCGGAAGACTACAGACCATCATTCCCACTTTGATTAAAAATGATCAGGTAGGGTTTATAGCGGGGAGACAGGCCCCAGACAACACCCGCCGTTTAATTACACTTATGCAATTTTGTGAACGCCACAATGTGACTTCCTCATTTATGACCATTGATGCCGAGAAGGCATTCGACCGAGTGAACTGGTCGTTTGCCTTCTCGGCTCTCACTAAGTTTGGTCTGACCGGCCCAATCCAAACAGCAATCAAATCTTTGTATTCATTCCCTACAGCCCGGGTCTACACTAATGGATTATTGTCTACTGAATTTGCCCTTAAAAATGGTACTAGGCAGGGCTGCCCCCTATCCCCTACATTCTTCATTCTCTCAATAGAACCCCTAGCTGAAATTTTGCGAACTGACCCTAACTCCACAGGGATCAAAATAGGCCCCAATGAACATAAAATTGCGTTATTCGCTGATGACATAATCCTGATCTCTACAAACCCCTCCAAATCCCTACCCTCAATATTTAACCTGATACAAGACTACGGAGAAGTCTCTTACTACAAGATGAACACATCTAAATCCCAGATCCTCCCAATAGCCATACCCTAGGACCAATTGCAATTTCTTAAAAAACGCTTTACGTTGGATTGGCAAACGGCCTCTATCACATATTTAGGGATCCAATTAACATCCCCCACCTCCAGACTGTATGAAGCAAATTTTCTTCCACTTATAGCCGAAATAGATAAAGACTAGAGATGAGCGAGTATACTCGTCCGAGCTTGATGCTCGTTCGAGTATTAAGGTACTCGAAACGGCTCGTTGCTCGGACGAGTATTTCCCCTGCTCGAGATCGAGCATTTAATTAAAAAAACACAGTGAAGAACAGTGAAGAATAGAATAAAAACAGTGAACACAGTGAACACAGGATCATTTAAGTGAAAAACGCAGTGAAAAACACAGTGAAGAATAGATTACAGATGTTCGGCACATCTGCTTACCTGTCGGAAGATACACGCGGAACAGTGCGAACAAAATAGTATGTGAAGAACACATTGAAGAACACGGGGAGCAGCACGGAGACACCGGGGAAGCGCCAGCACGGAGGCATCGGGGAGCAGCAGCACATAGACACCGGGGAGCAGCACAGAGACACCGGGGAAGCGGCAGCACGGAGACATGGGGCAGCACGGAGACATGGTGGAGCGGCGGCACGGAGACATGGTGGAGCGGCGGCACGGAGACATGGTGGAGCGGCGGCACGGAGACATGGTGGAGCGGCGGCACGGAGACATGGTGGAGCGGCGGCACGGAGACATGGTGGAGCGGCGGCACGGAGACATGGTGGAGCGGCGGCACGGAGACATGGTGGAGCGGCGGCAGCACGGAGAGATCGTGGAGCGGCGGCACGGAGACAGGGTGGAGCGGTGGCAGCACGGAGACATCGTGGAGCGGTGGCAGCACGGAGACATCGTGGAGCGGTGGCAGCACGGAGACATCGTGGAGCGGTGGCAGCACGGAGACATCGTGGAGCGGCGGCAGCACGGAGACATCGTGGAGCGGTGGCAGCACGGAGACATCGTGGAGCGGTGGCAGCACGGAGACATCGTGGAGCGGTGGCAGCACGGAGACATCGTGGAGCGGTGGCAGCACGGAGAGATCGTGGAGCGGCGGCAGGGAGACATCGGGGAGCAGCAGCACAGAGACACCGGGGAGCAGCACAGAGACACCGGGGAAGCGGCAGCACGGAGACATGGGGCAGCACGGAGACATGGTGGAGCGGCGGCAAAGAGACATGGTGGAGCGGCGGCACGGAGACATGGTGGAGCGGCGGCACGGAGACATGGTGGAGCGGCGGCACGGAGACATGGTGGAGCGGCGGCAGCACGGAGGGAGCGGCGGCACGGAGACATGGTGGAGCGGTGGCAGCACGGAGACATCATGGAGCGGCAGCACGGAGACATCGTGGAGTGGTGGCAGCACGGAGACATCGTGGAGCGGTGGCAGCACGGAGACATCGTGGAGCGGCGGCAGCCCGGAGACATCTTGGAGCGGTGGCAGCACGGAGACATCGTGGAGCGGTGGCAGCACGGAGACATCGTGGAGCGGTGGCAGCACGGAGACATCGTGGAGCGGTGGCAGCACGGAGACATCGTGGAGCGGTGGCAGCACGGAGAGATCATGGAGCGGCGGCAGGGAGACATCGTGGAGCGGCGGCAGCACGGAGACATCGTGGAGCGGCGGCAGCACGGAGACATCGTGGAGCGGCGGCAGCACGGAGACATCGTGGAGCGGCGGCAGCACGGAGACATCGTGGAGCGGCGGCAGCACGGAGAGATCGTGGAGCGGTGGCAGCACGGAGAGATCGTGGAGCGGTGGCAGCACGGAGAGATCGGAGAGACTTCAGTGGAAGAAGAGCAGTGGATCCCGGGACAGCGTATCTCCAGACGAGTAAGCATATGTGCCGAACATCTGCAATCTATTCTTCACTGCGTTTTTCACTTAAATGATCCTGTGGTCACTGTTTTTATTCTATTCTTCACTGTTCTTCACATCTGCTAACTTGTCGGGAGATAATATACGCGCGGAACAGTGAAGAATAGATTGCAGATGTTTGCAAATATCTGCTAACTTATCAGAAGACATTCTTTTTCAGTTAATTAACACATTTTATTCCCGAACCATGGTCCCTTTGAAAAATGCTCGAGTCTCCCATTGACTTCAATGGGACTCGTTATTTGAGACGAGCACTCGAGCATCTGGAAAAGTTCGTCTCGAATAACGAGCACTCGAGCATTTTAGTGCTCGCTCATCTCTAATAAAGACCTCTCTAAATTTGATAAAGTCATACTATCCTGGTTCGGCAAAGCTGCTGTATATAAGATGAGCATCCTCCCAAGATTCCTATATTTATTCAGGACAATCCCTATACTAATACCTAAATCCTTCTTCACCACTGCTAATACACAAATTAGGAAATTTCTATGGCAAAACAAATCCCCTAGGATTGCTTTAAATACTCTCACTAGACATAGACACATAGGAGGCTTAGAAATTCCTGATCTGTACGATTACTACATATCTGCAGAACAGTTGATACACTGGTGGCGCAACTCCAAAGAAAAAGCATGGGTAGTGATGGAAACTTAACTAAATAAAAACCTCCCACTGAGGAATAGGATGATTGCGGTAATGTGGCATCTATCCCCCCCCCAGTAATATATTCAGCAATATCAACCTCAGATTGGGCGTTAAGTCAAATTATCTCTACACTAAAACAGGATTATATTCCTGTACAATTAGACCAGATCCCCTTGACCTTTCTGGAACAGCAAATCCCAAATATTAAGCTTACAGCTTGGCATTGCAAGGAAAGAAAGAGCACTTTGCAAGATATCTCATTAGAGGCCAAACTTCTCCCATTCTCTGACCTGAAAGAGAGGTTCGCCCTTACCTCACAAGAAACATTAACTTATTTAAAAATACGTAATTTCTTCTGTCAAAATATAGACCCACAACCTGCAATGATCCGTTCCCTACTGAAATTTTTAGATGATGTTAACTGTACAAAAAAAGGTATATCTACGATTTACAGATTATTAAACTCCAAACATAAGTTGGTCAAAACATCATTCATACTCAAGTGGGAGGAGGAACTGGGGAATACCTTTGAACTAGCCCAGTGGCAAAAAACATTTACCTTCATACAAACTACATTTAGAAGCACCAACTTCCAAGAAGCAATGACCAAAACTATAATGAGATGGTATTTCTCACCGACAAGGCTTGCCTCAATATACCCCTCCTCCTCACCCTTATGTTGGAGAGGCTGCGGAGCAAGAGGCACCACTTCCCATATTCTTTGGGGGTGTCCGGTTCTTCAGCCCCTGTGGAAGGCCACATTTGATTTAATTAACAAAATAGCCAAAGCACATATCCAAAACACTCCGCACTTGGCACTACTCCTAATGGGTATAGAGGATATCAACTATAGGGTCAGAATAGTGGCTGCACATCTACTCATGGCTACTAAATTAGTGGTCACTAGGCACTGGAAGGAGACTTCCCCTCCCAACTTCCAAGAAGTAATTAATGTCTTGAATGAAACTTGCACATATGAGCAAATCATATCACTACACAATAACACTCATAAGCGATACCTTATAAAATGGGGATCTTGGCTAGATAACTCGCTTTGCACAGTAAAAGGGAATATCTAAACTACAGAAATTATAGTCTGGAGGCTATCCCCCCCCCCCTCTTCCCCCTATTCCTTTTCACATCCCTTGACCGGGCGCTAACTCAAGGGGGCAGTACTGATAAAATAATACTTGAGAGTGGGACGTTATGGAAAACTAAGAAGCTCTTAGTCACTACTGTTATGGTTTATTGTTTTGGTTACTTTAAAATGTTAATCTTAAAGATTACTTTGCTGCTCGCAGCTATGGTATAGCAATATAATTGAATTGTGGTTTAGACATATGACCTCGCTCAACTTTGCTACCTATGACTAATTCACAAGAGTGCATTTATGTCAACTAATGTGTTATTCTTATATGTCATCACACATTTCATGCTGTAAATGTATGTTGCATTCTGCTGTACTATACTGAAAAAACTCAATAAAAATAGTTTTTTTTAAAGAATAGAATAAAAACAGTGAAAACAGTGAATACAGGACCATGTAAGTGCAGAACACATTGAAAGAACAATATTCTTCACATTCCAGATGTTCCGAACATCTCCGAACCTAGCGGGAGACACGCGCGCACCTGCAATGTGAGGAATAGTGTTATTTCACTGTGTTCTTACAAGTAAAACATCTGCAAACATCTGGAATATTTTATTAAACAATAAAAACACTGTTCTTTTACTGTTCTGTTTTAGCAAAAAAAATGCTCGGGTCTCCCATTGACTTCAATGGGGCTCGTTATTAGAGACGAGCACTCGAGCATCGGGAAAAGTTTGTCTCGAATAACGAGCACCCGAGCATTTTAGTGCTCACTCATCTCTAATCTTGACCTGACCTGTGTATATCCCGCCCGTACCTGTATCTGGATCTGACCTGTGTATAACCTGCCTAAAGACCTGTATATATCTGTTGTTTGTCCCTGTCTCACTCTTTTGTCGGTTTCTGTGTACCAGTGTGAACACTGGTCTATTCCTGTATTCCAGTTACCTGTCCGCTCCACCATCCAGCAGCCGCCAGATGAAGTGGGTTTTCCTTGTCATCTTGTGGGGTCACTTAGGGACCTTCAGTTAGGTTCCTGATAGTGGGTTCGCCCTTACCAGGGCGGTTTATCTGCTTTAGGCAGGGCCTTAGCCCTCAGGGACATCACAGGGTGAGTTCGCCACCACTTACCTAGTCTGACAGCTAGCGCCAAGCCTGGTTGTGGTTTTCACGGTTGCTGGACAGGTACTGACAATAGGCTTATATTTCTTTTGAAACATATTGTTATAAGTGGGTCTATAGTGGAAAAAATAAAGAGACACCCAATATAGTATCATTTATCAAACTTGAAAGAAAAAGAGGGATATCCACTACGGCTCTCAAAGATATATAAATTGAAATTTTTATTAAGTCACAAAAATATATTAAAAACATTTAAAAAGCACAACTGAGTGCTAAACAGACCCCACTATCCCGATGGTGGATGAATCCACTAGAGGTACATCAAAGAAGTATAAATAACATGGAAGCATAAAGTACTTAGACTGTATCAGAGATAATCAGACATAAGTAAATGAAAGTGCTTAGAAGTGAAATTGGTGTATCACCTCCAATAGAGTCATAGTTACCTTAGTGTCTCACGTGTCCAGTTTAGGGATGGGGGGGGGGGCAGAGAGTAATCCCCACGCGTTCCGCCTGCATTACTTATGTCTGATTATCTCTGATACAGTCAAAGTACTTTATGCTTCCATGTTATTTATACTTCATTGATGTACCTCTAGTGGATTCATCCACCATCGGGATAGTGGGGTCTGTTTAGCACTCAGTTGTGCTTTTTAAATGTTTTTAATATATTTTTGTGACTTAATAAAAATTTCAATTTATATATTTTTGAGAGCCGTAGTGGATATCCCTCTTTTTCTTTCAAGTTTGATAACTTATATTTCTTTTGTATATAAAAAGTTTGGTGCATTTGTTGGTGTGAAGTTTCACTGTCTCTTGCCAGCACACAAGGCTGCTATACCATGATTGCAGTCTGAGAAGGGGCCCCTGGCTCCAGAGTCCCGGTACTCCCTTCCCAGTTTCGGTTCTTCTGTTCACCAGTTTGCAGCCCGCAAGATGCAGGAGATGTTGTGAAGACCTATGGCCGGACCTGAACCGGTGCTGGTGGACACATGATATCATCACATGTCACTTGCACTGCTGCTCTAGTCGGTAACAGCAAAAATAGAAGAGAGAAAAAGTAAATAAGTATTTTATTTTTCCTATGGGAGTGTTACTTTTTGATCGGTTCACAACAAATAATAATCTGTGAGTCTACTGAATGGCACACTTTGACTTGGTTGCTGCGTGGGAACACTGTGACTTGGTTGCTTTGAGAGACACTGTGATTTGGCTTCTGTGGAGAAATTGTGACTATTGGCTACAATGGTTGCACAGTGACTATTGGCTACTGTGCGAGGTGCATTGTGAATATATAAGATACTGTGTAAACACTGTACCTATATTGTCTATTGTGGGGGCACCATTACTATACTGTCTACTGTGTAACCATTTTGGCTACTGTCAGGACACCATTACCCTATTGACCACTGTTTAGGTCATTTTACTCTATTTTCAACTGTGAGAGGGGGGCTGTTACTATACTGACTCTTGTAAGAGCACCCTTACTATATTGGCTACTGTTGGGACATTGTTATTTTATTGGCTACTGTTTAGAAGATTTTACTGTATTGGCAACTATGAGTGTCATTGATACTAAATTAGCTAGTGTAGGGGTACTGTGACTATAATGGCTACGTCAGAAAGATTAGGACTATATTAGTCCATGTGAGAGAAAAGAAATATGGCACTCACCAGGATGAATTCAATTCTTTATTCAAATGGAAGCAGGGTAAATAGGAGGTGCCGGACACACCACAGAGAACTATGCGCCATTTTGTGCGATGTGCGCTTCCTCAAGCCTGTGACATCATCACAGACGCACATTGCGCAATATGGCACATAGTTCTCTGTGGTGTGTCCGGCACGTCCAATTTACCGTGCTCCTATTTGAGTAAATAAGTAAATTTATACCGGTGAGTGCCATATTTCTTTTGTTTCACATGGCTGATACATTGCCTTATTCACTTCCCGCGTTGTGCGCCCGGTATCACTTACATGCAAGAGGATATTCGTGGGAAAATGTTCCCGAGCCAACTTCTGGTGATGCCTATCCCTCGTTGTGTTTAAAGAGGCAACTGCCCATTAAGATCTCTTTTCACTAAATGATAACTATATTGTATATTGTAGGGCCCTATGAGTATATTGGCTATTGTTGGGTAATTATTATTATATTTTCTGCAGTAGTTAAGCAATGTTACTATACCTGTCTGCAGGCAGCATATGGTGTGTGCAGAAAGTTATTTTTTCAATCTTTGATTCATTGCTGCCAATTGGTAAGATCAAAAAAAGTTTTTTTCCCCATTAATGTTCAATCTGTCCCCGTTCTGGCAGAAAAAACAGAAATGTAGATATTTTTTTGCTAATTTATTTAACAAGTAAAACTAAAATATTACATGGTCAAAGGCATTCAGAGCTTTTACTCAGTGTTGAGTAGTAGAAGCTTTCTAACTGGTGCAGCCATGAGACATCTTGGGCAGATGCTATAAGTTTCTCCTCCCTGGATTTGGGATCATCTGCCTTTTCCTTGCAGATATGTCCAGTTCCAGTACAGGTTGGATGGCGAATGTTGGCCATTTTCCAGTCTCTCCAGACATGTTCTATTGGATTTAGGTCTGGGCTCTGGCTAAACTCTCAACCTCAGTATTAATTACTTTACACAGCTTAGTATCATCTGCAAATATTGAAACTTGACTGTGTAAACCCACTACAAGGTCATTAATATAAATATTAAAAAAAGTGGCCCCAATACTGATCCCTCTGACCTCTACTAGTAACTTCAACCCAATCTGAGAATGTGCCATTAATGATCATCCTCTGTTTTCTATCACTAAGCCAATTACTTACCAAATACACAGATTTCCCCTATTCCCAGCAGTCTTATTTTATGTATCAACCTTTTATGTGGCACGGTGTCAAATGCCTTTGAAAAGTCCAGATATACAACATCCACAGTGTCCCCCAGATCCAGTCTGGAACTTACTTCCTCGTAGAAGCCAATCAGATTAGTCTGACAGGACCGATCTCTCATAAACCCGATGCTTATGCTGGGTTATAAGATTATGTACAGTGAGATACTCTAGGATGGCATCTCTAACAAACCCCTCAAATATTTTCCCCACCACAGAAGATAGGCAGTATAGGCATTTCCTCTGTTGACTCCATTATATTTGGAGCTTTATAACAAACCCCTAGTAATATTTTATTATTCTTTTTCCCTCCCCTTATCTCTACCCATGGGGTCTACACATCTTCATTTGCGTCACCAATGTCATCTCGCAAGACAGCTTTGAGGCACAATTTCACATATTAATAAACCCCTCCCGCTTTTTTATTCACACAATCATTTCTAAAATACTATAACCATCTATAGTAATAGCTCAGTTAAAGCTATTTTCCAGCCATGTCTCGCTGATATCCACTACAGTCATTTTTGCGATTCAACATTAAGAGTTCCAGTTCCTCCATTTTTCGGAGGTTTCTGGCATTTGTGTTCATGCACTTTTTTTGGTTTTCACCTTGTTGGAAGGTTTGTCCCAGTTTGAGGTCCGGAGTATCTAGAAGAGATATTCATTCAGGATACATCTGTACTTGGCTGCATTCATCTTTCCTTCCATCCTTCCATGCAAAGCTGTTATGGCATGGAGTGATCAGCTGATGGCACTGCAGTGGTGTTATGACATGAAGTGATCAGCTGATGGCACTGCAGTGGTGTTATGGCATGGAGTGATCAGCTAATGGAGCTGCAGAGGTGTTATGGCATGGAGGAATCAGCTGATGGGGCTACAGAGGTGTTATGGCATGGAGGAATCAGCTGATGGCGCTGCAGGTGTTATGCCATGGAGGGATCAGCTGATGGGGCTACAGAGGTGTTATGGCATGGAGGAATCAGCTGATGGCGCTGCAGGTGTTATGCCATGGAGGGATCAGCTGATGGCGCTGCAGGTGTTATGGCATGGAGTGATCAGCTAATGGAGCTGCAGAGGTTTTATGGCATGGAGGAATCAGCTGATGGGGCTACAGAGGTGTTATGGCATGGAGGAATCAGCTGATGGCGCTGCAGGTGTTATGGCATGGAGGAATCAGCTGATGGCGCTGCAGGTGTTATGCCATGGAGGGATCAGCTGATGGGCTACAGAGGTGTTATGGCATGGAGGGATCAGCTGATGGCGCTTTAGAGGTGTTATGGCATGGAAGGATCAGCTGATGCACCTACAGAGTAGTTGTAGCATGGAGGGATCAGCTGATGGGGAAACAGAGGTGTTATGGCATGGAAGGATCAGCTGATGGGGCTTCAGAGGTGTTATGGCATGGAAGGATCAGTTGATGCGCCTACAGAGTTGTTATGGCATGGAAGGATCAGTTGATGGTGCTGCAGAGGTGTTATGGCATGGAGGGATCAGCTGATGGTGCTGTAGAGGTGTTATGGCATGGAGGGATCAGCTGATGGTGCTGCAGAGGTGTTATGGCATGGAGGGATCAGCTGATGGTGCTGCAGAGGTGTTATGGCATAGAGAGAACAGCTGATGGTGCTCCAGAGGTGTTATGGCATGGAGGGATCAGCTGATGGTGCTGCAGAGGTGTTATGGCATGGAGGGATCAGCTGATGGTGCTGCAGAGGTGTTATGGCATGGAGGGATCAGCTGATGGTGCTGCAGAGGTGTTATGGCATGGAGGGGTCAGTTGATGGTTCTGCAGAGGTGTTTTGGCATTTACTGATCAGCTGATAGGGGTTCCGGAGGTGATATGACATTTATTGTTCAGCTGATGGCGCTGCAGAGGTGTTATGGAATGGATGAATCAGCTGATGGTGCTGCAAAGGTGTTATGGAAGAAGCATAAAGAATGATAGAACATTGAAGAATATAGAATGAAAAGATTCACAATGCTGACAAAGATATTTGTAAAATCAGCAGAGCATAGGCTACAGTGCTAGAACTAAAAATGACTTTCCTGGTGACTTGTTTGCTTAAAGAGTTAACACCTGTGATTGTTGCCATCACCACTTGTGGTCGTTAATGGGGGGGGGGGGGAATATCTAAAGGAAAAGGCTAGGAATTTATCTGGAAAGGCGGTCGGCCAGCACCAATCAGTAGTGCGCTGGACCTTTATATTTTAGACGGTAGGATTTATTTTTTCAATTTCAATATTTAACTGTTGTGGAAAAACTTTTGTTTCAGTTTCTGGAGTCCACTATTATCCATAAGGCAGAAGATGCCCCTCGTCTTGTGCAGCATTGAGCCCTGTGCCTGCAACCAAGCATGAAAAGTATGAGCAAGTGCTGCTAAATATTCAGCAAGAATGACACAATTTTATTTCCTTACCTGCCCCTCCAGCCCTGGTCTCAAAGAGTCAAATAGTATTGGTGACATTGGCAAATGTTTTTTATTTCAAATTTCCCTTATAACCCTTGATAATTACTAGATGTGCACAACATGATGAGCACCGAAATGGTGTCATTACAGAAAATTGCAGCTTTTAACCCTTAGTGAAAACTAAAAAACAAGGTAAAAGAGACTTTATTTGGGGGAAAAATAATATTTTATTGGTATGGCCCAATTCCTGCAGGGTAAAATTTTTTGTTCTGTAAGTTCAGCTGTACCCTACATAAAGCACAGTGCAAAGCTGGATCCCTACATGCAGCACAGTGAGTATCTGTACCCTATATACAGCACGGTTAGTTGCTGTACCCTACATACAGCACATTGGGGCTCATTTACTAAGGGTCGCGCCCGAACTTTTGTCGGACACCACCCTTTTGTGGCTTCCATGCAACACCAATTAGGGGGCGTGACGTCGGACGGTCCTAATATTTTTTAGAATTAGAAATTTTATTTTTAGAATATAGAGACTTATTTTTGTAGTGCAACCTGGGTATCATAGTATCATAGTATCATAGTATCATAGTATATAAGGCTGGAAGGAGATGCAAGTCCATCAAGTCCAACCTTTAAGAATTAAATAAATGTTTTATCCCCATAACCCGTGATATTTTTTCTCTCCAGAAAGGCATCCAGGCCTCTCTTGAACATGTACATAGAGTCCGCCATAACAACCTCCTGCGGCAGAGAGTTCCATAGTCTCACTGCTCTTACAGTAAAGAACCTTTGTCTATGGTGATGGTAAAATCGCCTCTCCTCTAGGCGTAGAGGATGCCCCCTTGTCCTGGTCACAGGCCTAGGTATAAAAAGATCTTTGGAGAGATCCTTGTACTGTCCGTTCAGGTATTTGTACATTGTAATGAGGTCTCCCCACAGCCGTCTTTTTTCTAAACTGAATAATCCCAAATTTTTTAATCTGTCAGTGTATTCTAGTTCCCCCATTCCCCTAATAATCCTGGTTGCTCTCCTCTGCACCCGTTCCAGCTCTACTATATCCTTTTTATACACTGGTGCCCAAAACTGTACACAATATTCCATGTGTGGTCTGACCAGGGATTTGTATAAGGGCAAAACTATGTCTTTATCATGAGAATCTATTCCTCTCTTGATACATCCCATTATTTTATTTGCTTTAGCAGCAGCCGCCTGGCTCTGGTCACTAAAATTAAGTTTACCATCCACCAATACCCCCAAGTCCTTTTCAGCTTCAGTTTTACTAAGTAATTGACCGTTTAGAACATAATTATACTTTTTGTTACCATGGCCCAAGTGCATAACTTTACATTTATCTACATTAAACCTCATCAACCATTTTTCTGCCCATCCCTCAAGCTTCCACAAATCCCTCTGTAATGCTAAACTATCGACCTCGGCATTTATTACTTTACACAGCTTAGTATCATCTGCAAATATTGAAACTTGACTGTGTAAACCCACTACAAGGTCATTAATAAAAATATTAAAAAGAAGTGGCCCCAATACTGACCCCTGTGGCACTTCACTGGTAACATCAACCCAATCTGAGAATGTGCCATTAATGACCACCCTCTGTTTTCTAGATTAATTTTCTCACAAAAGATCTATTTTTATAAGATTTGCATGATTTATAGTCATCGCTTTGATTAAAAAACAACCCTACTTGCATTAGACTACATGCCCAAACACACATCAAGCTTTATCTTAAGCAAAGCATCTTTGAAGTCTTTGTTTCTCAGGGTGTAGATGATAGGGTTAAGCAGCGGGGTTATTACTGTATAAATAAGAGACAGGATCTTACTAAAAGTCAGGGATTCTCCTCTTGTTGGAGACATGTAGGCAATGATCAATGTCCCAAAAAATATGGTGACGACAATGAGGTGGGAGCTACAGGTGGAGAAGGCTTTATGTCTTCCGGTATTGGATGGGATCTTCAGGATGGTGATGGCAATGTACACATAGGACGTTACTATTATAACAAAAGGTAAGATGGCAAATATGGATCCTAATATAAGATTTTGGGTATAAATCATGGATGTATCAGAGCAGGCGAGTTGGACTAAGGGTTCCAGGTCACAGAAGAAATGATTGATAACATTTGGTCCACAGAAATATAGATGACATAGAGAAATGATATTGGTCATTGTCACCGTACAACCAATAAACCAAATTATACATATTAACATAACGCAAGATCTATGGTTCATAATGTAGTGATAACGGAGGGGGTTACAGATGGCCAGATACCGGTCATAGGACATCACTGACAAGAGAAGACATTCAGAGAACTCCGAGCAAGCAAACAATAAAAACTGGAAAATGCAGCCCATGAATGGACACGTTTCACCTCCATACAGGACAGTGTGAAGAAGGACGGGGACAATGTCTGTGGTCAGCAGGAGGTCACACAATGACAGCTGTGTAATGAAGAAGTACATGGGTGACTGAAGGCTTTTACTCACTAGATACAAGACCATGATAAGAAGGTTTCCTGATATTGTCGCACAGTATATAAGAACCAGGAGGGAGAAGAAGGGAAATTTGAAGCTTTGTAGATTAGGAAATCCAGTGAGAAAGATGGAGGTGATATTAATTGAAGATTGTAGGCCCCTGTAGTCCGGGTGCTCACTCATAATGTTGTGACCTGCCATCCAATCAGCTTATATTTATCATTTTAATACCTAATGCTATTTACTAAGATTTATGTTCCTGGGAGTAGAGCACATTTCAAAATAAATAACAAAAAAATTTAAGAATCTGTAAAAAAATAATTGGATGTTGTTAGTCAGTTTTTGATTACAATCAGAAATGTTTCGAAAAGATTTTAAACATTGAAGTTATCAGGTTCCTGTTAAGACTGTCACGGGTGCTCCCGCTACCTATGCATGTGCCAGCACTGTGCTTGCGCTTCTTACCTCTCCCTGCCCCTGATTCTGCTAGGGCGCTGGCCATTTTCCCAGAATTCTATGTAGGTAAATCTGCCTCTTCCTGCACACCCAGCTGGATCTTTGTGCCTTGGGCCTTAGAGAAAGCTTTATCTCATGCCCTGTGCCGATATTGTGATTTCCCATTCTGTTCCTGACTGCGCTCCTCCGCTGCTGGCCTTGACCTATTGCTAAGTCCCCAACTCTGACCCTGTGCTGCCTGTCCCCGACCACGAGTTTGGCTGACAACTTTGTACTTCGTCTTGGCCGCCACCGCGGACAAAGTCACAGCTGTGGAACAACCTGGTGGTACCACACCACAGCAAGTCCAACCTGCTTTGCGTCGGGCTCTGGTGAAAACCAAGTATCACTTAGACTCCGGTCCCAGGTGTCGGCTTATGTCATCGTCCACGGTGGTACAGAGGATCCACTACCTCTGATCCTGACAAAGATCTTGCAGTCATGGAAGTTATGATCTTTCTTCTTGGCATTGAAATCTCATCAAACCTAAAATATTTCTTAGAGAAGGTTTAGTCTTGTATGTGAGACATCTTTTAATAAAAAAATTATATTGAATAACCTTCTCGAGGTCATTTGAAATATTTATTTGATCAAATATAACGTCTATAACCAAATAATAGCAAGAACTACAATCAGCATATGAGCATCTGAGCACCAGTGCAAACAAATGTTACCTAAGTCAGGCTTGCATACAGGGGGAGTGTATTGCCACCTCCGTGGCTTCCTCAGGGGTCCATCAGATTTTTGGCAAAGGATGCAACAAATTATAACTTATCTACACACATTACATAACCTTCCCTGTACTGAGTGCACACAGCAGATCTCAAGCTCATCCGGTGGCTATGGGAGCCAGATCCTATAATCTACTAGACTCATCGTCCTAAGTTTGGTTGGAGAACCTTATAACATCCATTAGTCTCACCTCTGAGTCATGTGGATGACGTCCAGTATGAAGGACTTGATGTTTTTGTATAAAAGTGATGACTCGTCCAGTGATGAGCAGTCAGGAGAATAGTGAGAAGATGAGTGAAGCTCCAGGATCTGACCACTTTATATCGTCATTTGCAGAGAGATCAATATCTGGGGATCCTGGAGAGTCTCCCCAATGTACAGACTCAACCGAGGTCTAATTAAACATCAGAGAGAAAATCTGTAAGGATTCACAGTATGGAAAACAACTGACTAAGGATAAAACCTGAAAATAGGTCAAACTTGGCCTTCCGAGTGGTGTAACACTCGTAGGTCAGCCAGTTACAGAGATCCTTTCATCAATATGAGGCAGCTATTTTGATTTTGTGAGTAATTTTGCATGCTGGCCCAAAAATAAACCACTTCCCTGAAGTCCCTACCTACTTGCCTTGAGCTCGCCTAAATTGAAGGGGAAAATTAGTTATCCCCTCCCTATGCCAAAGTGCACAACACAGAGTCTATGAAGATGCGGGGTGACACAAGAGCTTACAGTCTATGAGTATGAGGGGGTGACACAAGAGCTTACAGTCTATGAGGATGAGGGGTGACACAAGAGCTTACAGTCTATGAGGATGAGTGGGTGACACAAGAGCTTACAGTCTATTAGGATGAGGGAGGACACAAGAGCTTACAGTCTATGAGGATGAGGGGGTAACAGGGGATAGAAGAGCTTACAGTCTTTGAGGATGAGGGGGACACAAGAGCTTACAGTCTATGATGATAAGGGGGTGACACAAGAGCTTACAGTCTATGAGGGGGTCACACAAGAGCTTACAGTCTATGAGGGGGTGACACAAGAGGTAAAAGAGCTTGTATAATGGTCCTGTCATTCTTTATAATTATAAAATAATTTAATAAATAAAAATTCTGCTGTATGCGCATTTGAAGCTTTGGAGGGTGGGTATTAATCTGAGAGTCCGGGGAGGGGCATTCCAGAGAATTGGTGCAACTCAGAAGTCCTTGAAACATGCATGAGAGGCTCAAATTAAGGTAGAGATTAATCTAGTACCACTGGCAGATGGAAGAGCACGGGAAGGGAGATAGACTGAAATGAGAGAAGAGAGAAGATTATTAGCTCTGGGGGCGAAGCTGACTGCAAGGTAACATAAAAGCGTGTAAGAGATGCTTTGGATGTCAAAGTCTCCCCCTGCTCCCTTGTCTCTCTTCCCACGATCCCCCTGCTGGAAATATCATCAAATATTTTGTAAGCGAGAAGGATCCCCTCTGATAGCGCATCTTCTAAAATTCTATCTATTTATTTTTATAGCAAACTGTTATATAAAACAACGCGTTTCGGCATTGGACTAAAGCCTTCATCAGGTTAAAACCATATATATACAAAGGACTAACGAGTTATGCAGTAAAATCCCTTTTATACATCCAGACAAAATTTCATTTTCATTCTAAGAACTACATCAGGGCCTCAGTGTAGAAAAGCAGCACTATCGTAGGTTAATCCGCTTGTCTATCTTATGTGTGGTTTAACCTGGGCAGTGAATCAAACCAAACTATAATTTTTTAGACTTTTCCAATTATTTTCAATTAATTCTCTAATTGCACGGTTCCCTCTGTCGTAGTTAATGATAAAATTATTAGTGATTTTTTTATTTACATGTTTTGTTGATGGTTGTTTAGCTGGTATGCTTTATTTTGTGTAATCGATAGATTTTTATCTAGTTCTGATTTTACTAGATTTTTACGATAACCCTTCTCCAAAAACCTATGTTGGATGATTTTATCTTGATTCTTGTAGTCAGGGAGGTACAATTCCTCCTGATACTACCGAACTGACTGTTGGGTATATTTGTCAGCCATTTTTTTGTAATGTGGGCTTTTAAATTTCAGATAGCTGTTTCCATCGACTTTTTTAAAAAGTGTCTTGGTATTTATCTGACTCTGATCTCCCTTAAAGATTTCAAGATCCAGGAATATGATTAGTTTAGTGGTAAGAGGTGATTTTAAGAGCTCAATCATTGTTATTAAGGTGTTGCACAAAAATTTGGGCCTCATTTTGTTCCCTCTCCAGATGAAGAACAAATCATCGATAAATCTATGATACAGCATGATATTTGGCCAGAATGTGGAAGCATAAATGCAGAGCCGCATCTGCCATGAGGCGAGATGAAAATCTCGCTTCAGGCGGCAGAATGCGGGTCCCTGTAAAGGGCAGAGAAATTTGCCGCTCTAAAGTGGGCGATTCAGGCGTCCATTAACGCCCGAATCACCCACCAGCTAAATAAATCGCGCCTGTCTCTTTAAGACACAGGCGCGATTTATATGCGGAGTTCCGTTCTAAGCAGTGACACAGGCGTCATGATGTCATGCCGCCTGTGTCACTGTGCGGAGCCGCGTGAAGACGGGAGCCGCGCGCCGAGGGAGCAGCTGCCTGAAGGTGAGTATAATTTTTAATATTTTTCAAGTACTTTCATTAATTAAATGTGGCTAATAAGTTTGTGGGGCTTGGACATGTTATACTGGGAGGGGGGGGGGGTGCTGTTTGTATTATATGGGGCTAGAAAACGTTTAATACTGGGGGGGGGGGCGCTATATATATATCATATGGGGCCATAATTATTTTATACTGGGGGGGGGGGGTGATTGAATGCTATGTATTTTATTTGGGGCTATAATTATTTTATACTGGGGGAAGATGCTATATATATTATTTGGGGCTATAATTATTTTATACTGGGGGGGGATTCTATATATATATATATATATTATTTGGGGCTATACCATTATTATTTTATACTAGGGGGAATGCTATATATACACTCACCGGCCACTTTATTAGGTACACCATGCTAGTAACGGGTTGGACCCCCTTTTGCCTTCAGAACTGCCTCAATTCTTCGTGGCATAGATACAACAAGGTGCTGGAAGCTCCTCAGAGATTTTGCTCCATAGTGACATGATGGCATCACACAGTTGCCGCAGATTTGTCGGCTGCACATCCATGAAGCGAATCTCCCGTTCCACCACATCCCAAAGATGCTCTATTGGATTGAGATCTGGTGACTGTGGAGCCATTTGAGTCCAGTGACCTCATTGTCATGTTCAAGAAACCAGTCTGAGATGATTCCAGCTTTATGACATGGCGCATTATCCTGCTGAAAGTAGCCATCAGATGTTACAGGGTACATTGTGGTCATAAAGGGATGGACATGGGCAGCAACAATACTCAGGTAGGCTGTGGCGTTGCAAGGATGCTCAATTGGTACCAAGGGGCCCAAAGAGTGCCAAGAAAATATTCCCCACACCATGACACCACCACCACCAGCCTGAACCGTTGATACAAGGCAGGATGGATCCATGCTTTCAAGTTGTTGACGCCAAATTCTGACCCTACCATCCGAATGTCGCAGCAGAAATCGAGACTCATCAGACCAGGCAACGTTTTTCCAATCTTCTACTGTCCAATTTCGATGAGTTTGTGCAAATTGTAGCCTCAGTTTCCTGTTCTTAGCTGAAAGGAGTGGCACCCGGTGTGGTCTTCTGTTGCTGTAGCCCACCTGCCTCAAAGTTCGACGTACTGTGCGTTCAGAGATGCTCTTCTGCCTACCTTGGTTGTAACGGGTGGCGATTTGAGTCACTGTTGCCTATCTATCAGCTCGAACCAGTCTGCCCAATATCGCCTGACCTCTGGCATCAACAAGGCATTTCCGCCCACAGAACTGCCACTCACTGGATGTTTTTTCTTTTTCGGACCATTCTCTGTAAACCCTAGAGATGGTTGTGCGTGAAAATCCCAGTAGATCAGCAGTTTTTGAAAAACTCAGTGTATATACACTCACCGGCCACTTTATTAGGTATACCTGTCTAACTGCTCGTTAATACTTAATTTCTAATCAGCCAATCACATGGCGGCAACTCAGTGCATTTAGGCATGTAGACATGGTCAAGACAATCTCCTGCAGTTCAAACCGAGCATCAGTATGGGGAAGAAAGGTGATTTGAGGCCTTTGAACGTGGCATTGTTGTTGGTGCCAGAAGGGCTGGTCTGAGTATTTCAGAAACTGTTGATCTACTGGGATTTTCACGTACAACCATCTCTAGGGTTTACAGAGAATGGTCCGAAAAAGAATGTACCCTGTAACATCTGATGGCTACTTTCAGCAGGATAATGCGCCATGTCATAAAGCTGGAAGCATCTCAGACTGGTTTCTTGAACATGACAATGAGGTCACTGGACACAAATGGCCTCCACAGTCACCAGATCTCAATCCAATAGAGCATCTTTGGGATGTGGTGGAACGGGAGATTCGCATCATGGATGTGCAGCCGACAAATCTGCGGCAACTGTGTGATGCCATCATGTCAATATGGACCAAAATCTCTGAGGAGCTTCCAGCACCTTGTTGAATCTATGCCACGAAGAATTGAGGCAGTTCTGAAGGCAAAAGGGGGTCCAACCTGTTACTAGTATGGTGTACCTAATAAAGTGGCCGGTGAGTGTATATATTGAAGGGATGTTTTGTATGTGGGGAGAGTGAGGGGTATATATTATTTAGGAGCACAGTGTTATTTTCCAGGAGACTTTATACTGTAAGTGACTGTGGTATTTTTAGGGACGCCGGGTGGAGATGCTGCACGGAGCTGAAGATATCTGGCCGTGAATTCAGCAGTGATACGTCATGGATTGGAGAACGCGGAATAAAGTTCTACTGATGGAAGAGATTGTCATCTATAAGGTACTAGATGTCACTAATGCCTCTCAGATCCTGTAGTCAGTCACGCAGTCTGTAGGGTTTTTATTTCTTAGTAAAGTTTAAGGATTTACTTAACAGGGAGCGGGGGGGGGGGGGGAGCAGCATTTTAATATTCGCCTCAGGCACCAAATATGCTAGAATCGGCCCTGCATAAATGTAGAGGGACTCAAACCGCCCCATGAACAAGTTTGCAAAGCTTGGGGAGGCTCGGGTCCCCATTGCTGTCTCACATATTTGTTGGTAAATTTGTCTTTGAAATTCAAAGACATTGGGGCTCATTTACTAAGGGTCTGTGGTCCACAATATAGTCAGAATACCCAACAATTTACGATGTGCGCCGCATTTAGAAAGGGTTTTTGGTGCACGCGATCGGATTTTGCCGCATCGGCGCCAGCTTTCATAAGACACAAATCGGGGGGGTGGGCCTTCGGACGATTTGACGGATTCGGACTTCACGTGGGATTTAACAAAGCAATTTGTGTCGCATGCCAAGCACTTTCATGCACCTGGAGGAAGATGGTGAACTCCGGTGGACCTCAGCGGGGAAGCGACTCATGCAGGAACTCGGGCGCACGATCTTCATGAGTCGCAGCAGATGTGGATTCCAGGGGACAACGCACCTCGGGGACCGCGCAGTAATCAGGTAAGTAAATGTGCCCCATTATGTTCAAGTATAATAAGAATACTATCCGTAAAGAATTTTATTTGTTCAACCCCCATATTTGTATGATGCTGGAGGTACTACTTTGTTGCATTTTACCCCAGTGAATAGATGATGTTGGCAAACAATGTTTTTTGACAATGTCCTGTAGGTAGAAATCCACAAAATGTGAGAGGGAACTGGTAAGGGATCCGATACCCGATATAATAGGGCGTCCTGGTGGGCAACTTGTATCTTAGGAAGATGATAACTGGTGGCCAACACCGGGTGTGTAATAGTAAGGAAATTATTTTCCTATTTATTAACAACTCCTAATTCATATGCCTCTTCAATAAGATGGTTATTATCATTATTAGAAACTTTGAAGGGGATCAGAGGGGCTGCGGTGATGACCCTTGGAGCTTCTGCTTTATTAGCATAAAATAAAGCTGTTTCTACATTGACTAATAGTTAAACATGTGGAAATCTGATCAAAAAAGAACATATAATTTTAGGTGAATGATAAATCTATATGTGGGATATAATAACATAAGTTTTTATTTTAAAAATTTTCCAGAAGGTAAAAAAGTGGAACAGTAAGGCCTCTTTCACACATAAAAGTGCAATGGATGACAAACTGAGGTTTTCATGTTTTTCATGCTCTTCAGACATTTTTAATGTGTTTTTCACACAAAAAATAGATGTGAAAAAGACTCGGGACTGTGGTCTACCTTTTCTATGGCAGTTGATCAGTGAAAAATGCATTGCACTTGCAGGTGTCTCAGAGTACAATGCGTTTTTGATGGGTCTCCATAGACTTGTATGGTTTTTCATGGGGGTGACTTGCAAAAGTAGAGCCTAATGAGCATTTCATGTGCGTTGGGTAAAAAATACTAATCTTTTAAAACCCATGGAATACGATGGGACAGAGTGAAATGCGATTTCCCATTGTCAAAATCATGTGCACGAGTCTCAAATAAGAAATGATAGTGTAAAAGGGGCCTAAACGAAAAAAGACACAAGAGCTTCATTTTGTGCAACTAAACAACAAATTGTCCCCAAACATAAACATACATATAAAAAAAAAAAAGGAGGAAACAATCCAGGTCACTAAGGAGGATGCGTTATCATGTGGTATAAACATCTATTCTCTTTATTGGGAAAACGCACTGCATCCCGCTTCCTTCATCAAGTCCCATATCATAAAAGAACACAATAAAATAATAGTATACATGTAGTAGGATGAGCACAGATACAAAGTGTATCCCCAGGATTGCCCCGGGATTTTGGCGCAGTAAATCCTGGCAGAACCCGAATCAGCATCGGAGAATGCGCCGCTGGATCACGACTGGACCGGGTAAGTTAATCTGCCCCATTGTCCTAAGACTGCACCTAGTATGACACCAAAAAATGATCATAGAGTTTTAGACCCAAAATGTTTTTTTTTATTGTCAAAATAAGCATTTCTACATGTACAATTGATCATTATTCAAAAAATCTTTTTTATTGCACATATATTCACTCATCCCTAGTTGTATAAGAAATAGGAAAGTGGCAGTGGAGGTAATGGAGGCTCATATTCCCTGGTGCAAGAGTTTAGTGTGTAATCAAATAAAGTAATCAAAAAGTTGTTTTGTGATCTTAATAAAAATATAAATCATTATTAGAGATCTTACCCTCCCCAATTAAAGGGAACCTATCACGAGGAATGCCATTTTTATCTTGAGACAGGTTCCAATAGCCTCAGCTATGCTTTGTCAGCATTCTGAATCCTTTCAGTAGTTTATATAAATTCAATTCCCATAACCTGGCTCCCTGCCAGCAGCATGTGGTGAGTCCCAGGGGAGGGGCAGCTGCAGCCTGTGTGTGTCTATGTCTCCTCATGCATTCTTCCTCTCCTACACACCATTCGCCTCCCTCCACTACCTGCTCAATGCACATGACAGGAAGTATGGAAGTGGGGAGGAGTTTAATGAGTGCTGGTAGAGAGCCAAGTAATGTAACATCCCATACAACGTGGCTCTGCCAGCATTACTATAAATTAGTAGAGAGTGAAACACCACCCAAATTTTAATTTTTAATTGAACTGCAATAAGAGGAGCCTGTGTGTTTTCCCCATTGCTTATTTTATCCTTTATGTAAATTAAAGGTCTTCATAACCAGATTGCTTTTAACCACTGTGACTGTAACAACAGCTTTTCATTTTTATTATTCCTTTTTTTTACATTTTTTTTATATTGTGTTATTATTTTAAGTACTTTCTTTGGCCTATTTTGTTTAGGGCATATGCCCTGTTATTTTTCACAATTTCCCAGCCCCCTAGCCTCATTTTATAGACAGTTTGATTCTGAAAATTCAGGTCATAGATTTCTATGGGATTTGTATTTGTGACAAAGTCTGTGTCCTGAACCAAAATTTCATATATGAGCAAATAAAAAAAGGGTTTTTTTTAAATAGAATAGAAGATCCCAAGCAAGTGAAGGAATAAAGATAACTGGTAAAATAACCAATGTGATGGATTACACATGATTAGGGCCAGAGACATTTTGGTCCATATTGTTGGGTTCCCCTCACACTGTCATATGATGTACATGATCCATTCTTTTATATGTACTGTAGAAATTCTTCTCTTTTTTGGAGCTGTTATATTAGTTATTGTCAGGTTAAGTAAACCTACTTACAGATGACCCAGTGGGTCCACACTGGACCTGAAGATCTGTGATCCAGACTCAGTGTCCAGACTGTAAATAGGAGTTTCTATCTTACCGATTTATCTGTCTTCCATTTTTCCATCAGCCTTTCTATCGCAGATCAGCGCAACTTGCTAATTGCTTCATGGATGTATAAAACGCCTTCTTGAGCTCCTTATTTCTGAGACTGTATACAATGGGGTTCAATAACGGGGTCACTACGGTATAAAACAAGGAAAAGGCTGTGCTCATGCTGAAGGTTTTATCTTTGTTAGGAAGGATGTAAATACCACACAACGTCCCAAAAAATATACAAACCACAGTCAGATGGGAGCTACAGGTGGAGAAAACTTTACGTCTCCGGTTTCGAGACTTGATCTTCAATATGGAGGAAATAATAAGAATATAAGAAGTAATAATAAGAATTAAGGGTGAAATAACCAATGTTACAACAATCGCAGTAACTTGTATTTGGAATATGGAGGTATCAGAACATGACAGTTCTAATAGAGGATACAGATCACAGAAGAAATGGTGGATAATATTTGGGCCACAAAAGTGTAATAGAGATATATTGATGATTTTCATACATATTACTGAGAGGGTCAAAGACCAGGACAATGTGGCCAGAGCTACACAAGCCTTAAAGTCCATCAGAGATGAGTAACGTAAGGGGTTACAGATGGCTGAATATCGATCAAATGACATAACAGTTAGAAAAAGACATTCTGAGGTCAGAGAAAATGAAAAGCTAAGATATTGAGCAATGCAGCATGGGAAAGGCATCAGCCTCACCCCAGTTAGTAAGACTCGGAGCGTATTGGGGACGATGGCTGTGATGAGTATAACATCGGAGATGGAGACTTGTGTCAAGAAGAAGTACATGGGAGTGCGGAGGGTTCTGCTAGTGGACACCAGGGTGATGATCACGAGGTTTCCACAAAGTGTCCCACAAAAGATCAAAAGAAGAAGAGTGAAAAGAATCATCCGGAAGCTTTCATCATTAGGAAACCCCATGAGTATGACTGTAGCTATTCTACTCATGTTACCAGGTTTAATCTTAAGATAAAAAAAAATAAATAAAAGTTTAAAGTTAGAAAGAGGAGCCACCTTTCTAATCTTCTAAACATTTTGATGCATCTAGCACAAGCAGACACTTTATGTTTCAGGTTCAGGCCAAGCCAAAACCTAAGGGTTCTGTTCGGGTTTGGAACCCGAACATGCACCCCCACTCTGGTAACACCTGCGATAGAGATGGGGGTTGCTGATCCCCAGGAAATCCCCAGCATGTAGGTAGCAGGGTGCACATTCCACCAGCATTTGAAGAGCTCAGGTTTGAGTCCTGAGCACTGAACCCAAATTTCTTGGGGACTCAAACCCACAATGTTGTGCATCGGTCTTAATGATCACACCTGTTTTGCCAGATTTACTAAGAGGTTTCAGATCGATTGAAATCTACTCCAGTTCCAGTAAATTTGTCCTTGTCCCTTTACTCCCACTTTTCAAAAAAGTGTTGTGAGGCAAAGAAAAGTGGAGATATGTCCCAATTTTCTGGCCAGGCACAAGGAATAACAACTTTGTCTTGCCTTATACAACATGATACAGGCAGTCCCAGGGTTACATACACGATATGGTCTGTAGGTTTGTTCTTAAGTTGAGTTTGTATGTAAGTCGGAACTGTATATTTTATCATTGTAATCCCAGCAAGAACTTTTTTGGTCTCTGTGACAATTGGATTTTAAAAATGTTGGGTTGTCATAAGAATCAATATTAACACTAAAGCTTCATTACAGACACCAGTGATAACTGTTACAGCAGATCATTGTAGCCTAGGACTAAAGTAGAATAAATTACCAATATCCAGGGGTCCGTTTGTAACTAGGGGTCATATGTAAGTCGAGTGTTCTTAAGTAGGGGACCGCCTGTACTGGCAAACCATCCCTGATGAGTATATAATTATTAAAACTCCCGAAAGATAGAAAATCATTGAAGTTATCCAAATGCTACTAGATACACTGGATAGTTTATTGGCATAAAATATTAAAATATATGTATACAAATAGAATACAACATACACAATAGTAATGGTGAATATATAAAAAAGTCTTCAATGGGATTTTAAACAATTCTCACAATTTCAAAATAAAAGGCAATAAAATTGTAACAAATGGAGCAAAAAGGAAAATGTTTTCAGTTTTTGTTCAATACTTTTAATTTTTATCACTTCAACAACCATATTAAATAATAAAATCAATAACATTAGAATTTCTTAATATTGATTACAGGCAGTCCCCGGGTTACATACAGGAAAGGTTATGTAGGTATATTCTCAAGTTAAATTTGTATGTAAGTAAGAACTGTATATTTTATAATTGTAACCGCAGACAATGGGGCAGATTTACTTACCCGGTCCATTCGCGATCCAGCGGCGTGTTCTCTGTGGTGGATTCGGGTCCGGCCGGGATTCACTAAGGTAGTTCCTTCGCCGTCCACCAGATGAAGTTCCCCGGGGACCGCTGGAATGCCCTGAAATGCACGGGCCTATACCTGGTGAAGGTAAGTGCAAGTTTCGCGACACATTTTTTTTTTAAATGCGGCGTTTTTTCCGAATCTGTCGGGTTTTCGTTCGGCCACACCCCCGATTTCCATTGCGTGCATGCCAGCGCCGATGCGCCACAATCCAATTGCGTGTGCCTAAAACCCGGGGCAATTCAGGGGAAATTGGCGCAAATCGGAAATATCCGGGTAACACGCCGGGAAAAAGCGAATCGGGCCCTTAGTAAATGACCCCCAATATTTTTTTGGTCTCTGTGACAATTGGATTTTAAAAATGTTCGATTGTCCTAAGAACCAGGATTAACAATAAAACTTCATTACAGACGCCTGTGATAACTGTTACAGCTGATTATTGTAGCCCAGGTACAGTAAATTACCAATTACCAGAGGTCCGTTTGTAATTAGGGGTCATCTGTAAGTAGGGAACCACCTGTATTTCATTACAAAATATTGTATAATATGTATAAAAAGAGTTGTGTGTCATGTAGCCTAAAAAGAGCACAGACTGGATAAAAATGATAAAATGATAAGCCAGCAAGGTCATTGTGTGTTCTATGTGAATATATCCTAATTTGAGAAATATAGCAGTATTTTCAGCTTATTTCATAAATTGAATATATTCTAAAGCACAGAATTAAAAAGTAATTTTGATAATTGTAAAAGACACTGATCAAAATTAGAGACACTTTCAGACTACTGCAAGTTATTGTTGCTAACATCCTTAATTATCTGACAAACTCTATGTAACTGGCACCTAACTATCAGTTTTCACTGATTTTGTATAAATGTTCTGCTTTTCCAAAGTGAGTGAAACCCTCCATGAGTTGGTTGTTCATTGAAGGCCAAAGAGGTGACCATATCAGCCATAGCAAGAGAAGTTGATCATTACAAATCTGTTATTTTTAGAACATTGCATCCTTACAAGATCAAAACTCATTCAAGTCCCCCAAGAAGAAGATCACTACCAAAAGACAAGTGCAAGAGAGAACAGGATAATGTGAAGAATCTCCATGGGTAATCGTTTCAACACTGCAGCTAGAACTGCTTGCCAGTTCTGCATTGAAGTCGGTAAGGATGTGTCATATTACACAGTGTTTACGTTTTAGTGCACTTGGACTGAAAGCAGAACCTGCAGTGACCAAACCTCTCATTTGCAGAAAGAATCAGAAGTCTAGATTCACCTTTGCTCAGGAGCAGGTCTTGTGGACAGCAGAAAAGTGGTCAATAATTCATTTTAGTATTTAAAGCAAGTTTAATGTCTGATGATAAACATTCGGGCACATTTACTTACCTGTCCATGCACGTTCCCCGATCTGGAGTGTCCGACCAGAATGCACATCTGCCGCGATTCAAGAAGATTGTACGCCCGATTTCCTGCTTGTGTCACTTCCCTGATCAGGTCTGCCGGAGTTCACCATCTTCTTCTGGAACATGTAAGTGCTTGATCTTGCGACACAAATCGAAAGGTAAATCCCGTGCTCAGTCCGAATCAGTTGGATTGTCTGATGGCCCGCCCCCCGATTTTAGTTGCATGAAAGCTGTCGCCAATGCGCCAAAATCTGATCATGTGACACAATCCCCTTCTAAATCCCTGTCCCAGCGACGTAATCCCGAACAAGCTGGAAAACTCAATGGAAATGTGGCCATGGAACAATAGGCCCTATTATGTTCATCAACAAACTAGAGAAAGACTGATCCAAAGTGTGTAAAGAAGTCAGTGACTGGTGGTGGAGGAAGTGTCATGGTTTGGGGAATGTTTTCTGCAGCAGGAGTTGGACCTCTCATACATCTACATGGCAGAGTGAATGCAAGTTCGTATCAGAATCTTCTTCAACAACACAAGCTTCTTCACTTACATTTATCTTACAATCAGCAGCAATTTTCATGTAGAACAATGCCCCCGTCACACAGCAAAACGGGTAAAGCAGTTGCTTGAATGAAACAATATAAAATCATGAAACAATGAAATAACCAGCCCAGAGTCCTGATCTAAACTGAAAATCCCACAAAAATCCTCAGTGACAAAGTTAAGGCCAAGAAACCCACAACAGTCACAGAATTGTGGAAGATACAAGAGGAGTGGAGCAGAATCCCAGCAGAGTTGTGTGATTACAATCAGTACGAGCTGCATAGGTCTTGGCTGTGGAAGACTTCAGCACTTCTGTGGCCACAGGAGTGATGTCCTGTGGCCGCAGATGTGCTGAAGTCTTCCACAGCAAAGAACTATGCAGCTCGTACTGATTGTAATCATCAGAATAATCATTGTATAGCGCAGACCAGGCTATTGCTTGTGGTGCATTTCCCCAGGTCCTACTCTACCTGATCGGATTCTTTTTTATATTGGACTCTTGAATAAAGATTTTGGACTTTTAATCAGTGAGTGCTGCAGCTTTCTTCATGCTTCATACGTCTATGTTCATGAAAATCCATCAAATATTTGATATTACATAATTTCTGAAAAATTATGTGTTCATAAAGTGTTCTCTAATTTTGATCTCCAGTGTAGATATTCATTACATAAACATGGTACAAAAATGGCGTAATTACTTTTTGGGTTTAATAACACACACATCAGACCCGTCAGTTCTGAGTTCTTATTACTCCTCCTCTAAGGTCTTTACTGCTTGAACTACAGATACTTTCTAGTTTTTAGAAGAGCAAAAGATTCAATAACTTACCTCTGAAACCAAAGATTTCTGCTCATACATCCCTTCTGCATAAAAGCTTAGAGCATAGAATGAATTCCCATATGATGCAGGACATAATGAGGAGACGCATTTATATCCTAGTCCGGCAGATAATACAGACTCCATAGAGAATATGAATATCCAGGACGCCATTAGTACATAATTGTCCCAAACGTCTTCTGTAATTATAAATCATTTATATCAATGAATAAAGGAATAAACTTATTAGAAGAACAAAATGATAAATGAGGGGTAAAATCTTGACAATTGCATGAAACCAAGAATATTTCTGGTCAGTTTAGTGGAGAGAAGGTACCAAAAATAAAATTTTAATCAGAATTTTGTGTACTGAACTCTCAAGGCCATGAGTTCTATTTATGCACATTTAGATGATTTTAAGAGACCTACGACATTACAAAAAGTGGAGTGTAGAGGGCATCCCAAAAATTTGTCATGAGTTTCAAAAAGTTGCAATTACTGCCAAACCCAAGTATTTAATCCATGAATAAGCTCATGGCTCAAAAAAAAAAACCCTTTATTTCCTTATAATGAATTTGTATATTTGTTCTAAATTGAATAATTAGTTGTTTGTATTTTCATATTGTATTTGTTATAATAAAGATTATGTTAAACGAGAGAGAATACAGAAGTGGCTGCTTAACTTGATTTAAAGCAAAGCTGTAAAGTTTTTGAAGTTTTTTTTGCAATAGCTGAAAAATATCATTTTTCTACTATACACTGATTAACAAATTTCTAAAGCTCTTCTTACTGCCTGCCTCTGCCCCCTCATCTCTGCTTTGTTTTTAATTTCTTTAATTTGTGATAGCTGTGTCTCCTCCGTCCTCCTGCATGTCAGCAGCTGTTTGTTACTGTTCTCTGTACTCTCTCTCCACTACTGTTCGGTAATAGGGGAGAGTGATAGGTATTTGCTTAATATCCTGGCATATATCATAGCTGGGAGTGTATACAGTAGTTGTAAGGCTGTATCATATTATAGGTCTATCCGACTATGGTAGGATTCTGCACACTGAAGTGATCTCTGCCTCCAGCCCCCCTCCTCCCTCTGCATCACAAGACCAGCACAGACACAGGCACTCACAGACACTACCAGCAAGCAGCAGTGTAAGGAGACTTACTCTACAAGCTACAAATATGATCTTTATTGCACAAGAATCTGTAGAGATTCATTGTGCATTATATCCATCTCATGGATCTCATGATCTCATCTCTGATCTGTCGAATCTCTCATTTTACATGTACAATGCTAAATGTACAATGTTCAGATGCCAAATAAAAGTGTAGATAAACCCTGCACCATATTAATCTAAGCACATTGTCAGCACACAGCATCTCACAGCACAGAGGGATCATCAAGTGTCTGCCTAGAGAGTCTACGCTCACACTCTGATAGCTCACACCCTTACACTGACCATCACTGAATGATAAGAGCTAAAACAGCAATAAAACTGAGTAAAATAGTAAAATAAGGGGTTAAAATGATCTTTTTTTGTGTAAGCATTAGAGATGAGCAAGCATACTCGTCCGAGCTTGATGCTCATTCGAGCATTAGCGTACTTGCAACTGCTAGGTGCTTGGATGAGTATTTTGCCAGCTCGATAAAATGTCATCTCGCAGCGTTTAGATTTTTGGCGGGCAGAAACAGAGCCAATCACAAGCCTGGAGACTCTGCGGTACACGTGGTACCCTTACACGTCGATAGCAGTGGTTGGCTGGCCTAATCAGGTGACCCTGGAATATTCTAGCCCCCGCCCCCGCTGCGCCGATCATTCTCTGCCTGGATGCCGTTAGGGAGAGAGCTGCTACTGGTCAGGGATATGGGTTAGGGTGTTAGGGAGTACTCTTAGGCAGGAGTGATTCTCCAAGAACCTTACTGTTAGGCAGAAGTGATTCTCCAAGAACCTTACTGTTAGGCAGAAGTGATTCTCCAAGAACCTTACTGTTAGGCAGAAGTAATTCTCCAAGAACCCAACAGCCCTTGTTAGGGCTACATAAGCGTTTTTCAAAAGTTAAAGTGACAGTCACAGCACAAAATCCTTTTGTGTGCTGTCAGTGTAGGTTAGAAACTAGCCATAGCAATCATCTTTTGTGGTTGCTGTCAGATTAAAAAAAAAAAAACAGTTTATTTTTCTGTTTTGTCTATAAAATAGACTTTAATTTTGAAAATGTTGAACCTGGGGGCTGGGGGTAGAGGACGAGGGTGTGGGCATCCAATTACTGCAGGGGTCAGAGGCCGTGGTCCTGGGCGGGGTGAGACACCACCTGCTGATGAGGGAGCAGGGGAATGCCGCAGAGCTACACTCCCTCGCTTCATGTCTCAACTTACTGGGACTCGTGGTAGAGCACTGTTGAGGCCAGAACAGTGCGAACAGGTGATGTTATGGATTGCGGACAATGCTTCAACTAATTTGTCCACCAGTCAGTCTTCTAGGCAGTCCACCCATGTTACCCAAGTGAGCACTCCTCCAGCTCCTCCACCTCAACCTCCTTCCCCCCAGTCTGCCCCCTCCCAGGAAAATTTGGCATTTGAGCCGGCATACTCTGAGGAACTGTTTTCTGGACCCTTCCCAGGGTCACAAACAACTTGTCAGACTGCTGCTGAGCTCTTTCCTGATGCCAAGGTTTTCTACACAGTCAGTGGGTCATGATGACATTGTTAACGTAGTGGAAGAAGTGTGTAAAGAGTTGTCGGACGATGAGGAGATTTTCTGAAGTCTGGAGGTTCTTTAAAGAAACACCGGATGACCGACGGACTGTGGTGTGCAACCTGTGTCACACCAGGATCAGCAGGGGATTCCACCACTACTAGTTTAACCACCACCAGTATGCGCAGGCATATGAATGCTAAACACCCCACTCAATGGAACCAAGGCCGTTCATCTCCGGCCGGGCCCACCACTGCTCTTTCCTTTGTGTCATTTGCTGCCTCTGCTAGTCAGCCCCCTGCCCAGGACCCCGGCACAAACACCTCCCGCTCGAAAACCATACCTTTGCCTCCACGATCCTCCACAGCGTCCATCAATGTCTCCATGCGCCGCGTTCAGCTGTCTATACCCCAGACGCTGGAGCGTAAGAAGAAATACAGTTCCACTCACCCACACGCCCGAGCCCTCAACGTCCACATCTCCAAATTACTCAGCCTGGAGATTCTGCCCTATAGGCTGGTAGAGACAGAGGCCTTTCGCAACCTAATGGCGAAATTCGGTCCCCAGCTACTCCTACTTTTTCCGATGTGCCGTCCCAGCCCTGCACCAGCATGTGTCAGACAACATAATCAGTGCCATGACCAAAGCCGTTTCTGACAAGGTCCACTTAACCACGGACACGTGGAAAAGTGCTGCCAGGCAGGGCCACTATGTGTCGCTGATGGCACATTAGGTTAACTTGGGGGAGGCTGACACCAAGACCCTGGGGTTTCACATATACTGCCAACACCGAGGATTGCAGGGCCTACCTCGGTCAGGTCTCTCAGGGATACTATGCCTTTTCCTCGTCATCCAACCTCCTCCTCCGAATTACCATCCGCAAGCATGGCGCCATCAATCAGTAGCTCTAGGCTCAGCATCAGTGCCGTCGCTAAGCGACAGCAGGCGGTGCTCAAGCTGCTGAGCCTAGGCAATAAAAGGCACACCGCCCAAGAGCTATTACAGGGCATCACGGCGCAGACTGATCTGTGGCTGGCACCGCTTAACCTGAAGCCAGGCATGGTTGTGTGTGACAACGGCCGTAACCTGGTGGCGCCTCTGCAACTTGGCAGACTGACACATGTGCCATGCCTGGCCCATGTGTTAAATCTGAAAGTTCAGCGGTTCCTCAAGACATACCCGAATCTGTCTGATTTGCTCACGAAGGTGCGCCGCATCTGTGTGCATTTCAGAAAGTCGAACACTCTCAGGGCAGCACACCTCGGCCTCCAACTGCCCACTCACCGACTGTTGTGCAACGTGCCCACGAGGTGGAATTCCACATTAACCATGTTATCCAGAGTTTACCAGCAGCACAGAGCGATTGTAGACTGCCAGATGTCAACTTCCACCAGAACTGGTAGTCAGGTCATTCAGCTTCCTCAAGTCTACAATGAGGAGTGGACGTGGATGTCTGATATCTGTCAGGTGCTGAGTAACTTTGAGGAGTCAACACAGATGGTCAGTGGCGATGCCGCCATCATCAGCCTCACCATCCTGCTGCTTGGCCTGTTGAAAAACTCTCTGATCAGCATGAAGTCGGAAGCTTAGCGCTAATCACAAGATACATGTAAAGAAGATTCCCTTGTTGATAGCCAGAGCACCCTCAGGTCTGTTTCTCAGCATCTATCGGAGGAGGTGGAGGAGGATGAGGAGAATGTTGGTGAGACAGAAGAGGAGACCATTGCTCAGTCCTCAACTGTTCAGCGTGTATGGGCAGAAGAAGAGGAGTTGGAGGAGGAGAACAGTCAGGCCAGTGAGGGGAGTGAATTCTTGCGCATTGGGACTCTGGCACATATGGCAGATTTCATGCTTGGCTGCCTATCCCGTGACCCTCACGTTCTAAATATTTTTTCCAGCACCGATTACTAGGTATTCACTCTCCTGGACCCACGGTACAAGCAAAATCTTTCCACTCTCATCACTGGAGAGGAAAGGAGTGTGAGAATGCATGAATACCAGCAGATCCCGGTGCACAAGCTGAAACAGTATTTCCCTTCTGACAGCACTAGCGGCAGAGGGCGTACTTCTGCGGGACAAGTAGCGAGGGAGAGTAGGCGAGCAGGCAGCTTATCCAGCACTGGCAAGGGTACTCTTTACAAGGCCTTTGCCAGTTTTATGTCACCCCAGCAATACACTCTCACCTGTCCCCAGTCTCGGCAGAGTAGGGCTGTTCTTTACAGAAAGATGGTGAGGGAGTACGTAGCTGACCATACCATCGTCCTAAATGATCACACAGCTCCCTACAACTACTGGGTTTCAAAGCTGGACATGTGGCACGAACTGGCGCTGTACGCCTTGGAGGTTCTTGCCTGCCCTGCCACTAGCGTGTTGTCTGAGCGGGTTTTCAGTGCAGCTGGTGGCATCATCACCGATAAGCGTACACGCCTGTCGACTGACAGCGCTGACAGGCTGACGCTTATCAAGATGCATCAAGCCTGGATTTCTCATGATTTCCATTCTCCACCAGGTGAAAGCAGCTCAACCTGAATAATGTATGCACTCCTCCTCTTCATTCTCCTCTTTCTCCTCATCTCCAATTTTTTGGACTGCCACATACAGGCACTCAATCTATTTAATTTTTCTGGAGGGACACCTACCTGCTCCTCTGTTTTGAAAACTTTTTTGTACTGCCACATACAGGCCCTATCCATATTTAATTGTCTCCATAGCAGCCTCCACACGTTGTCTTCATTGATGCCTCCACACGTTGTCTCCATTGCTATCTCCACATGTCGTCTCCATAGCTGCCTGCACACGTCGTCCCCGAAGCAAACAAGCTGTGTCCGGCAAAATTTTGTGTTGTTTTAACGACTTCCACATCAAACTTGTTAACTTTGTCGCCACCCTGCTGTGTTATCCACAAAATATACGGCCAAACTTTTATCTATGAAGGATATTATTTCAGCGCTACTTGCGCATCTCTTTACATTCCCCTCCCCCGCCACAACCGGGCCATATACTTAAAAGAACAGTACTGCACTTGATCTTACACAAAAGGTTTGTAGAAATGCTGTTTGTAGCCGGAGTACACTCTGGTAATGTCGCCTGGACAATCGCCAGTCTGAGGATGTGGCCGCTGCCTCCACAAATCATCCACATAGCTGCCTCCATACATCGTCCCCTTAGGAAACGAGCTGTGTCAGGCAAAATTTTCAGGCTTTTCACCAGAAACGTAATGGAACTCGGCCCATCTGTCGCCGCCATGCTGGAGACCGGAAGTTTCAATCATAGTGGCGCAATATGGATGCCCCATACTGTCGCTCTTAATCATGGAACCATTTCCGAAAAATTAAAAATAGAACCGCAATGCTATTCCATAATTCGTAGATGAAGTATTCAAACAACCCCACCTGTTTTGAAAATGATAATTATTTCAAAGTAAACGCTTCGGGCCCCCAGGTCCATTTTGGGTGGGGAGTAGCCTAGAGACCAGGGCTTGGACAGGCGAAAGCTCGCCTGGCAGCGGACCGCCAGCTCCATCCCAAAATCCAACTAACATCGTTTTAACTGCAGCAACTTTAATCTACTACTATAACCTTTACCACTAAAATCTATATTGTAACTCCTCTTTTCTCACCTCCTTACGTTCACCTCGGGTGCCATAACCATCCCCATTGCCTCCACATGTCGTCTACATAGCAGCCTCCACAAGCCATCTCCATAGCTGCCTCCACACGTTGTCTCCATAGCAGCCTCCACATGTCGTCTCCATAGCTGCCTCCAAAAATAGTCTTCATAGCTGACTCCACATGTCATCCCCCTAGCAAAGGAGCTGTGTCAGGCTCATTTTTCGGATGTTTCACCAGATACGTTATGGAACTTTGTCACTCTGTCGCCTCCATGCTGTGTTATAGACTAAATATACCGTCAAACTTTTGTTCACATAGGAAATCATTTCAGCGCTTCTTGCTCGCCTCCTTTGGTTCCTCTCTGCCGCCTTAACCAGGCAAAATACTGATACATACAGTGCTACATGTTATCCTCGCCAAAAGGAATTTTTTAACCCCTTAACGCTCTGTGCCGTAGCTCTATGCCGCAAGGGTATAGGGAATGTATGAAGAGGGCTCACGGGCTGAGTTCTCTTCATACAAAGGTGGGGGTTGTTGCATGTTGCAGCAAACCCCCACCGCTAATAACCGATGTCCGTGCTTGCACCGATCGCGGCTATTAACCCTTTGATTGCCACCGGCAAAGTCGCCGGCGGCATTTAAAAGACGGCGGCGCGCTGCCATCTTTATTCCGATCGGTTGCCATGGTAGCCTCGGGTCTTCGTTTGACCCGAGGCTTAATGGCTTCTGCAGATTCGTTACAATGAGCCAGTGACACATTAGGTATCGCCGCGTCCCAAAATGCCTGATCTATCAAAATATAAAAACGGTTATGGCCGGCGGTGACCTCTGAGACGGGAAATGGCGCCCAAATGTCCGAAATGCGACTTTTACACCTTTTTACATCACATAAAAATGAAATTAAAAATGATCAAAATGTCGCCCAGACTTCAAAATGGTAGCAATTAAAACGTTGGCTCATTTCTCAAAAAATGACTCCTCACACAGCTCCGTGCACCAAAGTATGAAAAAGTTATTAGCTTCAGAAGATGGCAAAACATTTTTTTCTTTTTTGTACACATTTGTTTAATTTTTGAAAATGTATTAAAACACAATAAAACCTATATAAATTCGATATCACCGCGATCGCACCGAACCAAAGAATAAAGCTGAGGTGTTATCTTGAGTGCACAGTCAAAGTCGTAAAAACTGAGCCCACAAGAACTTGACGCACATGCCGTTTTTTAAATTTTTCCACATTTGGAATTTTTTTTCAGCTTCGCAGTATATGGCATGTTAAAATAAATAACATTACGGGAAAGTAAAATTTGTTACGCACAAAATAAGCCCTCACACAGGTCTGTACACGTAAAAATGAAAAAGTTATTTTTGAAGGTGGAGAGTAAGAAATGAGCGAAAAAACCCTGGGTACTTAAGGGGTTAAATTTTTTTGAAGCCTGAGTCCATTTAGGGTATGTCGCCATGCCACTCTCTAGCCTGCCGCTGCTGCCGCTGCCTCTGCATGCCGTCCCCTATAGTGTCAGGGTCAATTATTGGATGTTTTAGATGCTATCTAGCTTCATTCTGTCACTCTGTCATGGCCATGCTGTTGCCCATAATTTTGGCATAATGGTGCGATTAAGCAGCCTCAGAGGCATCCATGCATGCTGCCCCTGCTGTTTCCTGTCCATTTCCGTGGTGTTTCCATCCTTTTCTGAGGTTCCCAGGTGTTTGGCCAAGCTTCCCTGTGCAGAGCCTTGGTCTCCTTGAAAAATGCTCGAGTCTCCCATTGACTTCAATGGGGCTCGTTACTCGAAACGAGCACTCGAGCATCGGGAAAAGTTTGACTCGAGTA
Source organism: Engystomops pustulosus (assembly GCF_040894005.1). Lineage (NCBI taxonomy): Eukaryota > Metazoa > Chordata > Amphibia > Anura > Leptodactylidae > Engystomops > Engystomops pustulosus. The sequence continues at coordinate 223,288,414 of NC_092414.1, forward strand.
ACAAGCACTCAAGCATTTTAGTGCTCGCTCATCTCTAGTGAGCATCCCTAGGTGATTGAATTTGAAAACTTTCTTTTATGGAAAAATCCCCTTAATACAAAAACAGGCCACAACAGACTATGCCTCTATGGGCTGTACAGAATGTACAATTGCTGGGCCAATAAAGTGCGGGCAGGAGAAACACCAAGTGTGAGCAAAACTTGGGCCTCACAAGTACTAAAATGAAATAGCAGTTTTTCCTTTCCATTGTATTGAGAGCCATTCTGGAAACTGTGGAAAATATGGTCAGAGATAGGGACTTCAAGGGCCTGATATGTTTTACAAAATCTCCATTGAATACATGTTGTAAATGTCTTTGGAACCAAGTATAGTATAAATAGAATAAAAGTTGTTAGATGTAAGTCCTATCCTAAAGTTGTAGTTTTTATCAGTTTATCAAGTAACAAGTAACAGCGCAGCTTCAGCATATCTCTTGTTATTAAACGGCTCCATTCATCCTGCACAACAGGGGGCAGCAAAACTAAAAGATATCTTCAGGTCCAGCTTCTTGAGTGTCTGCATTCAGTGAAGGTCAACATATTGATGGTATAAAGCACTAAAGCTAAATTGTGTTTCTATGACTTCATATGACTCTGCCTAATCGGCCATTGTCTTTGCCCCTACAAGAAAAGTTACACCGTCATTAGGAATCTGGTATAACAAGACAATTTCTGCTTCACTAAATCTCTACAAGATGAAAATATTAGGTTAAAAATAATAATTATCTTTAAGAATAAGTTTCCATCATTAAAGAGAAGAAATAAGTCTGACTATTACCCCTAAGGGAGTGAAATCTCTGCGGATCGTTATATCGATGTCTTAATTCTTCCTGCACTATAAATATAAATGCTCATCTCAGAATTGTGTCTACATTACATAGACAGAGAGATTATGTCCATCCATGTTTCCTAAGGAACAGCTGAAGGTAAGGAAACAATAATATCTGGATCTTCTATATCTCTTACGGAGGAGACACATTGGAGTTTTTGTTTCTTTTTGGTGTAAATTCTTAGCTCTCCGGTCAGGTCTGGATGCAGAAGTCAAGTCTTTCTTTGTTATTTTCCATTACTTTTCAATCCTTTTTCTACCTGTGGTTCAAATCTGCAGTAAACGCACTGAAAAAGCAACAGAACCTTGGTCCTGAAGAATATTTCATTGTGGAGTATTTCAGAATTTAAAAAAAAAAATTGAAAACATGTTGTCTTAATTTAACAGGATATTCATTTGGCTATTTTAGCTTTTATAGGATTTGTTGAGACTCCTTGAGACTTTGTTGGGAACCATTGGAAAGTAACATATGTGTAGGCGTCATCCTTTATCCGTGGTCTGCGGCTGAGGTGGCGCTGATTGTATCTTTATTCCTTTCTGAACAACTGCAGAGTGAGGTTGGGGCTTTAAGATCAAATTTGAGTCCTGGCCGCCTGTCCTAGGGTGTTGGCTGTAGGTTTTTCTTTGCTAGCGCCATACCTTTCTTTTGACTAGTGATGAGCAGACCCATATAATTACGGGCAAACCCAAACTCAAAATTCTGTTTGGTTTAGGGTTCAGATATTCAACCCAGACATGAAATACATCCCCAGTACCGATTGCAGATGTTAACTGTTGCAATGCTGAAAGTCTCCTGGGGCTTGTAAATTGATGGTGTGCCCTTAATGATGTCATTTGGGAGTGATAATCCTCGCCAAGATGGAAGCGGAAAGCATCACCCACATGTAAGTGCTCACATGCCCAAGATCAATTCAAATACACCCTTGTGTCCGCTAAACACTACTTGTGACTCATCAAGATCACTGTTTTCTGTGTTATGGTTTTGGTGACTATTCTGATCTTTTTGGACTCTCCTGTCTTTCTCTCTGTGCTTCGCACTTTGGTGCAGTGGCCTCCCAGCTGTTGGACACTGCTTAGGGTTGGATGATTAAGTAGCTAGGGCTAGTCTGGAAGGTTCTAAACTAGGGCTCAATCTCTGTGTCTGTTTTTCTTTTCCTAGTTTCCCCTTTGATTACAGGACATGTTCTCCGTATCCTTCTCCCGTCATTATATTCAGCTTTAAAAAATTTTCTTAGTCTTTTTCTTTAAGTGAAACTTGCAAAATCTGCTGGTACAGTCTTAGAATGTATTAATGTTATCTACAGGTTTTGATATATTGTCCATCAGCGACATCTTCGTCATCACCATGCAATATAACATCACCATCACAAATGTCATCCTCTTGGGTTTTAAAAACTTCCAAACTATAAAGAACTTTTTCTTCGTTCTGATGCTTCTTACTTACTGTGTGACCATATGTGGAAACCTCCTGATCATTGTGGTGGTGTCCTCCAGCAGATCCCTCCACTCCCCCATGTACTTCTTCCTCACACAACTCTCGTTCTCTGATATCCTCCTCACCACCATCATCGTACCCAACATGCTCCGTGTTGTGTTATATGATGGAGCTTCTGTGTCTCTTATTGGTTGTTTGACCCAATTTTATTGTTTTTCTGCTACGGAGTCCATAGAATGTCTCCTCCTGACTGTGATGTCCTATGACCGGTATCAGGCCATATGTAACCCGCTACGTTACACCTCCAGCATAAACCTCACATTTTGTGTAAAATCAGTTACTATCTCTTGGTTGTTTGTCCTTTTTGTAATATTAACTATTTCTATAACAATGAGTCACTTAATATTCTGTGGACCAAATATCATTGACCATTTCTTCTGTGATTTTGACCCGATCCTTGAACTTTCTTGCACAGACACCTTCATAGTAAAGATGGAAAGTCGGTTAATAGCTGTCCCACTAGTCATCTCTCCATTCCTGGTTATTATAGTATCCTATGGCTATATCATCATCACCATAATGAAGATCCCATCTGTGACCGGGAGGCAGAAGACCTTCTCCACCTGCAGCTCTCACCTGGCGGTGGTCTGCTTGTATTACGGGTCACTGATTAGCATCTACTTATTCCCAAAAGGGGAAAATGCAAAGAAAATTCTCTCCCTGTTCTACAATGTTGTAACTCCTCTTCTTAACCCTATCATATACAGCCTGAGGAATAAAGATATCAAGCGAGCCTTAGGAACAATATATCATCGAATGCACTCATCAATAAACTCCACACATTAGTTACTTATATATATTTTTTTTGTAATGATGAGCGGACCCAATAAAGTTCAGGTTCTGCCGGACCCAAAATTGAAAATTCTGTTCGGATACAAAACTCCCACCAGTAACACCTGGTTGTTAACCCACAAAATACATTTAAATCCCAGTAGTATGTGTGCCACCATTTTTTGGCTGGGGGGAGGGGTCTCCCCTCCCTGTGACAGCACCAGGAAGCAAAGAAACTCCCCAAAATGGTGACACCACCCAGTCTAAACCCAGACTTATGACTGAACATGGCTGGTTGGGGTCCTCCAGCCATATTTACATACAGTACATAAAAGTTTGGACACACTCAAAGAGTTTTCAAGACTATAAAAAGTGTAGATTCACACTGAAGGCATCAAAATGATTAATTAACACATGTGGAATTATATACTTATAAATTATATACAAATAAGTGTGAAAGAACTGAAAATCTGTCTTATATTCTAGGTACTTTTGCTTTGATTACTGCTTTGCACACTCTTGGCATTCTCTTGATAAACTTCAAGAGGTAGTCACCTGAAATGGACTTCAAACAGTCTTGAATGAAAAATGGTGTCCAAACATTTGGTCTGTAGTGTATCACTGAAGTCAAAAATATAAAAAGTATGTGTTTTATATGAAAAAGGATTAGGCCAGTCCATGTTTCTCCTCTTGTTTTCAGGGCTTTGTGTGGAATCAATTGATTTAGAGAATGTGTCATTTCTTTTTCCACTTTTTTCACTGTGCAATGAAAGTTTGAATTTTTGCAACCCAATTTTCATATTTTTGATATTGCTTAAATGTGGCTGAATCAGCAGAATCAAAAATGTATATTTTTTGTTTAATGTTGGGAAGACCATTTCTGAATCCCTGACACTGTATTTATAATATATATATATATATATATATATATATATATATATATATATATATATATATATCATATATACTCGAGTATAAGCCGACCCAAGTATAAGCCGAGACCCCAAATTTGACCACAAAAACCTGTGAAAACCTATTGACTCCTATTGAAAACCTATTGAGTATAAGCCGAGGGTGGGAAATGCATTGGTCACATCCTCCCCATTATATAGCCTGTTGGACCCTGCCCCATAGTATAAAGCCAGCACCTGCTCCCCAGTGTAAAGCCTGCCAGCCCATATCCCCAGTATATAGCCAGCCCCCTGCCGCAGTATATAGGCTGCCCCCAGTCCCAGTATATAGCCAGCAATGGGGGAAGCCGGAAAGGTGAGTTATGATATATTTTTTTTACTCGAGTATAAGCCGAGTTTGGGTTTTTAGCACATTTTCTTGTGCTGCAAAACTAGGTTTATACTCCAGTATATATGGTATATCATTCTGGAAACACGATAAGATTTAAATGTACATTTTATTTATTTTTTTGCCTTTCTGAGGTGCATAGGTCCACATTTTTCTCAATTTTTGTTACCGTTATTAATTCACATTGGAGGATAAGACCTCATAGTTATTTTACCGTTTTTTTTTAAATATAAGACACACTTTTTAGGAAAAAAAGAAAAAATGCTAAAGGTGAGGAAATTCCAGCACTGCGCAACCTTGACTGATGTCCCGGAAATCAGGTGAAGTACAGACAAAGCATTTCAACATCTCTGAGAGAGCAGAGCTCTCCACCTTTTCCAGCCGTTACAACATTAGGATTACTACATGACTGATCACATGCTTCCTGTATCACTGCAAGGTCCTTAACCCTTTCATAATGCCAGAGGATGTGGCTCAAAGAAGAAATTGCGCCTGAGACTGGGTATGAGAAAGAGCTGTGTGTGAGTAAATGGATTTAGAAGTGTTGTGTGTGCTATGCATGTGACCAACAAGGATTTTCTTTTTCAAATTAAAGGGATTTTATTAATTTTTATCAATATCTTACATGAGTTATAGAAACATACAATATAACAGCATGTAGGATTTTCAGCTTACAATACAAACAAAGAACATCTCAGTACGCAGCCATGAGCTTCACAGTATACACTCACCGGCCACTTTATTAGGTACACCATGCTAGTAACGGGTTGGACCCCCTTTTGCCTTTGGAACTGCCTCAATTCTTCGTGGCATAGATTCAACAAGGTGCTGGAAGCTCCTCAGAGATTTTGGTCCATATTGACATGATGGCATCACACAGTTGCCGCAGATTTGTCGGCTGCACATCCATGATGCGAATCTCCCGTTCCACCACATCCCAAAGATGCTCTATTGGATTGAGATCTGGTGACTGTGGAGGCCATTTGTGTCCAGTGACCTCATTGTCATGTTCAAGAAACCAGTCTTAGATGATTCCAGCTTTATGACATGGCGCTTTATCCTGCTGAAAGTAGCCATCAGATGTTGGGTACATTGTGGTCATAAAGGGATGGACATGGTCAGCAACAATACTCAGGTAGGCTGTGGTGTTGCAACAATGCTCAATTGGTACCAAGGGGCCCAAAGAGTGCCAAGAAAATATTCCCCACACCATGACACCACCACCACCAACCTGAACCGTTGATACAAGGCAGGATGGATCCATGCTTTCATGTTGTTGACTCCAAATTCTGACCCTACCATCCAAATGTCGCAGCAGAAATCGAGACTCATCAGACCAGGCAACGTTTTTCCAATCTTCTACTGTCCAATTTCGATGAGCTTGTGCAAATTGTAGCCTCAGTTTCCTGTTCTTAGCTGAAAGGAGTGGCACCCGGTGTGGTCTTCTGCTGCTGTAGCCCATCTGCCGCAAAGTTGGACGTACTGTGCGTTCAGAAATGCTCTTCTGCCTACCTTGGTTGTAACGGGTGGCGATTTGAGTCACTGTTGCCTTTCTATCAACTCAAACCAATCTGCCCATTCTCCTCTGACCTCTGGCATCAACAAGGCATTTCCGCCCACAGAACTGCCACTCACTGGATGTTTTTTCTTTTTTGGACCATTCTCTGTAAACCCTAGAGATGGTTGTGCGTGAAAATCCCAGTAGATCAGCAGTTTCTGAAATACTCAGACCAGCCCATCTGGCACCAACAACCATGCCACGTTCAAAGGCCTCAAATCACCTTTCTTCCCCATACTGATGCTCGGTTTGAACTGCAGGAGATTGTCTTGACCATGTCTACATGCCTAAATGCACTGAGTTGCCGCCATGTGATTGGCTGATTAGAAATTAAGTGTTAACGAGCAGTTGGACAGGTGTACCTAATAAAGTGGCCGGTGAGTGTATAGATTCGGTTTACATAACTAATGAGAATTTGATCAGTGACGGTAACAGATTAAGTATATTTGCGTCATCCTGACAGTTAACACTTATAACATATACACGCATAGGAAAGGATGTTTTGTGTACAGAGTCAGGCTTTAGGCACAGTCAGCAGGTCCAGACCTGTAAAGGTAGTACTAGCTTTCTATCCAAATAATCCAGTGTTTTCGGAAGGACAAGAAAGTGTGGGATTGGTAGACCAACATCCTCTCAAATGCACAAGTTGAGTTAACTACCTTGAATATTTCCGCTATGAGCGGACAAATAGGCGACTTCCAATGACGAGTAATAACAAGTTTTGTTGACATAAGCAGAAGTGCCACTATAACCCTGGGAGTAGGTCCACAAACAACAGAGCTAGTTTTGGGTGGAACTTGATCAACTTGTCGATAATCTTGCAAATTACCTGATTAATTGCGTGCCATAATTGGGAAATGACGTTACAAGACCAGATTGTGTGTAGTAGGGAGCCCCTGCAGCCACATCCTCTACAACACTCCGGAGAGGAGGAAGGAAAGATCAAATGCAGGCGTGTGGGGGTGTAGTACCATCTAAGGGCGATTTTAATGACTGCTTCCAGAGGGTTTGTACATCGAAACAGGTGGTATATGTCCGTGAAGGCCTGCTGCCATTCCGTTGGGGATATAGGGGTATTAAGATCTCTACTCCATCCCCTAAAGGGCGCAGTCAGTTGTAAGTTGTTTTGGTTGTTGAGAAGGTTATTTATGGAGAATATAGTCTTGCGTTGCTGGTTTGAGCTATTCATAATGCCAAGGATCTCCTTATTGGATTAGTATGTCACATTTTGGATGCCCTTCTTTCTCCATTTCCAGAGGTTGATCCCCGGGATATGCATTTTAAGGAAAACTATAGGAACAATTATGTTTCAAAAGTAGTGTATCCTTTTTGATGTTAGAAAGAAATTTTTGCCATTCAGCATCAGATGTGCGGACCGAATGTAAATTTGAAGGTGGTGGGGAGATGCCTCACGTGCGGGTTATGGAGGCTTCCAATCTGACCAAGGGTTTCTCGATGGATTAGTTCCACCAATGCGTCATTTGATCAACGACACATGAGGTACAATAGACCTCAAATGAGGTAAGTCCCAGCCCTCCTGCCCTTCTATGTCTCGTGAGATTGATATAGATGTTAAAGGTTTTTAAGCCTGCCAGCTAAATTTTCTAAGCTGCCATCTGGCCTGTAGGTTTAGCTAGAAGTATATTGAGCAGATTGAGTCTTTCCTCCCTTAAAGAGGCTGTCAGATCAGGGGAGGGATTGTATTTATTTAGGGTCTCTATATGGTGGATTTTCTCTGTGACATCTGTAATTTGTTTCTCTCTCTCCTTCTTGACTCATCCTCCCAGTCTGGATATTTCGTCTCTCACATACACCTTGTGAGCTGCACATAAAGTCGTATCGTCAATGTCGTCTGTCGTGTTGAGATTAAAATAGTCTGTGATATATACCTCAATCTTTTTGGAATAATGTTTGTGTGCAGGAAGCAGTTGAGCCTCCACACATAGTCACTACTAGAGATGAGCGAGTATACTCGTCCGAGTATACTGCTCGGTGGAGTATTAGCATACTCGGACCGGCTCGTTACTCGGACGAGTATCTCGCCGGCTCGAGATCGAGCAGTAAATTAATAAAATAAATTGAATAAAAGTATTTTTATTGTAAAAAAAAATATTACACATGTTTGCAGATGTTTTACTTGTAAGAACACATTGAAATAACACTATTCTTCACTTTCCAGGTGTTCGCGCGTGTCTCCCGCTAGATTCGGAGATGTTCAGAACATCTGGAATGTGAAGAATAGTGTTCTTTCAATGTGTTCTGCACTTAAATGGTCCTGTATTCACTGTTTTTAATGTTTTAATTCTATTCTTCACTTTGCAGCTGTGCGCGCATATCTCCGAACCTATCGGGAGACACGCGCGCACACCTGCAAAGTGAAGAATAGAATTAAAACATTAAAAACAGTGAAAACACGAACATTTAAGGGCAGAACACATTGAAAGAACAATATTCTTCACATTCCAGATGTTCGTGCACATCTCCTAACTTAGCGGGAGACACGCGCGAACACCTGCAAAGTGAAGAATAGTGTTATTTCAATGTGTTCTTACAAGTAAAACATCTGCAAACATCTGGAATTTTTTTTTTTTTGCACTGTTCTTTCACTGTTCAGTTTTATTAAAAAAAATGCCCAGGTCTCCCATTGACTTCAATTTAGAGTTTCTAAGGGAGGTCTAGATTTTTTGGACTGTGTCAGAGAGTTGCCTACTCTGTCTATTTGTATCATGAGAAAAGATCCTCCGAAAACAGGAAGACACAAAGGTAAGTACACTGGATTCTTAGGTACAATATACGTACTCCAAATGTGTAAGGAATAGTGTGGTTATAACATAAACCTTTTCCGCACACAACTGCATATTATCAATAAAAGATACTGAAAACAGGCTACATAAGTGATCGTCTTCTCACATACCATATCTAGTAGGAAGAAGGGAAAAAAAGAAATTAAAAAAGTCCAACTCACGGAGGTGAGATTAGTTGTTTGGGTGTTATGTTCCATGAGCTGCAGTCCTTCATCCAATGAGGCGATGACATGGATGACATCCTGCTGCTTTCTCTACAGTTTGATTGGGAATACCCAGTGTTTCTGTATTGCAGTCCCTTCTAGCCTGTAGGGTAGCTACTGATATATTTGCAAACATCTTGATTGCCGTGTAGGGGGCTGGGAATGGTTGATGTTTCCTGGAGAAGGCTAGTAGTTGGTCTTTGACCTATGATTTCAAGCTCATAGTCTGCAAAAGAAGGAAGCAGATGTTTTGTGAGCCGTCTCACATAATCTAGAAGCTTGTGGGCCGGTATGCTTTCTCATATTCTTCTAAATTTAATATTATTCTGCGGTCCTCAAAGTCTACCATTTTGCTTCAAGCTGCTTGGACTTGAAACACCAAGGCTCTGTTGCCTTCTGCAAGGTTGGTATAAGCTGAGTTGCATTCTGCCATCTTTACTTCTACATGCTCCACTAAGGTCTGGAGATCCTCGATGGTGGTTTGGAAGGGAGCCACCATTTGCAGTAAGTTTTGGGTCAGTAAAGTCCTCAGGGCCTCTAACACCTCCTTTAGCATGTTTTCAGAGCCGTCTTGTCTGCAGTCTGAAATGCAGCAAATTCGGTATGTGACGGTAACTCAATCATGTATGGTGTGGTTTTGCTGGGCCTGCCGTGGTAAACTGTCATTTGTTGAGTGCTGGATGTCTGCTGCAGTATTTTGGGTCTGTGGTGCCTGTAGTTTTGCCAGTTGTTTTGAGGATTTGCTTGCCACCATTTTGGATGGAGTATCTGACTAGTATTTCAAAAGTAGGAGATGATATCTTATCTTGCTGACTTGTAGGGGCTTGTGAGGTCGTCTTCGCTTGCAGGAAAGGAGAAGGCTGCTGCAGAGATGGCTTGTGGTCTTCATATGCCATTGACCCTTTGCCCTGTTCCTAACAGAAAAGAAACAGAAATGTAGATATTTTTGCTAATTCATTAAACAAGAAAAATTGAAATATCACAAGGTCATCAATGTTCAGATTTTTTGCGGTGACACACATATGTAACTCACATGCTGTCCTCTCTTTTTCTTCTGGTTCTACTCCTACTTGGAGCCCAGCTGTGGTTAATGAAACTGATTGGATTTAATTAGGAAAGATACACACCTGTCTAAGACCTTACACCTCATAGAGCATGTCAGAGCACATGAGATTCATGAAGTCTAAGGAACTGTCCAAGGAGCTCAGAGACAGAATTTTGGCAAGGCACAGATCAGGCCAATGTTGCAAAAAAAAAAAAATGATGCAGCTTTCAAGGTTCCCTAGAGCACAGTAGCCTCCATAATCATTAAATGGAAGAAGTTTGGAACAAACTTCCTCAACCTGGCTGTCCAGCCAAAGTAAGCAATCATAGGAGAAGAGCCTTGGTGAGGGAAGTAAAAAAAGAAGAACTCCAAGACAACTGTAGTTGAGCTCCAGAGATTCAGTGCTCTCAATGTGTAAAACTGACAGAGATCTAGTGCCCCAAGCGACTTGCAGCAGTAATTGCAGAAAAAGGTGGCACTACAACATATGAACTTAAAGGGCATCTACAGTCAGAATGCATGACTGTATGCAAATGGCTCCAGGCTCCATTAACACCTATGGATCCTGGAGCCCCTCAGGCTCATTTGCATACAGTCCTTCAACACAGTTTCCCATGTGTTGGTCTCTTGGAAGATCTGGTACAGGACTCTTGTTGCTGGAGTGGAGACAGAAGTGTGATCACCGCTCCAGACCAAAGCTTTCACATTCTAATGGGTGTGAAACCCCTTAAAGCAGGGTGTGGAGCAGTCAGAAGGGGCTCTCTACCTGGAGACACAGACGCTGGACTGTGTGAGAGCCACAGGTGAGTGACACAAGGTTACTGAAAGTATTCTCCATGCTGGCAGGGAGAAGCCTCCAGGGGATAGAGCGGGCCGCCAGATGTATAGTTGAAGCTGGACAGGTGAGCGCTACTTTTATTCCCAGCCGGTACATATGGTACTTGTTGCGACCTGGCTGGATCGCGTACTACAGTGATGGGTCACAGTGCTAAGGAGACTGGGCCTTCTTTTCCTAGGGATGCAATCAGGATTGGCACAGGCCCCATCTCTGTCTCCTTACATTCCCTGCGACCATTATGCCACTAGTGAGCACAAATGGGGGGCACAACAAGAGAGGGAGCAGCCAATCGGAGCCACTCTGAGTTCCCGTTTTAGTCATGCGATCAGGCTTGTGCCCCACCCATGCTACACTTCAAGCCTCATTTAACAACATAAGAACATGGCCTACAAACTATATAAATAACATGATAAAATAATTCTGCAGGTTAGTATGATTGGGTTTTCTTATATTTTACTACTTTATCAAAATAAAAACACATTTTTGCCTAATAGGCTAAGAAAAAACAAAGGCTAAGAGGCGGAGGAAGTGCTTCAGGGCGGGTTGCAGCCAATGAACTCATAGCCTGAGGTCTGTCTGGTGACTGCCCCAGAGCACTTTTTGCATTTATGTGTTTTTACTCCCCTCATTCCAGAAGTGATAACTTTTTTATTTTTATTTTTGCAAGGATGTTTGAGGGCTTGTTATCAGGGAGACAAATTGCACTTTTAAATGGCGCCATTTAATATTTTATGCAATGTACTGGAAAGCTGGAAAAAAACTCTATGTGCGGTGAAATTGACAAAATCGACATACAGGTCCCCTACTTAAGAACACCTGACTTACAGACAATACCTAGTTACAAACTGACCTCTGGTAATTGGTAATTTACTGTACTTTAGCCATATGCTACAATAAACAGCTATAACAGTTATTAAAGGTGTCTCTTTTTAGGATTTATTGTTATTCCTGGTTCTTTGAAAACCCAACTTTTTTAAAATCCAATTCTCACAGAGACCAAAAAAAACTTTGTCTGGGTTTACAATTACAAAGTATACAGTTCCGACTTACATACAAATTCAGCTTAAGAACAAAGCTACAGAACCTATCTTGTACGTAACCTATCCTGTACCAAAAAAATAGTTGATATTTTTCCAAATTCTGAGGCCAATAACTTTTTCACACTTTGCTGTACGGACCTGTGTAAGGGATGTGGTGATAACTGACATGTTTAAGATTTTTACTGTTTATTTTTATGTTTCAAGGGAAATGGGGTGTTTTAAAATATTACTTTTTACTTTTTTTATATTTTTTTTTAACTATTATTAAGTGCCAGCAGGAGGTGTGGGCAGGGACTGTGCATCCCTAAATTTAGATGTAGGCCCATTAACAGATCAATGGCTATTGTCCTAGCTATCTCCCTGTAAGGCTCAATGAAAATCTTCAAAAAACTTCACCAGCAATGTTTTTTTTTAAATTTAAAAACATTGAAAAAAAAATGTGATTAAAACAGAGTTACAAATAGTTTGAATATTTCCACTTGATGACATCACATAAAACGGCCTCATGTTACAATAATGACAAATCATTGAGAGAAATTGATTTCAATAGTTTTTTAGTGAATATTTACAGGAATAGATGAACTTTCTGCTTTGTACTTTGTATTACACAATGGAATAAGAGACTTACACGAAGGAATAATATACAGGAGCCCCCTGGGAGGGTGGTGACAGGTCACAGCCTCCGGGTGCTGCATATATACGGGAGTCATCGGGTGGGTCCTGCCTTATCGCCAGGCTGAAGACTTGAAGATATTTTATGTCTCTTCTGGTTCAGGAATTTCTCAAAGAACTTATTAAAAACGTATGGCAGCAATAATCCTCCCCTGTATCATCAGATTACAGCACAGACAATGCCACCACAGGTAAGTGCGCACCTGTCCAGGTCTCCGATTTCCAGACATTGTCCTCACAGCCTGAGTCTACATAGAAATCAAACTAAGAACCAAACTGAGACCTGTTCCCACCAGAATCCAGGTGATTTCCTGCAGCAACACGAGATATCTGAAGGGATCACTCAGTTTTTTATTGCATTTTTTTAAATTATTTCTTTGACAGTTTTATCTTTTTTATGGCCGATTGAGAAATGCAAATTTTTTTCAGTTATTTTTTGGTTCTTTGTGTGCAGTTTTCACTTCCTCTTGATTTTTTCTTATCAGACTTCTCTATAGTTTTTTTTATATGTATAGATTATTGTACTTATACAGAGGTAACTTCACTATGTTTTCGATGATCCTCACCTATCTGAGCAACAGGGTCCAGGATGGAATTTTATTTATGTAATTATGACATATTAGGGCACGTGTATCAAACTTTTGTCTTGCCTTTTTCTTTGATTTTTAAGACTTTTCTTGGTGCTTGGGCTCATTTATGACTCATTTTGCACCTAAAAGAGTCTCCTTTTAAAGTTCACCATTGTCTAGGTTTCTGAAGCGCTCCCTGAGTTATCACCTGAATCCAGATGAGAAAGTTGTGACTTTTCTTTTAAAAAGTCGCAAATTTTGGGGCAAATCTATGGCTGCCCCTGACGAGGCATTACATTAGTTTGGAACAGATTATGACTTTTGGAGACTTTTTGTTTTAAAAAGTTGCAAATTCATTAAAAACCAAACACTGTAAGTATCAATAAGAAAAAAGTTGCTAAACCTGACCAGAATAAAAACACAGAAAAAATTAAAAAACAGACGGACAACGACAGACTAATGATGCACGTCTACAAAATAGAGAAAAAAAATATTTTCACTATGACCGGAGCTCCAAGGATTCTAAAACTTCGATGAACAGCACCAATCTTCAATTTCTCCTGCTGAAAGTATGTCACCATTCAGACTAGCACCATCGCATTCTCATTCTCCTCCTTTATTATATTGTAACTGGAAGAAAATATGCAGGCAGATGGTGTGGTACGTTCCAACAAGGTTAAAATTTATTCCAATTCATTATACTCACAAAAATCCATAAAAAATGCGCATATCACAAATTCACATAACGGGACGCTAGCTTTCTATCCGCCCGACCCAGGGTTTCGCCGGCAAGGCTTCTTCCGGGGCGTCAGCAACGCCAGCAACGCCCCGGAAGAAGCCTTGCCGGCGAAACCCTGGGTCGGGCGGATAGAAAGCTAGCGTCCCGTTATGTGAATTTGTGATATGCGCATTTTTTATGGATTTTTGTGAGTATAATGAATTGGAATAAATTTTAACCTTGTTGGAACGTACCACACCATCTGCCTGCATATTTTCTTCCAGTTACAATATAATAAAGGAGGAGAATGAGAGTGCGCTGGTGCTAGTCTGAATGGTGACATACTTTCAGCAGGAGAAATTGAAGATTGGTGCTGTTCATCGAAGTTTTAGAATCCTTGGAGCTCCGGTCATAGTGAAAATATTTCTTTTCTCTATTTTGTGGACTTTTTTCAAAGACTGTGTGGACTGGTCTTATACAGTGAGTAGCTCCTTAAGGGGCAAACTGTGCACCACAAATAACTGTGTTTTTATGCTAATGATACACGTGCTCCAATGTGTAGAAGAAACAGAAGAGTTTTAATATGACGCTAGAGCCAATCATTGATAGTTTGGGACAACTACTAAGCAGGACATGAGAGGTTGTTAAACCTTCCAATTGGATCTGTACCCAATGGATTCATTTTGATCTATTCTTACATTTTAGGGGAAGAATCTTACAGCAGTGACAGAGTTTTTCCTTTTAGGATTTCAGAGTGGGTACATTTTAAGGTTTGTACTTTTCTGCTTTCTTCTGTTGGTTTACTGCGGGACAGTATGTGGGAACCTCCTGATCATCGTCCTGGTGTCCACCAGTAAGATCCTCCACACCCCCATGTACTTCTTCATCTCACAACTGTCCATCAGTGACATCTTGTTGACCACGAACATTGCCCCCAGTATGTTGCATAATCTGCTGAATGACGGGGCTACAATTTCGTTCTCTGGTTGCATTGCCCAGTTTTATTTTTTCGATGGCACGGAAGCCTGTGAGTGTTTCCTCCTCACAGTGATGTCTTATGACCGGTATGTGGCCATCTGTAATCCTCTGCATTACGTCTCTATCATGACAAGTGCCAATTGTATGAAACTGACTATGCTCTCGTGGTTCCTTGGCTTCTCCATTACACTGCTGGACACCATAACAATATCAATGCTCATATTTTGTGGATCAAATGTTATTGACCATTTCTTCTGTGATTTTATTCCTCTACTAGACGTTGCGTGTTCTGACACCTTCATTGTTCAAGTAGAGGTCTACCTGCTGAGTATCCCATCCATCTTCATACCAACCACAATAATCATTTATTCCTATGTTAATATTGTTCTTGTTATCCTAAGGATCCCATCCAGTATCGGGAGACAGAAAGCCTTCTCCACCTGTAGCTCCCACCTCATTGTGGTCTCCATCTTCTATTGGACTCTCTTTAGTGTGTATGTTGTCCCATCAAAGAGGCAAACGATGACCATTACCAAAATCCTCTTCCTGTTGTACACTGTATTCACGCCTTTGATCAACCCAGTAATATACAGCTTTAGAAATAAAGAGATTAAGAAAGCTGCGTGTGATAAAATCCACAAATATATAACCTGATCCATAAGTGTCATATGGATCTTTAGCAGGACCAATCTTCATAGTCAATGGGGCACAAGTATCATTTGGGGGTTTTTTTGCGACTTTTTAAAGTTAGCTGAAGTTAGATACTTTAGCAGTGTGAAGTATATTTAGAAATTTGCCACTGTAATACATATTTGCTGTATTGTGTTTTTTTTTCAAAATTTTTGCAACTTTCTAGGTGCACGTATGGAACTAAGTACGGGGCCAATTGCACTTTGTTTTACATCTAAAAGTCTCTAATTTGCTCTACAAAAAGTCGCAACAAACAAAGAAAATATCTGCCATGGAAAGATACATTGCAACAGACACACCCAACAGCTAACTTCTTAAGACCTTGGCATAGTCGCAAAAATGCACCCAAAAAACAAAAAACCTACAAAAAGGAGAAAAGGAGAGAAAAAAAAGATCAAAATAAAGATACATGTCACCCAATGTTTTCAGAGCAAATTCCCTGAATTTTGAAGGATTTGATATTGTTCTATAAATTTGCTTCAAAACTAAAGTGCCTTGTCCACGGACAATCAGATTCACAGGATATCTGGAACTGCTGATTCACCAGAAACCTACATTCCTATAGACCCATTTTAAGCTCCAGTTAAACCCCTCATCAGAAGCTTTTGCCTTTCTGACGAGGTCCTAGTTTATGTGTCATGATAATTGGTTATAACTTTGGAACTCCTATACATATCCAGGTGATTTTCCTGTGATACATTGTTCTTCATATACATTGAAAAATTTGGATAAGATTTGCATTTTGTTCTGCAAAAAAAATATGTTTCTAGTATCATAGTTATCATAGCACTGTATATAAGGTTGTAAAAAGATGCAAGTCCATCAAGTCTAACCTTTGAGAATCAAACAAATGTTTTTTCCCCATAACCCGTGATATTTTTTCTCTCTAGAAAGGCATCCAGGCCTCTCTTGGACATGTACATAGAGTCCGCCATAACAACCTCCTGCGGCAGAGAGTTCCATAGTCTCACTGCTCTTACAGTAAGAGTGATGGTAGAACCTCCTCTCCTCTAGGCGTAGAGGATGTCCCCTGTCTATGGTGATGGTAGAACCTCCTCTCCTCTAGGTGTAGAGGATGCTCCTGTCTATGTTGATGGTAGAACCTCCTCTCCTCTAGGTGTAGAGGATGCCCCCTGTCTATGGTGAAGGTAGAACCTCCTCTCCTCTAGATGTAGAGGATGCCCCCTGTCTATGGTGATGGTAGAACCTCCTCTCCTCTAGGTGTAGAGGATGCCCCCTGTCTATGGTGATGGTAGAACCTCCTCTCCTCTAGGTGTAGAGGATGCTCCTGTCTATGTTGATGGTAGAACCTCCTCTCCTCTAGGTGTAGAGGATGCCCCCTGTCTATGGTGAAGGTAGAACCTCCTCTCCTCTAGATGTAGAGGATGCCCCCTGTCTATGGTGATGGTAGAACCTCCTCTCCTCTAGGTGTAGAGGATGCCCCCTGTCTATGGTGATGGTAGAACCTCCTCTCCTCTAGGTGTAGAGGATGCTCCTGTCTATGGTGATGGTAGAACCTCCTCTCCTCTAGGTGTAGAGGATGCCCCCTGTCTATGGTGATGGTAGAACCTCCTCTCCTCTAGGTGTAGAGGATGCCCCCTGTCTATGGTGATGGTAGAACCTCCTCTCCACCAGGTGTAGAGGATGTCCCCTGTCTTTGGAGAGATCCTTGTACTGTCCGTTCAGGTATTTGTACAATGTAATGAGGTCTCCCCTCAGTTGTCTTTTATCTAAATGGAATAATCCCAATCTGTTATTCTAGTCCCCCCATTCCCCTAATAATCTTGGTTGCTCTCTGCCGCTGTTCCAGCTCTACTATGTCCTTTTTATACACTGGTGCCCAAAACTGTCCCTACTATTCCATGTGTGGTCTGACCAGGGATTTGTATAAGGGCAAAACTATGTCTTTATCATGAGAATCTATTCCTCTCTTGATATATCCCATAGTTATACTTTTTGTTTCCACGGTCCAAATGCATAACTTTGTATCATCTGCAAATATTGAAACTTTACTATGCAAATAATAAAAATAAAGGGTCAGTAATAAAAATGTATAAAAAAGAAGTGTCCCCAATACTGACACCTGTAGCCTCCACTGGTAATGTCAACCAGTAATTGACGTTAATTGCAAATAATATTGACCCTGTGGCAAAAAAACCTACGCGTTTCAGCTCACTGCGGAGCCTTAATCATGGTATGCACTGCAACATTAAAAACAAACCTTTAAACCCTAAGGTACACCTGAACAATTAGTGGCTGCCAACATCACATCCGGCAACATAGGCGTCGACACAACAAAACAACAAACAAAATTGTTTTTACTTTCCTGTGTTGAATATTTACTTAACAACAATTTTTTTATGTTTAATGGAGAGTATTTTTTACAAATTTGTGGCGCCCCAATGGGCTCAAAATTCTCCCCATCACTAGCCATACTTTTTGTGGCATGGTGGGAAGAGAGAACCATTTTTTCCACTTATAACCCTTTTTTACGAAATATTATTTTTTATGGAAGGTATGTGGATGACATACTGATGGTATGGCAGGGTGATGCAATATCTTTTTCGGATTTTGTCATGTACATCAATGAGAATGACTTCAATCTAAAATTTACATCTGAAACACCCTCTACAGCTATACACTTTTTGGATATAAATTTAAGAGGCATACCAAACAAAGGAACTGTTGTTACCACTATGTTTTCGAAACCATTAGCAGGCAACTCCATTTTGTCGGCATCTAGCAGTCATCCACCACATACTGTGCACGCAATTCCGTACGGTGAATTTTTACGAGCACGGCGCATTTGCTCCACCGATGCGGAATTTCGTGCACAATCATTTAATATCGAAAACAAACTTAGAAAGAGAGGGTACTCCCCATCCTTGTTAGAAAATGCTAGGGAAAAAGCTGGAAAAATAAATAGGAAAAATTTACTGGAGAGAAAGAATAATACTATTTCTGAGTCGGTTGCTACGTATATACCTACCTTTAGTACTCCGTACAGCACACAATTCAACAGTATCAAAAACATTATTCGGAAATATGTTCCGGTATTGAATCAAGATAATGTCTTGTGTGAGATCATGAGGAATGGCCACAGAAGTGTCGCCAAGCGTGGTAAAACGCTTGGCAACATTTTGTCGCCTAGTGTCCCCAATATGAATGTTAAACCCCACAGCTGGCTGTCGATGACAGGTTTTTTTAAATGTGGAGGTAATAGATGTAATGTTTGTGTTTTTGCAGCCAACAAAACAGTAGAATTCACAACTGACACGGGTGCCAGTAGAAAGATAAAAACCTTCATCAACTGCAACACACAATACGTGGTGTACATCATTCGTTGCACATGTTGTTCCATTATTTATGTTGGATGCACAATACAGAAGTTAAAAACAAGGATAGCTCAACATTTAACTAGCATAAAGAATGGAGACGTCAATGCCTCAGGAGCTGCCAAACACTTTATAGAGACACACAATAAGAACCTTTGTGGTTTCTCCTTCTTTGGCATTGAACATGTTAATCGACCCTTAAGGGGAGGCAATTGGAGAAAACTCCTCCTCAGGAGGGAGGCTTTTTGGATCCTCGCACTAAATTCCAGGTATCCTCATGGCATGAATTTTAAGAATGACCTGTCATATATTTACTAACAACTCTTATGAGGACAAGTGTATGTATCTTTGATATATCTTCTATATATTTATGTCTACATTTTTTGTAAACTTTATACAAGTTAACTTTTGTAAACTTTATACAAGTTAACTGTTGTGTCGACGCCTATGTTGCCGGATGTGATGTTGGCAGCCACTAATTGTTCAGGTGTACCTTAGGGTTTAAAGGTTTGTTTTTAATGTTGCAGTGCATACCATGATTAAGGCTCCGCAGTGAGCTGAAACGCGTAGGTTTTTTTGCCTCTGTAACCTGCACCGTCCATGCACTTAATTTGTGCTTTTTAAATGGATATTTAATAAAGCGATGTTTTGAATTTATAACACGTGCTCCGGCTACCACAGTTTTTTCCTTGGATTACTCTACTTGCCAGACGCCGTTGCAGCACCTGCTTTGGAGAACCCCGACATCCAGACCTGCCAAGGGAAATGTGAGTGTACTCTTTTTTTTGGACTGTTAATATTGACCCTGTGTTTTCTTTCACCAAGCCAATTACTTACCCAAATATACAGATTTCCCCTTAGTCCCAGCAGTCTCATTCTATGGACCAACCTTTTAATGCTGCACTGTGCCAAATGCCTTGGAAAAGTCCAAATATACAACATTAACAGCCTCCCCCAGGTCCAGTCTGGAATTCCCTCATAGAAGCCAATCAGATTAGTTTATAACCCATGCTGATGCTGGGTTATAAGGTTTCTTAATGGTTCCTTTTTTTTGTATATTGGCACCACTTTTGCTATGCGAAAGTCCTGTAGAACATAACCAGTCTTCAGGGAATCTTCAAACACTAAAAATAATGGTCTGTCTATAACGGTACATAGTTCATGTAGAACCCGGGGGTGTATGCCATTTGGCCCAGTGATTTATCTTAGTGCTTGTGAGGTGGCACAGCTCCTCTTCCTGGGTTAAACTGTTGATATTCCAAATAGAATTTACATCATTCCTCATTGTGTCTTCCACCAGGGGATTTTCCTGTTTAAAGACAGTTGAGAAGGCGACATTCAGTAGATTGGCCCGTTCCTTATCTCCTTCCACATTGACCCCCATGTGGGCCCACACTCTCCATTTTTAGTTTCTTATCATTTATATACTTGAAAAATAATTTGGGATTATTTTTGCTCTCCCTGCTAATATTTCTTCAGTCTTTATTTTTGCTGCCTTTATCTGCTTTTTACAGGAATTATTTTTCTCTCTATAATCCTGTAATGCCTCATTGCTACCTTCATGTTTTAGCACCTTAAACCCCTCATATTTCTTGCTTATTGCTTTCCTTACAAGACTAGTTAGCCACATTGGCTTTTTCTTGTTCCTCTTATGCTTTTTTCCATATGGTATGTGTGTCTCACAGGACTTTTTTAGAATATATAAGAAAAAGTGGTATTTTTTTTTCTTTTGTCTTTGAGAACATTGTCCCAGTCTATGCCTATAAGGTCTTCACTGAGTTGCTGAAAATATGACCTCCTGAAGTTTAGAGTGTTGGTTGCCCCTCCACTAGTGCTCTTAGTAAAGTGTAATGCAAAATCAATGATATTATCATCACTATTACCCAGGTTTGCCCTCTTCTTGGCTCCAGGACTAGTTGCAACAGGTAATTGTCTTTTGTTGTTGACAAGAACCTGCTGCCTTTGAAGGACCTGCATGTTTCTGCCCCCCAGTCAATATCTGGGTAATTGAAGTCCCCCATGATAAGTACTTCACCATGCTTTGAAGCCGCATCCATTTCACTTATCAGCATTTCCTGTGCTGCCTCCATTATATTTGGAGCATAATAACAAACCCCCAGTAATATTTTATTGTTCTTTTTCCCTCACCTTATCTCATCCCATAGGGACTCCACATTGCATTTGCGTCACCGATGTCATCTTGTAGGACGGGCTTGAGGCAAGATTTCACAAATAGACAGACCCCTCCCCCTTTTGTATTTATACGATCATTTCAAAAAAGACAATAACCATCTATAGTAACAGCCCAATCATAGCTACTGTCCAAGCCCTCTCCATAGCCGGTAAGTCTTAGCTGCATATTGCACTTTTTTGCCAATTTGAAAAAAAAAAAATCAATAAAAAGTTATCAAAA
The DNA here is from genome assembly GCF_040894005.1 of Engystomops pustulosus. Taxonomy (NCBI): domain Eukaryota; kingdom Metazoa; phylum Chordata; class Amphibia; order Anura; family Leptodactylidae; genus Engystomops; species Engystomops pustulosus. The sequence continues at coordinate 223,309,709 of NC_092414.1, forward strand.
GATCACACAGTCCTAAAATTTATAGCAATGAAAACGCCATCAAAAGTCGCAAAAAATGACACCACCCACAGCTCCGTACACCAAAAGATGAAAAAGATATTGGCGCCAGAATATGGCAAAATTTAAAAAAAAAAATTGTACAGGAGGTTTTAATTTTTGTCACTGTATGAAAACATTTTAAAACCTACACAAATTTGTTATCGCCGTAATCACAACAACCTAAGGAATAAAGTACATCTTTCATTTGGGAAGCACAGTGAAAGCTGTAAAATCCAAGCCAACAAGAAAACGTTGCAAATGTGTTTTTTCACCATATTCACTGCATTTGGAATTTTTTTCCTGCTTCCCAGTACAAAGCACGGAATATTAAATACCGTCACTTTGAAGTGCAATTTGTTACGCAAAGAATAAGCCATCACACAGTTCTTTTTGTTGAAAAATAAAAAAGTTATAGATTTTTGAAGGAGTGAAAAATGAAGAGTGGGGAGTGAAAAATGGAAGTGAAAAAACTAAAAAGGGCCAGGTCGTTAAGGGGTTAAGAGTTCCAGTTCCTCCATTTTGTTTGTGAGGCTTCTGGCATTTGTGTACATGCCCTTTATTTGGTTTTCCCTATTTTTTTGTTCTTATTCCCCAATCTCATTCCAGCCCCCCTTCCTCCCCCATGGACTATGGCTCTTCCCAGCTCTCTATCTACACTGTCCATTTGCCCTGCACAAGTATAGTTGCCCACCCCCCAGGTCTCTAGTTTAAACACTCCTCCAACCTTCTAGCCATTTTTTCACCCAAAACAGCTGCACCCTCCCCATTGAGGTGCAGCCCATCCCTACTGTAGAGCCTGTAGCCGACAGAAAAGTCAGTCCAGTTCTCCATGAACCCAAAGCCCTCCTTGCTACACCAACTTTTGAGCCACTTATTTACCTCCCTGATCTCCCGCTGCCTTTCTGGTGGGGCACATGGTACAGGCAGTATTTTGGAGAAAACTACCCTTGAGGTCCTTGCCTTGAGCTTGTGGCCTACATCCCTGAAATCATTTTTAAGGACCTTCCACCTACCTCTTACTTTGTCGTTAGTGCCAATGTGGACCATGACCGCTGGTTCCTCACCAGCCCTCCCAGTAATCTCCCTCTGTTTTCACCCGATCTAGCTCGCTGTGACTATTTCTTGTTCCCGAACATAAAGAAATGGCTCGCAGGAAAAAAATTTAGCTCAAACAAGGAAGTCATCGCCAACACAGAGGCGTATTTTGGAGAGTTTGACAAATTCTATTTTTGGAGGGGTTACAAAAATGGCAGGGACATTGGGAGAAGTGTATCTTTCTAAAAGGGGACTATGTTTAAAAATAAAAATAAAAAATTGAAAAAATGGTGTCTTCATTACTAACACGGGTACTTATTGAACCGCCCTTGTATGATGGTATGTTCAATAGTAAAATCCCACACAACTGTTTGCATCATAGCATTGCTAAGCGGAAGCCTTGGTGGACCAAAAAGCATCTGTTGCGCTGAGCATTGTGGTTATGCCTGGATATACTACGGTTGCTAGGATTCTTATTACATGGACTTGTATGTACTCAGGGGTTATTACGACATCCTATAGCCACTGCATGGACGTACGTAGTCTTAAATTAAACCTACCATCACAGATCTACCTACCCGCTGGTAGGTTAATGTTCTTATTTGGCGCGCAGCTCTCCTGCAGTTGCACACACTTGTCCAGGAAGCCGGAGTTCTGCACACGCACATACATTCTGGCTTTGAAGCGGATGCCACTAGAGATGAGCGAGTATACTCGTCCGAGTATACTGCTCGGTCGAGTATTAGCATACTCGGACCGGCTCGTTACTCGGACGAGTATCTCGCCGGCTCGAGATCGAGCAGTAAATTAATAAAATAAATTGAATAAAAGTATTTTTATTGTAAAAAAAAAATATTACACATGTTTCCATATGTTTTACTTGTAAGAACACATTGAAATAACACTATTCTTCACTTTGCAGGTGTGCGCGCGTCTCTCCCGCTAGGTTCGGAGATGTTCGGAACATCTGGAATGTGAAGAATATTGTTCTTTCAATGTGTTCTGCACTTAAATGGTCCTGTATTCACTGTTTTTAATGTTTTAATTCTATTCTTCACTTTGCAGCTGTGCGCGCGTATCTCCGAACCTATCGGGAGACACGCGCGCACACCTGCAATGTGAAGAATAGAATTAAAACATTAAAAACAGTGAATACAGGAGCATGTAAGTGCAGAACACATTGAAAGAACAATATTCTTCACATTCCAGATGTTCGTGCACATCTCCTAACTTAGCGGGAGACACGCGCGAACACCTGCAAAGTGAAGAATAGTGTTATTTCAATGTGTTCTTACAAGTAAAACATCTGCAAACATCTGGAATTTTTTTTTTGCACTGTTCTTTTACTGTTCAGTTTTATAAAAAAAAATGCTCGGGTCTCCCATTGACTTCAATGGGGCTCGTTATTCGAGACGAGCACTCGAGCATCTGGAAAAGTTTGCCTCGAATAACGAGCACCCGAGCATTTTAGTGCTCGCTCATCTCTAGATGCCACTTATTTGTCTATACATAGTGCACACATATAGCTGCACAGAACTCTGGCATCACATCTGCAGGAAGCTGCCCGCTGAAGAGAAACTGTTAGGTTGCATCCACATAGGCCTTTACACCCATTCCACAGCGTGGCTACTCCACTCCCCAGTAGCCTCTGCTCTCTAGGGTGTGTGTGCACCGGCACTTGAAGATTTAAAGGGCCAGCTGATTGACAATGGAACTCCCGGGTTTCCTTAAATGCCGGCTGTTCCCAGGATTCCCTGATGGATCTTTGAGCTCTATTGCCTTAGAGAAAGCATCCTGTTCCTTGTGCTTGTTCCCTGTTCTGTTCTGCCTGATTTCCTGTTGTTACCTCGGACCTGACCTGTGACCTTGCATCTCTGCCGCTTGTCCTGACTTCGTGCCTGTTCTTGACCTCGAGTCTGGACTCCGATTCTGTACCTCGACATCGGCTGCCACTGCGGGCTAGTCGTACCTGTGGAACGACCTGGTGGCACCCTGCCACAGTAAGACCATCCCACTTTGCGGCAGGCTCTGGTGAAGACCAGGTGCCACTTACAAACCGGTCCCAGTTGTCGACTAGTACAATCTCCCACGGTGGTCCAGGGGGTCCATTGATCCTGAACCCTGTCAGCCGGCCTCTCCCAACATTCCCTGCCGGATCTTCATGCTATTTGCCATTTATCTGTGTTTTGATCCCCTGTTGTGACCCCGGACCTGCTCCCATTTACTTTCCTCCGCTGCCAGCCCTGACCATGGTGAGATGCCCGAAGTTCAGCATCTCGGTGATCGTCCTTCTCGCTCTCCTTACCATCAAAATTTTCATTGACTTGAGAGGCTCTGCCTCTGACCCTGAACCTTTGCCACCTGTCTTGACCTCCTGCCTGTCCCTGACCATGAACTTGCCTTCTGACTCTGTACCACGCCTTGGCTGCCATCTTGGCTGCCATCTGGCATCGTGGCACCCGCCTCAACAAATCCAACCTGCTTTGCAATGGGCTCTGGTGAAGACTGGGTGCCACTTAAACTTAGGTCCCAGGTGTCAGCTTTCTTCATTGTCTGCGGTGGTCCAGTGAGTCCATTACCCCTGAAGCCTGACATACAGATGTTTTGAAAAAGCCTTTTTTTGCATTTGCGTATTTGGCCATTCATGTGCACCATTAGGGTCTGAACTGTACAACCAACATAAGAAAGGTCACAGACGCAATTTACCAAAGAGACTACATAGTACAACGCCGCTTGTTGTGCAGAAGCTTTCGAAGTACTATTATATAATACCATATCATTTGTTTCAGTTTTTTTAGAAAATATACTGTTGGTTTAAAAAAATGATTGTGATTATTTATTAAACATATTTTATAAGTGTGTATGTTCTCTTATGAGCTGTGTTGGTTCCAGTAACCCAAGGTCAGGTGACCAGATCTTGCCCTCATTCTCCTCATGCTTCCTGGTCCTTTACTATGTGTATAAACAAGTTACTGTAATGAATTCTTTATGCCTGATGAAGGTTCAGGTACTAGACTGAAATGCGTAGCACCTCTTTTTAAAAAAAAAAAAAAACTATTCGGTCGGAGTATCATATCATTCTTAGCGCCAGTCTCTGAGAACATGAACAGCTGAGGTCAACTTTAACCATTACAATCTATGAGGAGATACAGGAGTACACAATAGCAATGAGGTCCATGATAACAGGGGCTTAAAATATATTTAGATGAATAAATGAATAAATATATTGATGATTACCAGATGCCTAGAGTATGCGGGTACAGCTCAGAAGACAAGGGGGCATAAGATGTTCATGGTTAAAAAAATAAAAAAAAAAATAATAATTTTTGCATTATAAAATAACAATTAATAACAAAATAATATGAAATGTAAAATATATTTTAAAAAATTATCCTATTTACAATATACTCAATCATAATAATAATGACAATAACAATAATAAGAAGAATGTATTATTATTATATTATGATTATTATTTTAATTATTATTTTTATTACCATTTTTATTTTATTTTTTATTATTTGGTTGTAATATTATTACTATAATTTATTTTTCTTTTTATTATTTATGTAATGTGTTTTCTTTATTTATTGTTATATATTTTGCAATTTTTTTTTTCATTATTTTAGTGAATATTCCTGATATTTTGCATTCGGTGCAGTCAGTGAAGAGTCAATCTCTCTCAGTCTTGTCCTCGGATCTGTGTCGGGCTCCAGGGGTTTCGTTATAAAGTTTCTAGTAAGGAGATGATTTCATCTGCTCGTTAGTGATAATTGGGATAAGTAACGATGATGTCCCCGGGTGACCCCATTACACGCTGGTGACATTGTTTCCATCTATTGCCTTGTATTCCGTGAGATGAAACTTGTGCAAATTATTTCTGAATTCTCTCTCCTGTAAGGAATCCCCTTGTCTATTAGATTATTATTCTTATACAGATGATGTCACTTGACAGAACTTTGTATTTCCAATGTTATTTCCAGTAAAGAATCAGAACGCAAAATAATACATGACAAGAAATACTTTATTATATTTATAAATATTTATCATTAATATTATATTATTATTTATATTATTTTATATAATATTTGTTATACATTTGCATTATTATTTAGCAACATTCTATTTTTTTGTAATAAATATAATAATACATTTAAAAAATATACTAATTTTATAAATAAATAATAATAATCTATATTAATTTGCTGTTAATTCAATAATTCAATTTGTTTACATTTGATATTTTCTACAAAACACAGAATAAATAATAAAATTGAAGCAATGAAATGAAACTGTAGAAAAATAAATCAGATATTGAAATTTTTTTTATAAATTTTTTTTCTTAATACAATTTATAGGAAATAAATATACAAATACATTTTTCACAATAAAATAAGAAAACTTAGTCTTAAAGCCCTATAAGATACTGTAGCTCCTTTACCATCAAAAATTAACATTAACATAAATACAATACTTTTCTCTATTTCTCCATGGATGGACTAATCTTTAATAATAAATTCTAGGCTATGCCTCCAGTTTTCATGAATTGTTGGGGATTAATATGCTTTGCTGTGGCTAAGATAATGACACATAGTAACAGTAGGATGTATCATGGCAGAGCAGCCAGGCCTCATTGATCGGGGGATTACGATGGCCATGAGCCCTGGGTTGTATAAAAATTGTCGGCCATTACCAGTCTAATAGCGTTTACTTAATGGTACTAGAATCAATCTACTTGGCAAATGAGTAAGGTCTCTTCTGTCCACTTTAATTTCCACAAGTTGAGGAACTTTGGTGGACCATCAAAGGTCCTGAAAGAACCATTGTATAAGTATGTGTTGAATGCATGAGGATTTCATGGCTGCAGGTCCTTCTCTTTATTATCTCTAAAGGGCAATTTCGATCTTGGCGATTAAAGGAATAACAAAAACATGATCCAGTCTTGGAACAAAAACTTGTCTCATGACCACCGGAACCAAAGTGCAGGACATCAAAGTGGTTAAATACAGTAAGACCCTCCATACACATCTTTCCTGTGCAACTGGAGTAACCTTAGATGTGAAATGAAATTTGTAGACTGAATGCCCAATATTCCACAGCCATAATGATTATAGATGAGCAAATTTCTACTTTCTCTATTTTTTTTCCAAAAATTGGTTATACATGAACCAACTTGTCATACATCATGTCCCAAGTAGCAATAGTAACGGAGCCCCCAGTAGCCAATAGTCACAGAGCCCTACTAACCAAAAGTCATGGAGTCCCCAGTAGCCAACAGTCACAGAGCCCTACTAGCCAATAGCCATGGAGCCCCCATTGCCAATGGTCAAAGATCCCTACTAGCCAATAGTCATGGTGCCCCTAGTAGCTAATAGTCAGAGAGCCCTACTAAGCCAATAGTCATGGAACCCCCAGTACCCAAATGTCACAGAGCCCTACTAGCCAATAGTCATGGAGCCCCCAGTAGCCAATAGTCACAGAGCCCTATTAGCCAATAGTCATGGAGCCCCCAGTACCCAATAGTCACAGAGCCCTACTAGCCAATAGTCATGGTGCCCCTAGTAGCTAATAGCCCCCCAATAGGCAATATTTACAGAGCCCCCACTAGTCTATAGTCATGTTGTCTCAACATGGGATTTCAACAGACAGGTGCTAAATTTTTGGTATGTATTATACATGGGTTAAAACTGTGAAAAGTTATGACCCATTTTTATCAGACAAGTGATACATTTGATGGCTGTGTGATACAAGACACAGAAGAGAATTTTAAACTGAAATCTAGATTGTGATCCCAAAAATTCTTCAAATAAATGTAACATTTTTTATCCTGTGTGATACAGGTCACTATGACAATAAAGTCATTAACACTGTAAAGCAGAAGAAAGTCTGCAATGGCGGCCAAACAGCACAACTAAGAGGCAGGATGAAGACAGGTGAGGGCCCAAAACTTGTTCCAGAGTCCTACATACATCCTGAGTAGAGATGAGCGAGCACTAAAATGCTCGGGTACTCGTTATTCGAGACAAACTTTTCCCGATGCTCGAGTGCTCGTCTCGAATAACAAGCCCCATTGAAGTCAATGGGAGACTCAAGCATTTTTCAAGGGGACCAAGGCTCTGCACAGGGAAGCTTGGCCAAACACCTGGGAACCTCAGAAAAGGATGGAAACACCACGGAAATGGACAGGAAACAGCAGGGGCAGCATGCATGGATGCCTCTGAGGCTGCCTAATCGCACCATTATGCCAAAATTATGGGCAACAGCATGGCCATGACAGAGTGACAGAATGAAGCTAGATAGCATCTAAAACATGCAATAATTGACCCTGACACTATAGGGGACGGCATGCAGATACAGCGGCAGCAGTGGCAGGCTAGAGAGTGGCATGGCGACATACCCTAAATGGACTCAGGTTTCACCAAAGGAGGTGAAATGATTTCCTATGTGAACAAAAGGTTGACGGTATATTTAGTCGATAACACAGCATGGTGGCGACATAGTGACCAAGTTCCATAACGTATCTGGTGAAACACCTGAAAAATGAGCCTGACACAGCTCTTTTGATAAGGGGACGACATGTGGAGGCAGCCATGGAGATGACTTCCATGATTAAGAGCGACAGTATGGGGCATCCATATTGCGCTGCTATGATTGCAACTGCAGGTCTCCAGCATGGCGGCGACAGATGGGCCGAGTTCCACTATGTATCTGGTGAAACACCTGAAAATTCTGCCTGACACAGATCGTTTGATAAGGGGATGATGTGCTGCATATCCTCTCGTGCTCCAGCGTCTGGGGTATAGAGAGTTGAAATGAGACATTGGTGGATGCTGTGGAGGATTGTGGAGGCAAAATGGACAGGAAACAGCAGGGGCAGCATGCATGGATGCCTCTGAGGCTGCCTAATCTTGGGATGTAGCTGGCGGTCCACTGCCAGGCGAGATTTCGCCTGTCCAAGCCCCTGTCTCTCGGCTCCTCCCCACCCAAAATGGGCCTGGGGGCCAGAAGCGTTTACTTTGAAAAAATTAAAATTTTCAAAGCAGGCCGGGTCGTTTGAATATTTCACCTAGGAATAATGGAATAGCATAGTGGTTCTATTTTTAATTGATTTTACGGAAATGGTTCCATGATTAAGAGCGACAGTATGGGGCATCCATATTGCGCTGCTATGATTGCAACTGCAGGTCTCCAGCATGGCGGCGACAGATGGGCCGAGTTCCACTATGTATCTGGTGAAACACCTGAAAATTCTGCCTGACACAGCTCGTTTGATAAGGGGACGATGTATGGAGGCAGTGAACTAGAAGTAGATTAAAGGTGCTGCAGTTAAAGCTATGTTAGTTGGATCTTGAGATGGAGCTGGCGCTCCGCTGCCAGGCGAGCTTTCGCCAATCCAAGCCCCTGTCTCTAGGCTACTCCCCAAACAGCACTTCTAAGAACCTTTTGTATAAGATCAAGTGTAGTAGCGTTCTTATAAGTTTGGGTTATGGCGGGTGAGGGGAATGTAAACAGATGCGCAAGAAGCGCAGAAATAATATCGGTAAATGATAAAAGTTTGCCAGTATATTTTGTGGATTACACAGCAGGGTGACGACAAAGTTAACAAGCTTGATGTGGAAGCCATGAAAACAACCCAAAATTCTGCCTGACACAGCTCGTTTGATAAGGGGACGATGTATGGAGGCAGTGAACTAGTAGTAGATTAAAGGTGCTGCAGTTAAAACTATGTTAGTTGGATCTTGAGATGGAGCTGGCGCTCCGCTGCCAGGCGAGCTTTCGCCAATCGAAGCGCCTGTCTCTAGGCTACTCCCCAAACAGCACTTCTAAGAACCTTTTGTATAAGATCAAGTGTAGTAGCGTTCTTATAAGTTTGGGATATGGCGCGTGAGGGGAATGTAAACAGATGCGCAAGAAGCGCTGAAATAATATCGGTAAATGATAAAAGTTTGCCAGTATATTTTGTGGATTACACAGCAGGGTGGCGACAAAGTTAACAAGTTTGATGTGGAATCCATGAAAACAACCCAAAATTCTGCCTGACACAGTTCGTTTGATAAGGAGACCATGTATGGAGGCAGCTATATGGATGACTTTTGGAGGCAACTATGGCGATGACGTGTGGAGGTAGCAATGGAGACAACGTGTGGAGCCAGCTAAAAAGACGACATGTGGAGGCTGCTATGGAGACAATTTAATTTGGATAGTGCCTGTATGTGGCAGTCCAAAAAAGTTTTCAAACCAGAGGAGCAGGAAGGTGGTCCTCCAGAAAAATTAAATAAATTGAGTGCCTGTATGTGGCAGTCCAAAAAAGTTTTCAAACCAGAGGAGCAGGTAGGTGGTCCTCCAGAAAAATTAAATAAATTGAGTGCCTGTATGTGGCTGTCCAAAAAAGTTTTCAAACCAGAGGAGCAGGTAGGTGGACAAATTAAATAGATTGAGTGCCTGTATGTGGCACTCCCAAAAATTGCTTAAAACAGAGGACCGGGTAGGTGGCCCTCCAGAAAAATTAAATACATAGAGTACTATAGCTAGAGCCAGTTGGCCCTGGCAAAAAATAGCCAGTTTCCTATGCTTTAGTGTACAAAGAGGAGGAGAAGGAGGACAATGAGGAGGAGGAGTGCATACATTATTCAGGTTGAGCTTCTTTCACCTGGTGGAGAATGAAAATCCGGAGAAATCCAGGCTTTATTCATCTTGATAAGCGTCAGCCTGTCAGGCGTGTACGCTTATCGGTGATGATGCCACCAGCTGCACTGAAAACCCGCTCGGACAAGACGCTAGCGGCAGGGCAGGCAAGAACCTCCAAGGCGTACAGCGGCAGTTCGTGCCACATGTCCAGCTTTGAAACCCAGTAGTTGTAGGGAGCTGTGTGATCATTTAGGACGATGGTATGGTCAGCTACGTACTCCCTCACCATCTTTCTGTAAAGATCAGCCCTACTCTGCCGAGACTGGGGACAGGTGACAGTGTCTTGCTGGGGTGACATAAAACTGGCAAAGGCCTTGTAAAGCGTACCCCTGCCAGTGCTGGAAAAGCTGCCTGCTCGCCTACTCTCCCTCGCTACTTGTCCCGCAGAACTACGCACTCTGCCGCTAGCGCTGTCAGAAGGGAAATACTGTTTCAGCTTGTGCACCAGAGCCTGCTGGTATTCATGCATTCTCACACTCCTTTCCTCTCCAGGGATGAGAGTGTAAAGATTTTGCTTGTACCGTGGCTCCAGGAGAGTGAATACCCAGTAATCGGTGCTGGAATAAATTCTTTGAACGCGAGGGTCACGGGATAGGCAGCCTAGCATGAAATCTGCCATATGCGCCAGAGTCCCAAAGCGCAAGAATTCACTCCCCTCACTGGCCTGACTGCCCATTTCCTCCTCCTCCAACTCCTCCAACTCCTCTTCTTCTGCCCATACACGCTGAACAGTGAAGGACTGAACAATGGTCCCCTCTTCTGTCTCGCCAACATTCTCCTCCTCTTCCTCCTCATCCTCCTCCACCTCCTCCGATATGCGCTGAGAAACAGACCTGAGGGTGCTTTGGCTATCAACAAGGGAATCTTCTTCCCCCGTCTCTTGTGACGAGCGCAAAGCTTCCGACTTCATGCTGACCAGAGAGTTTTTCAACAGGCCAAGCAGCGGGATGGTGAGGCTGATGATGGCGGCATCGCCACTGACCATCTGTGTTGACTCCTCAAAGTTACTCAGCACCTGACAGATATCAGACATCCACTCCTCATTGTAGACTTGAGGAAGCTGACTGACCTGTCTACCAGTTCTGGTGGAAGTTGACATCTGGCAGTCTATAATCGCTCTGCGCTGCTGGTAAACTCTGGATAACATGGTTAATGTTGAATTCCACCTCGTGGGCACGTCGCACAACAGTCGGTGAGCGGGCAGTTGGAGACGGCGCTGCACTGCCTTGAGAGTGGCAGCATCTGTGCTGGACTTCCTGAAATGCGCACAGATGCGGCGCACCTTCGTGAGCAAAGCAGCCAGATTGGGGTATGTCTTGAGGAAACGCTGAACTATGAGATTTAACACATGGGCCAGGCATGGCACATGTGTCAGTCTGCCGAGTTGCAGAGCCGCCACCAGGTTACGGCCGTTGTCACACACAACCATGCCTGGCTTCAGGTTCAGTGGTGCCAGCCACAGATCAGTCTGCGCCGTGATGCCCTGTAATAGCTCTTGGGCGGTGTGCCTTTTATCGCCTAGGCTCAGCAGTTTGAGCACCGCCTGCTGTCACTTAGCGACGGCACTGCTGCTGTGCCTAGAGCTAGCGACTGATGGCGCCATGCCCACGGATGGTAATTCGGAGGAGGAGGTGGAGGAGGGGTGGGAGGAGGAGGAGACATAGTAGGCCTTTGAGACCTGGACCGAGGTAGGCCCCGCAATCCTCGGCGTCGGCAGTATATGACCAGCCCCAGGGTCAGACTCGGTCCCAGCCCCCAATGTGCCGTCAGCGATTTATAGTGGCCCTGCCCGGCAGCACTCGTCCACGTGTCCGTGGTCAGGTGGAACTTGTCAGAAATGGCGTTGGTCAGGGCACGTATGATGTTCTCTGACACGTGCTTGTGCAGGGCTGGGACGGCACATCGGGAAAAGTAGTGGCAGCTGGGGACCGAATACCGAGGGGCGGCCGCCGCCATGAGGTTTCGAAAGGCCTCGGTCTCTACCAGCCTATAGGGCAGCATCTCCAGGCTAAGCAACTTGGAGATGTGGACGTTGAGGGCTTGGGCGTGTGGGTTTGTTTTGCGCTATACTTCCTTTTGCGCTCCAGCGTCTGGGGTATGGAGAGCTGAACGCTGGTGGATGCTGTGGAGGATCGTGGAGGCGAAGATGGGGTTTTCGCACGGGAGGTGTTTGGGCCGTGGTCCTGGGCAGGGGGCTGACTAGCAGATGACACAGGGGAAGGAGCAGTGGTGTGCACGGCCGGAGGTGAACGGGCTTGGTGCCATTGAGTGGGGTGTTTAGCATTCATATGCCTGCGCATACTGGTGGTAGTTAAGCCAGTAGTGGTGGAACCCCTGCTGATCCTGGTTTGGCAAAGGTTGCACACCACAGTCCGTCGGTCATCCGGTGTTTCTTTAAAGAACCTCCAGACTTCTGAAAATCTAGCCCTCGCCACGGGAGCTTGACTACGGGCAACATTTGGCGCTGATGCACCAGCTCTGGCCCTGCCTCTCCGTCTGGCCCCACCACTGCCTCTTCCAACCTGTTCTGCTATAGGACTCGCCTCCGTCTCAGAAGCACTGTGTTCACTCGGCCTATCAACCCAGCTTGGGTCTGTCACCTCATCATCCTCCGATCCCTCAGTCTGCTCCCCCCTCGGACTTCCTGCCCTGACAACAACTTCACCACTGTCTGACAACCGTGTCTCCTCATCGTCCGACACCTCTTTACACACTTCTTCCACTACGTCAATAATGTCATCATCACCCACAGACTGCGACCGGTGGAAAACCTGGGCATCGGAAAATTGCTCAGCAGCAACCGGACAAGTGGTTTGTGACTGTGGGAAGGGTCCAGAAAACAGTTCCTCAGAGTCTGCCAAATTTTGCTGGGAGGGGGCAGACTGGGGGGAAGGAGGCTGAGGTGGAGGAGCTGGAGGAGTGCTGATTTCGGTGACATGGGTGGACTGCGTGGAAGACTGACTGGTGGACAAATGGCTAGAAGCATTGTCCGCAATCCACGACATCACCTCTTCGCACTGTTCTGGCCTCAACAGTGCTCTACCACGAGTCCCAGTAACTTGAGACATGATGAACCTAGGGAGTGTAGCTCTGCGGCGTTCCCCTGCTCCTTCATCAGCAGGTGGTGTCTCACCCCGCCCAGGACCACGGCCTCTGACCCCTGCAGTAGTTGGACGCCAACGTCCACACCCTCGTCCTCTACCCCTAGCCCTCGGGTTAAACATTTTCAAAATTAAAGTGTAAACTTCAATTTTTTTTTTTTTTGTGTTTTTTTTTTAAACAAAACGATGCTATCCTATTGCTATGGCTAGTTTCTAATCTACACTGACAGCACACAATTGGATTTTGTGCTGTGCCGATGACTTTGAGTTATAAGAGAAATAAACGTAAAAAATAAATAAATCAGCAGACTCTGCCTAATTCAAATCAAACCCCTAATAAATTGTCCCACTTCGGTGTTTGAGGTGGATATGTGTGTCACTAAGAGCTAAACACAAGTCTCCCTGCAAATTACTCACAATATGGTACTAGCTGCACTACTAATGCCAGCAAGCCCAGCCACAAGCAAACCAAAATAAAAGGAAAATATAACGCTATTGTAGGCCTAAGTAAGCCGTTGGGGTTCTCCTATGGCTATTTTGTAGCCTACAATGAGAGCACACTGCTTTGGCAGATTACTGTGAGTTCTAAAAAGAAATAAACGTAAAAAAAAATAAATCAGCAGACTCTGCCTAATTCTAATCAAACCCCTAATAAATTGTCCCACTTCGGTGTTTGAGGTGGATATGCGTGTCACTAAGAGCTAAACACAAGTCTCCCTGCAAATTCCTCACAATATAGTACTAGCTGCACTACTAATGGCAGCAAGCCCAGCCACAGGCAAACCAAAAAAAAGTAAAATAAAACGTTATTGTAGCCCTAAGAAGGGCTGTTGGGTTCTTGGAGAATCACTCCTGCCTAACACTATTCTAATAGAACACCCTAACGCTTTCCCTGACCAGCAGCAGCTCTCTCCCTAGCGGCATCCAGACACAGAATGATCCGAGCAGCGCGGGCAGGTGCTAGTCTATTCCAGGGTCACCTGATCTGGCCAGCCAACCACTGCTATCGACGTGTAAGGGTACCACGTCATGCTGGGTGGAGTGCAGAGTCTCCTGGCTTGTGATTGGCTCTGTTTCTGGCCGCCAAAAAGCAAAATGGCAGGAGATGCCATTTTCTCGAGCTGGCGAAATACTCGTCCGAGCAACGAGCAGTTTCGAGTACGCTAATGCTCGAACAAACATCAAGCTCGGAGGAGTATGTTCGCTCATCTCTAATCCTGAGTCATAGTGTGGTATCCAAGGAACCTACCAAATCCTGGCTCCTGGATCACAGATGTAGAAGGCCGAGTCAACCACTCCATGACTACAGGATTGGTCACCAAGAGACGTCTGCTGGATGACATGGACATCTGTGGCCTGTTACTATCGATGCCATCAACCCCTTGTCCTTGTACTTCTAGCTACTTTTTGGCCACTGCCTGTCCCTTCGAGGGAGCCAGGAGTCTGCCTGTTAAATATATTGACCAATGAGTCATTTGCCTCACTACCGTGTGCACTGGATTTCTAAAGACCAGAGCACCCTGCAATCATTCCAAAATGCTTAAACTGAGTGCACAGTTTTTTTTTCTGGTGCACTCCGTTTAACAGGCATGCACCATAATTATGCCCTAGAGTTTAGAAAGCTGATAGGATTAGGTAAAGATAGATTAGCATTTAGTAGGGTTAGGCAGGGTTCTGCAGATTCCTATACTTAATACCAAGCCTTGACGACCTCCTGTAAACCCAAACCTCTTGACTTTGTTTTGGTTTCACATAAAACGTAGAATTGTGGGTTTTTAGACTGACTACGTCTATGACTGGAAGAGCTGCCGATGATGCAGTATCACCAGGACCAGGAGCCCACAGTGTGTCTCTCCCGCTTATAGAGATCAGTAATATAAACCCTACATTATGGCAGGGCAAGTGCTTTACCCGCCTCAAAAGCTTTTAGCCCCCATTTAACCCCTTAATGCCGAGGCCCTTTTACATTTTTGAGTTTTCATTTTTTACTCCCCACCTTCAAAAATCTAAAACTTTTTCATTTTTTCATCCAAACAGCTTCATATTGATGGTATTTAATATTCCATGCCGTGTACTGGGAAGCGGGAAAAAAATTCCAAATGCAGTGAAATTGGTGAAAAAAACGGATTTGCACGGTTTTCTTATGGCTTTTACTGAGCGCACCAAATGACATGTCTCTTTTATTCTTTGGGTCGGTGCGATCACGGGGATACCAAATTTGTATAGGTTTTATAATGTTTTCATACATTTACAAGAATTAAAACTTCCTATGCAAATTTTTATTTTTATTTTGCCATGTTCTGGCGCTAATAACTTTTTCACGGAGCTGTGGGTGGTGTCATTTTTTGCGAATTTTGATGACATTTTTAATGCTTTTATTTTTATTGAATTTTTAGATTTTTCAAAATGGTAAAAAAGTGCCATTTTTTACTTTTTCTGAGGTTTCCCCACTCTAGGAGTTTTTCCAGTTCTTTTTTATATCTATTTGTAGAATGAAAAATAATTTTAATATTTGAATAAATAGATACCCCAAAATACCAGTAGCATAATATCTACTTAAGGTTCATAAAGAAGCCTCGAATCCCCTAGGTCGACCCATGGTTTCAGGCATCAATTCGGTTACGTGCTGCCTGGGAGAATATGTGGATATCCACCTCCAACCTTTGGTCAAAGAAATGAGAACTTACCTAAGGGACTCCCAACATCTGATAGACATTTTGGAAGATCCAAATGTGGGATATGATAATAACATTATTTTATGTTCATGCGATGTATCTGCAAAAAAATTAGGTGTTAAAGAAATAAAAGAATAATTTGAGAGTATTGGTAGCATCGATTGGAATAAAAGCACTCTTTTTATCGGAGGGAATACGTTTGGTGGCGAACCAATGGCACGGGTGCCGGGGGTGACACTCAGAGACCTCCCTGTGGGCACTCTGGCTGTTTCCCAGGCATAGAGTCTGCCAGACATGGCAAACTGTAGTCTCAGACAGTCTGTGTTATTTTAAAGAGACCCATCTTAGCCTCCTGGGACTGTAGAAATATGACCAAACAAAGAATAGGACAGGCACTACCAATGTATACAGATAACAAATAAGTCCACGTATCCTAGGAGAGCATGTAACCAACAAAAGAACAAAAGAGAGGATGCGTATGATGGACTAAGGTAATATCAAAAAAACTTTATTAATACATAAACACAGTAACAACAAAACCACATAATAAAAACACTTAAAAAGTGCACCATGCAAGGTGTACTTAACCTCCCAGGACCAGTGTGTCCTGGGCTCCCCAGCCCCAAGCCGACCAAGTCAAAACGACAAATGTGTGATGCAGGACAATGAGGGGAGTACTAAATACAGCTGAATAACATCAAATTGCAACAGGCAATATGGGCATACATAAAGTGACCAGTGCAAAAAATAAATGAACCCAACAGTCCTGTATATAGTAGCCTAAATGCCTGAAGTATACGGTACCTAATGTGGATCCATATGGTAAGGTGAGAGAGGCAGAAAGGCAAGGTCGGAGTGGGGAGGAGGAGAGAGGAGCGAACCTCACCTTACCATATGGATCCACATTAGGTACCGTATACTTCAGGCATTTAGGCTACTATATACAGGACTGTTGGGTTCATTTATTTTTTGCACTGGTCACTTTATGTATGCACATATTGCCTGTTGCAATTTGATGTTATTCAGCTGTATTTAGTACTCCCCTCATTGTCCTGCATCACACATTTGTCGTTTTGACTTGGTCGGCTTGGGGCTGGGGAGCCCAGGACACACTGGTCCTGGGAGGTTAAGTACACCTTGCATGGTGCACTTTTTAAGTGTTTTTATTATGCGGTTTTGTTGTTACTGTGTTTATGTATTAATAAAGTTTTTTTGATATTACCTTTGTCCATCATACGCATCCTCTCTTTTGTTCTTTTGTGGGGACTGTAGAAATAGTGAGAAGGTGTCATTAGGGTTGGTTTAGAGCTATTAGAGAACTTGCTCCAGGCCCCCACGATTCTTCCTTTTCAGGGGCCCTACCATCTTTGAACGATATTAGGACACTCACGCAGTTATGTTACTGCCATGTTGACACTTTGGGAAAAGCTTGTGGGTTTTGGGTCACATTTTGGGCACTTGATCTCGAAAAGGTTCCCCATCACTGGTCTAGAACACAATTATTTTTGGTTTGATGACTGTTTCTAGGTACAGGTTGGAGGAACGGCGGTCGGGCCAAGTTTGCCCCATTTCTCGAGAACCTGTACATGGAGAAATGGGAAGAAGAATTTATTTTTAGATTTGGGCAGCCCCTATGGAGTTGTAAAAGAAAAGGGGTGTGGTGGCTACATTGAAGATGATTGGAACCAACTAAAAATCCCGCCTAACATAGAATTGGAGGATTGGATGAATGAATGGGAGGGTTTGTCGGCTATATGGAAGTTGATAGGATGAACTAAATAGCCCCTTGAGTATGTGATTGGAGAATAAGAATGAGTGTAATAGCAAGTTTTATGAATGAATTTTACTAGATGCAAAGGGGCAGAATTTTAGAATATGATATAAGATATTTTCACAGCAATTTTATAACAAGTAAGAGAGTAGATTGTTTTGTTATTAGATATCTACAAGTGTAATGGAGATACAATGTAGTGATTATTTTTGAGATGTATAAATAAGGAAGGAGACTAGATACTGTAAAATATTAATAGACATTTTCTATTGTTCTTTGTATTGTTAAATGTAATTTGATACAAATAACTATACTTGGTGTCAAAGTGATTATTCCCCAATACGTTACTCGGGTGACACCAGAAGGACTCGATGATACTTATAAAAAGTCTCCTTTATTGCCGTCATCCAGGTTGAAGAATCCAGGATACCAGATACTTGCACAGGTTATCAGACTTTCACCCCTGAGGAAGTCTCCACTTGGGAGACGGAACGCGTGGGGAGTCCTCCACGTCCTCCACTACTGCTGAGCCGCCCTGTTGACTTATTGTACTGATGCCTGCCTGCTGACCACTGACTTGTAATGTATACTTACCCATTTATTCTATAGCCGCACTATGATTGTTATGGCAGATTTATCTTCATCTGTTCAGGGTCATTAGACAGCTTGGGCCTTATTCATCCTTCTATTGTAATTGTATCATACTAGGGGCCAGGCTCTAGTGTATGGAGGAGGTGTTTGTTTGGTGAACCTTACCTGGTTGTGCCAAACATTTTGACTCATGTATGTTTTTTAATTGTTTTTAACTTGTCCTTCATTCCTTGATGGAGTTTTTCTATTGTTGAAATAAAGATTTATCACTTTTTTACATAATTTTGTCTATTGGCACACCTCTTTTTCTCTTTGAATATTTTATAGCTTGCTTTGTGTGCTGACATTTACCTTGTTTTGGTGGTTGTGCATGGTCCACTCTGTGTATAGTATCAGGTTATCAGTCACGTGTCCATGTCAGTCAGTGTATCAGTGAGAGTGTGTTCTGTAATGGCCGGGAGGCTTCCATCTCTTCCCGTAGCTCTTCATATGTCGTTATCCACCTGTTGTCTCTTCTCCATGTGTCTGTGAGAGACTTTCGCGATGTGAGAGCACAAGAGTTTCAGTAGTGAGAGTCATCCAGCTGTCCCATCAGTCGTAGCATCGATGTATCAGCCTCTCGGTATCAGCCGCCATGACACTGTCTGTCCGTCTGTCATATATAGTCCTAGTAGAGGTGTGTCTTGTAGTGTTGGACGTTCGGTGTCCCTATATATGGTCTTCATATATATTTAGACTTGATGTAATGTACAGTAGCTCATCCCTTACACCATATGTATATCTATCACTTTAACTCATTCATGGTCTAATACAAGTAAATATTGTGTTATATACCTTTTAACAGATACCAGCAACGCCCCGGAAGAAGCCGTGTTTGGCGAAACCCACGGTCGGGCATGTGAAACTGGCGTCCTGACTAAGCACATTTTTAACTGCCAAGAACGTACTACGCTGTGTGTGTTTAAATTTCTTCTAGCGATCTGCTATAATCATTATAGGAATCGGAGGAAGATAAAAAAAAAACAGCGTTTGTCATCTAAACAGGGGCATATTCTTAACTGAAGATCTTCTGAGTTCCATGAAATGAATTGAATCATCTTTTGAAACGCCTTTCCAAAGTCGACCATAAGAAGGATCAGGAACTTGTGGACTTTGTTGGATCGGTCCATGACCGTTGTGTAGCTCTTACAGATAGGAGTGTGCGACACTGCACTATTGTTTCGTGCCTCTATAGCACCTACCCGGAAATGTGAGTTGTTGATGAATACACCAATGCTAATTCTGCTTTATCTGTCTGTATCTCTGGTTCTTTAGCTCAGTGAATCCCAATCCTTGTATTTACTCTTCTCTGCTTTGGCAGATGATTTTTTATTGGTGAATAGATGACGTTTCAAATAAGTGAGGGGATTCTAGAACAGACATTTTTACCCCACTTAAAGGATCTTCTAGATTAGGGAGGTAAAAGCTGATGACAGCGACCAGTTAAGTGTCTCCCCAATAGTCAACCTTCAGTGGAGGCTGATGTGAGGCCTTTAGATCACTTTCAAAGTACAGCAGAGGTCATTCAAATGTCCCCCCCCCCCCATGCTCTCAAATTCCTTTCTTTTTTGTTCTCTTTGTTGTCTGTAAAGAACTAAAAACTATTAATCGGAGAAGTCATCAAGGTCTAATAATCAGGAGCCCCATCATTTATCTGATTCCAGCTGCTTCTTGTCCTCCATCATGACCAGATCATCTACAGGACTCAACAATCACTCCATAGAATGAATGTCTTCCGATGTTTACAGGTTTTTTTAATATCTTTATTTTTTTAACCCCTTAACGCTCTGCGCCGTAGCTCTACGGCGCAAAGGTATAAGGGGTGTATGAAGAGGGCTCACGGGCTGAGTCCTCTTCATACGAGGGTGGGGGTTTTTGCATATGGCAGCAAACCCCCACTGCTAATAACCGCGGTCGGTGCTTGCACGATCGCGGCTATTAACCCTTTCCGGCGGCGTTTAAAAGACGGCGGCACGCGGGCACCACCATCTTTTTTATGATCGCCGCGCCCCCGAACGTCATAGGGGGGCGGCAATAGGTTGCCATGGTAACCTTGGGTCTTCGTTTGACCCGAGACTATCTGGCTTCGGCATATTCGTTACAATGAGCCAGTGGCTCATTGTAATGAATGTGCTGCAAAAATGCCATATACTGCAATACAGAAGTATTGCAGTACATGGTAGGAGCGATCTGACCATCTAGGGTTACTTTACCCTAGATGGTCTAAGAAATAGTGGGAAAAAAAAGAAAAAAAAAAAGTTTAAAAAAATAAAAAAAAATAATAAAATATTAAAAATTCAAATCACCCCCCCTTTCCCTAGAACTGATATAAAACAAAATAAACAGTAAAATCACAAACATATTAGGTATCGCCGCGTCCCAAAATGCCCGATCTATCAAAATATAAAAACGGTTACAGCCGCCGGTGACCTCCGAGGCGGGAAATGGCGCCCAAATGTCCGAAATGCGACTTTTACACCTTTTTACATAACATAAAAAATTAAGTAAAAAATGATCAAAATGTCGCACAGACCTCGGAGTGGTAGCAATGAAAACGTCGGCTCATTTCTCAAAAAATGACTGTTCACACATCTCCGTGCACCAAAGTATGAAAAAGTTATTAGCGTCAGAAGATGGCAAATTTTTTTTTTCTTTTTTGTACACATTCGTTTAATTTTTGAAAATGTATTAAAACACCATAAAACCTACATAAATTTGGTATCACCGCGATCGCACCGAACCAAAGAATAAAGCTGATGTGTTATGTTGAGTGCACAGTCAAAGTTGAAAAAACTGAGCCCACAAGAACGTGACGTTCTTGTGGGCTCAAAACTACGTGCGTTTTTTTTTTCAATTTTTCCACATTTGGAATTTTTTTTCAGCTTCGCAGTACACGGCATGTTAAAATAAATAACATTATGGGAAAGTAAAATTTGTTACGCACAAATTAAGCCCTCACACAGGTCTGTACACGTAAAAATGAAAACGTTATGGATTTTTGAAGTTGGAGAGCGAGAAATGAGCGGAAAAACCCTCCGTCCTTAAGGGGTTAAATAAAACATGATGTTCTTATTTATATAATATTACATTTCTCTTTATATTTTGGCCTCGCCTAGCGCGCGGCAGTCACTGCCGGCCTATGGAGCGAGTGGGGTGGTCCAGGGAAGAGGCAGCGCCTCGGACCGCCCCCTCATGAATACATCGGACCGCTTCGCAAGCATTGTACTCCGCCGCAGTGTTTGATAGCGTTACCGGAGGTTTCCGGTAACGCTATCACTCTAACACTGCGGCGTTTGATCAAGCACTAGGAGCTGCTTACTTTAGTAACATCTCCTAGTGCCGAAAATTTAGGTGACAGGTCCTCTTTAAGTGTCAATAAGAAAATCAACAATTATTCATAAAACATTTTTTAAATGCAAAAATATATATTGGCTTCCATGCCAGTAACATGCCGTCCAGGACGTGTGAAAAGCTGCATTTTCTGGTGCACAGCATTACAATTTTTATTCTTTACTCCCCTTTAAAAAAAAAAACTGGGGTGGTCACATATGAAGAAGAAAGAAAGAAAGACTCCAAAATGCATATGTCTAATATTTGACTTACGGTTCTCCTGGTAACATGTGACATAACTGCATGAAATCCTCTTTGGTTTAACTGACCCGAGGCCTGATGACATCATTATTACATTTAGAGTGCAGTCAGAGCTTTGTGTTGGGTTTTGGAATGTGCTGTACCCACTTTGGATGCCCCCAACCAGATATAGGACCATCTATAATTAAGGTTCTTTGTGACCAGAAACACCTGAGATGTGAGTTTTGTTTGCTCATTTTTGTAACCTTGCTGATGTTGGACTTAATAAATCAATGGCTGGACTTGGTCCTCTGGTGCTGACATTGTGAATGAACCAGGATCCTCATGTAAAACATCCATAGAAGACAAGCAGCATCTGCACTGACAAAATTGGGCTCATTTATTAAGGGTCCAAATGCCCTACTTTTGCCGGGTTTCCTGAATATTTCCGATTTGCGTCGAATTGCCCTGGGATTTTGGTGCACTCGATGGGATTGTGGCGTATCGATGCCGGCTTTCACGTGACAGAAATCGGGTTTGGGCCGTCAGACAACCGGCCCGATTCTGAAAAAAACGCGGAATTTAAAAAGCGATTTGTGTCGCAAGATCAAGCACCGGGACGAAGAAAGTGAACTCCGGCGGATCTCGGCGCAGCAGCGACACCTGGTGGATATCGGGCGCTCAACCTTAGTGAATCCCGGCAGACCCAAATTCTCATCGACAACACGCCGCAGGATCGCAACAGGACCAGGTAAGTAAATGTGCCCCAATGACTTCTCGAAATGTCCAAACATCAGAAGATCTTTGCAAAGGCTTCCTTAATGTCTTTATTTCTCAGGCTGTATATTATGGGGTTGATTAATGGAGTCAGCACAGAGTATAACATGGACAGAACTTTATGTAGAGCGCTAGATTTCCCCTTGTCAGGACTCAGGTAAACAGAAACTAAGGCACCATAGAATATGGAGACCACGGTCAGGTGGGAACCACAGGTGGAGAAGGCCTTTTGTCGGTGGCTGATGGACTGGATCCTGAGGATTGTGTGGACAATGTAGGCATAAGAGACGACTACGATAAGGAATGGACACAGGATCCCCAGGAAACTGAAGATGGTACACATGAGCTTAACTCTCCAGATATCAAAACAAGATAGCTGCAAAACAGGATCCAAATCACAAAAAAAGTGGTCAACGACTGACCTGCAGAACTGGAACTGAGATATACTTACTGTGATAGTTGAGGTTACAGCAAAGGCTAATGTCCAGGATATGACAATCAGCCTAAGACAAAGAATGTTATTCATGATAGAATCATAGTACAAGGGGTGACATATGGCCAGATATCGGTCATAAGACATCACCGTCAACAGGAAACACTCCGCTGCTTCGGAAGAACCAAAGAATAGCAGCTGCGTGAAGCATTGTGGTATGGACATGGAGGAGCCATTGTTCAGAACCACAAGGAGCATGTTCGGGATGATATCTGAGGTTGTCATGATGTCTGATATGGTGAGTTGTGACAAGAAGAAGTACATGGGGCAGTGAAGGTTCTTGCTGAAGGACACCACGATGAGGACCATGAGGTTACCTGATATAGTTGTGAGGTAAGTGATGAGAAGGAAGAGAAATAATGCAATTCTGAAACGATGGAGTTCTGGAAACCCAAGGAGATGGATGGTGGTGACATTGTTCCTTTCCATTCCCTAGGACAATATGATATACAGATATTGATATGCACATAAATATATAAGTGTCTTATAAATGGGAAGATATTTGTCCTGGGAGTCTGATAGAAGTAACTGTGGCTCTGGCTGCATACATGTGTTGTCTCCAGCTCATGTGAATGCTCATGATCCAAATGGTTGGCCCCTCAATGATCAGACACTTACATCCTTTCTTGCAGATATAGAATTGGGAGTTCACTTTGACTGCTTTTTAACCCTATAATACCTTTATATTATTTACCAGCCAGATAAACCTACCTAGAAAAGTATAAATGGGTTTAGGTTCCTAGGAACAGCAGGTAGATCTTCTACAGCTTGACTCAAAACAAGAGCACCACAAATCTCAGCTTCCCAGATGCCTCTTTTCGTACTACAGGTAGGATGGGGATTCAAATTTTGGTCAATGGTTTCAAAAAACACTGGGGCCCATTTCCTAAGAATCTTGCAAACTGCTCTAAGTGCTCTACCCATGTATAATGCTGGTTGCACCAGATTCACAAAGAACGTGCATCAGAAATCATGAATCTGGCACTTCCCTGCACTGGTCCGACAGAGTTCATCAACTTTTTTGTGGTGCACCTTTAACATAGGGCGTGCGACAGACTTTGCATGATAAATCTAGCGCACGGTCCGATTGAGCATCGGAACTGCCCCTAATTTGTGTTCGCATATGACATATTTGTGGTGCGGACACTTCTTAAATACCTGTGCAAGCAGTTTTCCTGGTGCAAGGCCCTTAGTAAATGTGCCCTGCTGAATCAAATTTTTGGTCAGAATTGAAAATTCTTTAAACTGGAAAGTCCCAATTGAAAATCTGTTGCAGGTCACCAAACATAATAATTAGTATTTTGTGCTGGGGCATCATATGGAGAGAGGATGCATTGAAAGAAAAAACACATTGGGGCAGATTTACTTACCCAGTCCATTCGTGATCCAGCGGCGCGTTCTCTGCGCTGGATTCGGGTCCGGCCGGGATTCATTAAGGTAGTTCCTCCGTCGTCCACCAGGTGGCGCTGCTGTGCTGAAAAGCATTGGAACGCCCTGGAGTTCACCGAGCCGGGCTTAGTGAAGGTAAGTGCAAGCTCCGCGACAGATTTTTTTGTTTTTAATGCGGCGGTTTTTCCGAATCCGTGGGGTTTTCGTTCGGCCACGCCCCCCGATTTCCTTTGCGTGCATGCCAGCGCCGATGCTCACAATCCGATCCTGTGCGCCAAAATCCCGGGGCAATTCAGGGGAAATCGGAAATATTCGGGTAACACGTCGGGAAAACGCGAATCGGGCCCTTAGTAAATGACCAACATTGTAGATTTTGTTCACTTTTATTGAGACATACAGTATATCAAAAGTAATAACCCATTGATGCACAGGAGAGAAGGAAGAGGTAAGTGGAAGCTCCTAGAAGCGATGTCGGTCCCAGGAAAACAAAATCAACTAAAACTAAGACTTATCTCCGGCACTCAGGAAATGATTTAAAAATTTTAATTTTTATTGATCCATTAAAAATTACAAAACACAAGATACAGGAAAAAGGTTTTTGAAGACGCATTGGGGTACATTTACTTACAAGGTCGCTGAAATTCACAGAAAGTGCATTGACTGCAGGAGCAGGATGGTGTCTCCAGCTGTCAAACACAGACAGAAACCCCTATAACAGTTACAGTGGAAAACTAAAAAAAAAAACACATTAAAAAATAATTTAAACAAATGTCCTGTATGACCTTACGGGGCACATATAAAGTTAAAAAAAAAAAAAAAAACTGTATATAAATAAATACATAGACAAACACATTAATATTTTCTATGATATCAAGACGACTGTCACGCAATAGGGAATTAATGTCTATGAATAATATCAATTTAATGGGGATTTCAGTTAAAATTTATTAGAAACATTTTTTTTTACTTTTTGCAACTTTAACCTCCAAAAAAAATCCTTTAACGTTTGTTAATTTATCACTAGCCATGAAAAAAGCCACACAAAATATTTAATCTATCATGCACAATGAAGTTATGGCAATTAATCCACTATGAATGAAAATTCCCCAAAAATAACGCTCACTATAGTCTTTATAAGCTTCGTCATTATGGGGTAAAACTGTCTTAACCTCCAAAGATCTGCATCCCATAAACCCAGAAAAGAGCGGATGTTATAAGGGCCAAAAAGTTGTTTCTTCATAAAAAAAAAAAAAATGAAATAAATATAAATGAATGAATCTTAAAATACAAATTGTAAAAATGAAATCAATTTGTAATAAAAGCAAATTAACAAACAATTTTAATAAAAATTTGGTGGTTAAAAATCAATCAATAACTGAGTTCTTATACTTACAGTCTATGGGCTCCAAATCAAAATAAAATAATCAAATACAAAAAAAATAGAAATGAAATAAAGCAAAGCGATAAATGATGGGAGATGTAAGACAGGAAGCAGCGGCCAATGTCCTGACTTTATATAAGGTGAGAGACGAATCCGGAAAATTCCCTGAAGAATCGGCTGATGATGTCTGGAGGCCCAAAGGCTGAGTGTAAGGACAACAACAATTATCCATAAGAAATATTTAGAAATAATTCTCTACAGCAAAAAGGAGAATCAATACAATCCCTGACATTACAAGTACAAATCAAATATTTCAAATCTCATTTTGACCCCTAAATCTTCACCCCCATCTATTACGTTTCCTGTCCACTACCCAGCAGGAAAAAAACTAATGATATTATAACTTTATTGTTCTAGTAGGAACAGTTCTGGTGAATACAGATTGATTTCGTTATATTGGGCAGAATTTATGAAGACTTCGGCTTTCCGGTGCCCACTAGATCGGAGACTATAGTAAATGCTTCAGGCAGAGCCCGCACACTGTCCAACCTGCTCCCCACCCTGATACTGCCCAAGTGGGGTTCGGGTGGGAAAATCTGTGGAAATTTCGGGGATGGGGAGATTTTCCTGCCAGAAAACTTGTAGAGTAGGCATAATAGACATGCACCCCCCCACCCCCACCCGTTGGCTTTGTTCTAATACTAAAGCATGAGTAGCCACATTTCAGGACTATAACATTTTGTTTCCCTTCTGGAGTTTTTTTTCAACCCCTTAACGCTCTGCGCCGTAGCTCTACGGCGCAGAGGTATACGGGATGTATAAAGAGGGCTCACGGGCTGAGTCCTCTTCATACAAAGATGGGTGTTTTTGCATATTGCCCGATCTATCAACATATAAAAATGGTTACAGCCGGCAGTGACCTCCGAGACGGGAAATGGCGCCCAAATGTCCGAAATGCGACTTTTACACCTTTTTACATGACATAAAAAATGAAATAAAAAATGATCAAAATGTCGCACAGACCTCAAAATGGTAGCAATGAAAACGTCGCCTCATTTCGCAAAAAATGACCCCTCACATATCTCCGTGCGCCAAAGTATGAAAAAGTTATTAGCGTCAGAAGATGGCAAAAAAATTTTTTTCTTTTTTGTACACATTCATTTAATTTTTGAAAATTTGCAGAGTCCACATGAAATTTGTTGCATGCCCCATGTTGAAGGTGCACCAAAAAAGTTGGTGCACTCTGTCGGGGCAGTGCAAGGGGCACCAGATTCATGAAGAATGGGCACCACAAATCCTGAATCTAGCGCCCCCTGCACACTACACAGGACACTGCACTTAGTGCAGTTTGCAGTTTTTAGTGAATGTGCCCCATTGGGCCTCAAAACTGTCTGAAAGCAAAACTGTTCTGGTTGCTCATGGAACCAATCACAGCCTAGCTTTAATTTTATAAACTGCTGTGGGAAAATGAAAGCTGAGCTCTGATTGGTTGCCATGAGCAACTAAAACAGTTTTCCTCTCAGACAATGTTGATCGTTTATTATTGGTTTCATATTTTTATTTGTTTTCTCTTCAAAGATCAAAGTTTGAACAACTTCTGTAACCTCAATGACCTAAAACAAAGTTGTAAAGAGCCATCGGAGATCCTCCAGAACTAGAGATAAACAAAATTTACAAACAATTTGCTTCAACCGTTTTGCAAATTCTATGCAAAAATTTAATGCAACCTGAATTTAATGATTGGAACTTTTTGCTGCCAAAGTCAGTTTTCACCTTCCTGGACAAGCCCTATTTCTAGAATCTGATATAAGTGACTACAGGCAGTCCCCGGGTTATGTACAAGATTGGTTCCATATGTTTGTTTTTAAGTTGAATTTGTATGTAAGTCGGAACTGTATATTTTATAATTGTAGTTCCAGACAAAAAATTTTTTTTGCCCCAGTGACAATTGGAGTATTAAATTTTTTTTGCTGTCATTGAACAAAGGATTATCAATAAAGCTTCATTACAGACACCTGACAGCTGATCATTACAGTCTGGGGCTATAGTAACATCCAGAGAGGTCAAAAGTAGTCACAGGGGGCAGAGGGGTCGGTCTGTAACTAGGGGTCATCTGTTATGTGTCCTTAAGTAGGGGACTGCCTGTTTAGTGTTTGAACTCTTGTTGGTGATTTTGAGATTTTGGAGGTTTTTTCATGGCACTTTGTTCTCCATGTTGCAAAAGTCGCCATTTTCAAACTTCTAACTTTCTGCTTTCCAGACACCAAATAACTTAATACCTAACATTTAGCAAATGTCTGCTTTACATTCATAATTTCCATAGTTTTTTAGTATTGTCTCATGTTTGTAAAATGCTACAAAGGGGAATGTGACCCCAATAAAGTCATAAATGAGTCAGGTGCCAGATGAAAAAACGCATCGGGCACAGGAAGCCTAACAAACTTTAGTGAAATTGATGTCTTCTGGCTTTATAAACTTCATATAAATAATTTTTCATCATCACTGTTCCTTCACTTTTGGTTTCAACCCCCCGTTTCCCATCTGTTCTCTATGGGGGAGGTAAGTACATGCACTAATTTTAGATCCATGCAAGTGCAGTGATTATTCTCAGCCCCTTAAAACTTAGATTTCTATTACTGAACAATGTTTATGTTATCTCACGCTCTAGAAAAAACCAAAACCAACGGTTTCGGTATAATGTTTTCATAATGGTTTAATAAATAAAAATACTATGTTTGGAAACTTTTCTATCCAGCACCGATTCAAATCCTAATGTTTTGTTAAGATTTACTTTTTAGTTGGAGAGGTTGTAGCTTGTACAGATACTAATTCCATGTCAATGTAGGACACTTTGATAATTTTCTATTGAACGTGTTGCCTATTTTTATGAAACACGATTGTGTGATTCCATGGATTACAGTAATGATTCTATTTGTAAACTTTATTTAAAGGGTTTGAGTATCCTAGTTACTCTGGGGAAAAGAAGGCCTGTGTGTGACCTATATCCAGGATTCTTAGGGTCCCCCAGAGTAGTTCATACTCTTCCCTCTTTTTTGAAATTTCCTTTTAGTCCTAAATGGTCCCCTGATGATTCACCGTAACTGGTGATGAAACGCGTAGGGAAGGGGAGGGCAGGGAGCACTTTTTCTTGATATACCAATAGGGCAATACAGTGCACCTGTTGAGGGACGACATGGGTACTGTCCTTGTCAGGGTGGGAGCAATTGGGGTTCTAGGGACTGTATAGTATTTAGGGTGAGAATACACAATATCCCCCTTACACAGGTCCACTACAGGGCTAAATATCCTGAAGCCCGACATTCGTCCTGGTAAGATTGCTCCATTTCTTTACTTTTATGCTGGTTTGTACATTGTGTGTATATGTGTACATTGTTTTTTGAGCTTTGTAAGTGACATTTTAAAATATTGATACTAGTAAAAGTAAAAGTTAAGTTTTAAAGGAAATAGTCTTTTTTGCTGTGTTGGTTTTGTGTTCAAGACTAGATTAAGACAATTGGATATTGTCAATGGAGATTTGGCTTTGGTCAAATTTAAAATTTAAATCCAAAATTACAGCACAAACTTCCATATTAATATACAATTTCTGTTAGTACAGAAGACTCCTGTCACATTCAGCTCATCCACTTAGACGCCTTCCTATGATTTTAAATCGGATTATAATTTGTTTAGAAGTAATGCATAAAAATGTGTGTAAATCAATGGGTTGCAAATATATTCACACCTCTTGAACACAAAGTACTGGTCTGGGTATCAGTCCCCAACCTCAACCAGTGACACAGTGACGTTGCACATTACCTGCATTTAAATTCCGCCAGTGCCATGATCATGAGTGTAAAATGCCGGGGGAGGGGTAGAGCCAACTTCAGCCAACGTCCAGGTTTGTGTTTAAGGGATCCGAACCCACGATGTAAGGCACAAACCCTAACAATGTGGTTTTGGGTCTGCTCATCCCTAATGTTAACACCACAATCAGGATGTCTATAAACATCAGTCTTGTGGTTCCAATACTTGGTGCACAGGAGTGATAAAATGAACATGTCCTCCTCCTTTTACCACTGTAAATGACCCCCAATAAAATTCATAAAAGTACATGTTATTTCTTCCCCTGGGGGTGGGTATATTCATAGAGAGTATCTTTGGTCCTTCTGGTCAAACATTTCCTCCACGTCACCTGATATGAGAAGCTAAAAAAGATTCTCATCATCACCAATATCTGCTCCTTCTCCCGAGCATATATTTGCTTCCACAACTGCATCATTAATTGATTATTCTCTGAGTTTAACCTCTGCCTCTAGGTCCAGAATAGTTTAAGTAGAGGTTCTGATGAAGTAGCAGGTCCACATTATATCTATTACTCAACAAAATTGAGCAATCGCTACTGCATTGTCAGAACTAGACCCCCAACCCAAGTCACTACTCTACCTGACAAGATGCTTGTGAATGTGATTCTGTACAGCCCTCTTTATATCATTATTCTTTAGGCTGTATATGATGGGGTTAATCAATGGGGTAAAGACCGTGTACAATAGCGATAAGATCTTACTGATGGTGGACGATTGTCTTCCAGAAGGCAAAACATAAACACTGAACATGGTCCAATAAAATATGAAGACCACAGTAAGGTGGGAGCTACAGGTGGAGAAGGCTTTCTGCCGGCCGCTTTTAGATGGGATCCTTAAGGTGGTGCCAATAATTCTGGTGTATGAAAATATAATGATAATTATGGGGACTAAAATTTCTGGAATACCCAGCAAAGAGACCTCCAGCTGAATATTGTGGGTGTCCGAACAAGAAAGTTCTAGTATAGGAACAGGATCACAGAATAAATGGTCAATGATGTTTGGTCCACAGAAGTTTAGCATCACAATGGATATGATGAGAAAGGACATTATGAAGAAGGCAAGTATCCAAGAGGCAACAGCCAATACCAGACAATTACCACTCGTCATGATAGAAGAGTAACGGAGGGGGTAACAGATGGCCACATATCTGTCATAGGACATCACCGTGAGGATAAAACACTCAGAAGCTTCAGAACCACCAAAGAAATAAATTTGGGTCATACAGCCAGTAAAGGTAATGGTTCCTCTCTGATACAGAAGAACGTGGAGCATATTGGGGACAATATCTGTGGGCAATAATATGTCATTGATAGAAAGTTGTGTCAGGAAGAAGTACATGGGGGTGTGGAGGTTCTTGCTGGTGGACACCAGGACGATGATCAGGAGGTTCATAATAATTGTAAAGCAGTAAACCACAATGAACCAAAAAACCATCAGAATTCTTATATTTTGACTGGCCTGAAATCCTAGGAGAATGAAATCTACGACTGATGTTATATTTCTCATCTCCAAGGTAGTGCTTACAATAGTGGTGACCCATGTGTCTGCTGTGGGGTCTGGGTATAGAGTGGGTCCGGTCCAAGAGGAATTTGTCCTCATTGATGGGGAGAATAGAAATAATTGGGAATAAGATCCTCCTGGGTCCTATGATATTCACAAAAAAGAAAGCAAAATAAATAAATAAATAATTCTCATCTTTATATAAATAATAATATCCATATTAGTTATTACATTTTGTAAAAAATAAAATAACTACAATACGGGGGTCTGTAAAACATATTATTTTATAATTTATAATCACACAACATAAAAAAAATACAACACAGTCACATTCCTGCATACATTTTGCCAAACCATGATGATGATGATGATGGCTGGAGAGGTCATCATTGGGAGGTATGTTCTAGCTAGGTTTTTTTTACCTTTTCTTGGTAAAGGGATGACCACTGATGATAAATCCAGGTTTTGGGGCAGCCTTAGTGCAGCTCGTTAGCCTGCACCTGGACAAGGGCTTTATAACCCTAGTGTCTGGGCTGGGAGTCTGTGGACCCTCTGGACCACTGTGAGAGATGGTATTAGCCGACCTGGGATCGGAGTCTAAGTGCCACCCAGTCTTCACCAGAGCCCGCCGCAAAGCGGGATGGGCTTGTTGTGGCGGGATACCACCAGGTCGTTCCAGAGGTGTGAGTAGCCCATGGTGGCTGCCAAGGTAGTAATACAGGAGACAGTCTGTACCCGGGATGACGGCAGGAGAATAGCACAGGAAGGCCAACAGGACTCACGTCAGGAATCACAGGAGCTGGCACGCAGGTCGGGAACATAGGAACGAACTGGCACACAGGAATGCAGGAATCATAGGAACGGACTGGCACACAGGAATGCAGGAATCATAGGAACGGACTGGCACAAGTAGACAGCCATTGCGGTTATTCTCTGTATTTAGTAGCTAGAGAGTAAAAGCTACTGTGTTATCTCGCGCCCAGACGGGCAGGTCTTTTGTTTTTGTTACATTTTATGAGCCTGAACATGTTGCGCTTGTGACTACAACCAGTAATAAAACTATAAGTCCCCTTTCACACTTGCGTTGCAGATCACGTCAGAGTCTGATCCGGGGGTGATCAGGGTTTGGTCAGTGTAAAACAGACATTTTCCATCCGAGTTCAATCAGTTTTCAGTCAGAGTTTGTTCAGTGTCTCAGTATTTCACATGCTTTTTTAAATATTTTTAATGAGTTTTAAATGTGTTTTTCATGCACAGATAACGCGTGTGAAAAGGACTCAGGACTGAGCTTTATATTTTCTATGACAACTGATCAGTGAAAAACGCATTGCACTTGCATGGGTCTCAGAGTGCAATGCATTTTTGATGCATCTCCATAGACTTGTATGGTGCGTTTTTCACACGCGACTTGCAAAAGTAGAGCATGCTGAGATTTAAACATCATATACCAAAAAATATATTTCAAAAAAGTATAGAATAGCATATCACAACTTATAAAAGAAAATAGCAAAAAATAAAACTGCAAGACTAATAACTTAATATTACAATATAATATTACAGAAGAAAGATGAGGGCGGCACAGTGAAATGGATTCAAGTCCAGGTGGGTGCAAGCTCTTTGGGCCTGACTCAGGGCACCAGAAGGATCCAAAAGAAATAGCAGGAGAGCAGCACTCCGTGTTGAGTAGTGTTTATTCAAGCACCAGTGGCAAAGACATGCAACGTTTTGGCTAGCTCAATGCAAGCTTGAAAATGGCTGCATTGAGCTAGCCGAAACGTTGCATGTCTTTGCCACTGGTGCTTGAATAAACACTACTCAACACGGAGTGCTGCTCTCCTGCTATTTCTTTTGGACAATATAATATTAGATTACACCTTATGTAATAGAGAAAGAAATGAGAAAACCTACCTAATGATGACGCAATGACACTTGCTGTAACCTACTAAGCAGAAAAAAAATTGTAAAAATAATAGCATTTAACCATTAAGCTAAAAAACCCACTAAAAATATTAATTATTATACCATAATACGGAAGTAAACTTTGTGTTGCTAAAATAGAATAGTAAAAACTTGTTTCATCCTTGTTTTACTGCTCTCTGGTTCTGTGGTTCAGGAGATCACAGGACCTGTCTATTTTATGAGACCTGTAGTAAAATACAATGTAAACAAGTGGACCGGCACCACGGCTACTCTGTGATGCTGGGAACTCAGTTAAGTCCTCGAGACACTGCGGTCATTTGGACTATTCTTTCCAAACCTAATACATGGCCCTCTGAATAGGATCGGATACTTACATGTAATACTAACAAAGTATTCAGAATTCTACTAAAATTCTATAGTTAGATATAACATTAGAAATGACCATTCACATGAAAATAAATCTAAAATGTAACTAAATATGTAAAGGTTGCACTAAATACACAATAAATACATATACCTGTAAAAGTGTAATGAGAAAATGGATTCAGGGAGGACAGACAAGACCAGTCAGTGAGTTCTAAACTTAAGCCCCCAATATCCCTGCCTATTTGCATCTACATATTGTAAGTAATAAGGGACAACCATGAACACAATCCCTCTCTACACCAGAGTAAAAACACAAAACAAGATAAACTACACAAAACAAGAGAATAGTCAACAAACCGGGTCACAACAGAGATACAACAGAATGAAAAACCAAGATAAGGATACCAGAAATACGGATAGTTGCATCTTACACTAATAGGAAATAATAAGATAAAGAAGACTTTAACCAGAAGGGAGGAACCTGGACACAGGATCTTTATAGGTAACCAGAACTTTTCCCCAGGTGATTGGATCACGGTTCCGTCAGTCACACAGTATGTTAACCATTGCTTGTCCAGAGCTAGGCTGTAGAGAGAAGGATGTGGAAAATTCAATGAGCAGCCCAGCAGCTTAACCACGGATCACACTCCCAGAGAAAGTGAGACAATGAAAAATTCTGTGTTTCCTAAATCTTCCACAACGTACAAAGGCAAACACCGGCACAGATGTGACAATACCTGATAAAGTACTTACTTACTGATGGGAATGTGTCTCCTGGTTCATTGCTTCTTTCTCAGACTTTCCCTTCAGTCCAGAGGAGTCTGATAACCACCATGAAGAAGCCTCCAGTATTAGGATGTGACCTGTAAGATCCTGCGTGGTACCGGACACATGAATACTGGACCCAATACTGATACAGAGACCCAGCGCTGCCCATATTTATACCCACAGACTGATACATCTCATCTCTGTAGAGATTTGTGTTGTCTTACTCTTGAGTGGAAATTAGAAATCTATTTAAAGTCATAAAGTTTTCTGTGATCATTATCTCAGCCCTGAAGACCCACGATGTCCCTCCAGGAAATGCTCCCGCAGTAAACTACAACTAAACTAAAAGTAAAACATGTACTAAGGTTATTTGGAAAAAAAAACTTCTCAACTTTTATCTCAAAGTTTTGTGGACATTCAGTTTAGTAACACAAAAAAGCTATTAATACCTCACTATGGGGGGTGTAACCCAAAGCAATAGTCAAGACTGGAGAGAAAGGGGCAGTGGCAAAAAGTTTAAAGTCCTCAAAATATAGTCCACCATGTCCCATGTTCTCTTGAATGGACAGATCTCCAGAATCTTTTAGAATTAGCTGCTAAGAGATATGTGATATTGGATCATTTTACTCAATAAATAAATGTCCAAATCCAAGTCTAATATATAAATATCTATCATTGTGATAATTTTATAGCTACATTTCTAGACGATGAATTATATGTAGGACTGTACCTACGATTTGCCTAATTCAGGTAAAATTTGTAAGGGTTCACAAACTTTCACCAACCATTGTATATTGATGACGATTAATGTTATAAAATGCAATGATTGGTCTTGACTTGGTCTTGAATTGAAGCAGTGTCGGGGTGTAGGGTTCGCTTTCCATGGTTGTGTGTGGTTGTATGTCCAAGTCCTACACACAATTCATCGTCTAGAAATGTAGCTATACATTTAGCTCTGATGTATTCAGAGCTTCGCCTATGTTAGTTTCCCCAATGCAGTATTATATTATAATATTGGTTGGTTTGGGCGGCAGCCAAGGGCCCAAGCCTTCTAGAGGGCCCATGGCCAACCAAACCACCAGCCAAATTTTATACTGAGGACTAGAGATGAGCGAGCACTAAAATGCTCGGGTACTCGTTATTCGAGACGAACTTTTCCCGATGCTGGAGTGCTCGTCTCGAATAACGAGCCCCATTGAAGTCAATGGGAGACTCGAGCATTTTTCAAGGGGACCAAGGCCCTGCACAGGGAAGCTTGGCCAAACACCTGGAAACCTCAGAAAAGGATGGAAACACCATGGAAATGGACAGGAAACAGCAGGGGCAGCATGCATGGATGCCTCTGAGGCTGCTTAAACGCACCATTATGCCAAAATTATGGGCAACAGCATCGCCATGACAGAGTGACAGAATGAAGCTA
The DNA here is from genome assembly GCF_040894005.1 of Engystomops pustulosus. NCBI lineage: Eukaryota > Metazoa > Chordata > Amphibia > Anura > Leptodactylidae > Engystomops > Engystomops pustulosus. Next base: position 223,345,095 of record NC_092414.1, read on the forward strand.
GATAGCATCTAAAACATCCAATAATTGACCCTGACACTATAGGGGACGGCATGCAGAGGCAGCGGCAGCAGCGGCAGGCTAGAGAGTAGCATGGTGACATACCCTAAATGGACTCAGGCTTCAAACAAAATGAGCCTGACACAGCTCATTTGATAAGGGGACGACATTTGGAGGCAGCCATGGAGAGGACTTCCATGATTAAGAGCGACAGTATGGGGCATCCATATTGCGCTTCTATGATTGCAACTGCAGGTCTCCAGCATGGCGGCGACAGACGCGTCGAGTTCCACTATGTATCTGGTGAAACACCTGAAAATTCTGCCTGACACAGCTCGTTTGATAAGGGGATGATGTGCTGCATATCCTCTCGTGCTCCAGCGTCTGGGGTATAGACAGTTGAAAGTTGCGCATGGAGACATTGGTGGACGCTGTGGAGGCGAAATGGACGGGAAACAGCAGGGGCAACTGAGGCTGCCTAATCTTGGGATGGAGCTGGCGGTCCGCTGCCAGGCGAGCTTTCGCCTGTCCAAGCCCCTGTCTCTCGGCTCCTCCCCACCCAAAATGGGCCTGGGGGCCAGAAGTGTTTACTTTGAAAAAATTACAATTTTCAAAGCAGGCGGGGTCGTTTGAATATTTCAACTAGGAATAATGGAATAGCATAGTGGTTCTATTTTTAATTGTTTTTACGGAAATGATTCCATGATTAAGAGCTACAGTATGGGGCATCCATACTGCGCTGCTATGATTGCAACTTCAGGTCTCCAGCATGGCGGCGACAGATGGGCCGCGTTCCACTATGTATCTGGTGAAACACCTGAAAATTCTGCCTGACACAGCTCGTTTGATAAGGGGACCATGTATGGAGGCAGTGAACTAGTAGTAGATTAAAGGTGCTGCAGTTAAAACTATGTTAGTTGGATCTTGGGATGGAGCTGGCGCTCCGCTGCCAGGCGAGCTTTCGCCAATCCAAGCCCCTGTCTCTAGGCTACTCCCCAAACAGCACTTCTAAGAACCTTTTGTATAAGATCAAGTGTAGTAGCGTTCTTATAAGTTTGGGATATGACGGGTGAGGGGAATGTAAACAGATGCGCAAGAAGCGCTGAAATAATATCGGTAAATGGTAAAAGTTTGGCAGTATATTTTGTGGATTACACAGCAGGGTGGCGACAAAGTTAACAAGTTTGATGTGGAATGCCCTGTAATAGCTCTTGGGCGGTGTGCCTTTTATCGCCTAGGCTCAGCAGTTTGAGCACCGCCTGCTGTCGCTTAGCGACGGCACTGCTGCTGTGCCTAGAGCTAGCGACTGATGGCGCCATGCCCACGGATGGTAATTCGGAGGAGGAGGAGGTGGAGGAGGGGTGGGAGGAGGAGGAGGTATAGTAGGCCTTTGAGACCTGGACCGAGGTAGGCCCCGCAATCCTCGGCGTCGGCAGTATATGACCAGCCCCAGGGTCAGACTCGGTCCCAGCCTCCACCAAGTTAAGTGTAGTAGCGTTCTTATAAGTTTGGGATATGGCGGGTGAGGGGAATGTAAACAGATGCGCAAGAAGCGCTGAAATAATATCGGTAAATGGTAAAAGTTTGGCAGCATATTTTGTGGATTACACAGCAGGGTGGCGACAAAGTTAACAAGTTTGATGTGGAATGCCCTGTAATAGCTCTTCGGCGGTGTGCCTTTTATCGCCTAGGCTCAGCAGTTTGAGCACCGCCTGCTGTCGCTTAGCGACGGCACTGCTGCTGTGCCTAGAGCTACCGACTGATGGCGCCATGCCCATGGATGGTAATTCAGAGGATGAGGAGGTGGAGGAGGGGTGGGAGGAGGAATAGTAGGCCTTTGAGACCTGGACCGAGGTAGGCCCCGCAATCCTTGGCGTCGGCAGTATATGACCAGCCCCAGGGTCAGACTCGGTCCCAGCCTCCACCAAGTTAAGTGTAGTAGCGTTCTTATAAGTTTGGGATATGGCGGGTGAGGGGAATGTAAACAGATGCGCAAGAAGCGCTGAAATAATATCGGTAAATGGTAAAAGTTTGGCAGTATATTTTGTGGATTAAACAGCAGTGTAATCAACAGATGCGCAAGAAGCGCTGAAATAATATCGGTTAATCATAAAAGTTTGCCAGTATATTTTGTGGATAACACAGCAGGGTGGCGACAAAGTTAACAACTTTGATGTGGAATCCATGAAAACAACCCAAATTTCTGCCTGACACACCTCGTTTGATAAGGGGACGATGTATGGAGGCAGCTATATGGATGACTTTTGGAGGTAGCAATGGAGACAACGTGTGGAGGCTGCTATGGAGACAATTTAATTTGGATAGTGCCTGTATGTGGCAGTACAAATAAGTTTTCAAACCAGAGGAGCAGGTAGTTGGCCCTCCAGAAAAATGAAATAGATTGAGTGCCTGTATGTGGCAGTCCAAAAAAGTTTTCAAACCAGAGGAGCAGGTAGGTGGCCCTCCAGAAAAATTGAATAGATTGAGTGCCTGTATGTGGCAGTCCCAAAAATTGTTTAAAACAGAGGACCGGGTAGGTGGCCCTCCAGAAAAATTAAATGCATAGAGTACTATAGCTAGAGCCAGTGGGCCCTGTCAAAAAATAGCCAGTTTCCTCTGCTTTAGTGTACAAAGAGGAGGAGAAGGAGGAAAATGAGGAGGATGAGTGCATAAATTATTCAGGTTGAGCTTCCTTCACCTGGTGGAGATTGGAAATTATGAGAAATCCAGGCTTTATTCATCTTAATAAGCGTCAGCCTGTCAGCGCTGTCAGTCGACAGGCGTGTACGCTTATCGGTGATGATGCCACCAGCTGCACTGAAAACCCGCTCGGACAAGACGCTAGCGGCAGGGCAGGCAAGAACCTCCAAGGCGTACAGCGCCAGTTCGTGCCACATGTCCAGCTTTGAAACCCAGTAGTTGTAGGGAGCTGTGTGATCATTTAGGACGATGGTATGGTCAGCTCCGTACTCCCTCACCATCTTTCTGTAAAGATCAGCCCTACTCTGCCGAGACTGGGGACAGGTGACAGTGTCTTGCTGGGGTGACATAAAGCTGGCAAAGGCCTTGTAAAGCGTACCCTTGCCAGTGCTGGACAAGCTGCCTGCTCGCCTACTCTCCCTCGCTACTTGTCCCGCAGAACTACGCACTCTGCCGCTAGCGCTGTCAGAAGGGAAATACTGTTTCAGCTTGTGCACCAGGGCCTGCTGGTATTCATGCATTCTCACACTCCTTTCCTGTCCAGGGATGAGAGTAGAAAGATTTTGCTTGTACCATGGGTCCAGGAGAGTGAATACCCAGTAATCGGTGCTGGAAAAAATTCTTTGAACTCGAGGGTCACGGGATAGACAGCCTATCATGAAATCTGCCATATGCGCCAGAGTCCCAACGCTCAAGAATTCACTCCCCTCACTGGCCTGACTGTCCATTTCCTCCTCCTCCAACTCCTCCAACTCCTCTTCTTCTGCCCATACATGCTGAACAGTGAAGGACTGAACAATGGTCCCCTCTTGTGTCTCGCCAACATTCTCCTCCTCTTCCTCCTCATCCTCCTCCACCTCCTCCGATATGCGCTGAGAAACAGACCTGAGGGTGCTTTGGCTATCAACAAGGGAATCTTCTTCCCCCGTCTCTTGTGACGAGCGCAAAGCTTCCGACTTCATGCTGATCAGAGAGTTTTTCAACAAGCTAAGCAGCGGGATGGTGAGGCTGATGATGGCAGCATCGTCACTGACCATCTGTGTTGACTCCTCGAAGTTACTCAGCACCTGACAGATATCAGACATCCACGTCCACTCCTCATTGTAGACTTGAGGAAGCTGACTGACCTGACTACCAGTTCTGGTGGAAGTTGACATCTGGCAGTCTACAATCGCTCTGCGCTGCTGGTAAACTCTGGATAACATGGTTAATGTTGAATTCCACCTCGTGGGCACGTCGCACAACAGTCGGTGAGCGGGCAGTTGGAGGCGGCGCTGCGCTGCCCTGAGAGTGGCAGCATCTGTGCTGGACTTCCTGAAATGCGCACAGATGCGGCGCACCTTCGTGAGCAAATCAGACAGATTGGGGTATCTCTTGAGGAAACGCTGAACTATGAGATTTAACACATGGGCCAGGCATGGCACATGTGTCAGTCTGCCGAGTTGCAGAGCCGCCACCAGGTTACGGCCGTTGTCAAACACAACCATGCCTGGCTTCAGGATCAGCGGTGCCAGCCACAGATCAGTCTGCGCCGTGATGCCCTGTAATAGTTCTTGGGCGGTGTGCCTTTTATCGCCTAGGCTCAGCAGTTTGAGCACCACCTGCTGTCGCTTAGCGACGGCACTGCTGCTGTGCCCAGAGCTACCGACTGATGGCGCCATGCCCACGGATGGTAATTCGGAGGAGGAGGAGGTGGAGGAGGGTTGGGAGGAGGAGGAGGCATAGTAGGCCTGAAAGACCTGGACCGAGGTAGGCCCCGCAATCCTCGGCGTCGGCAGTATATGACCAGCCGCAGAGTCAGACTCGGTCCCAGCTTCCACCAAGTTAACCCAATGTGCCGTCAGCGATATATAGTGGCCCTGCCCGGCAGCACTCGTCCACGTGTCCGTGGTCAGGTGGACCTTGTCAGAAACGGCGTTGGTCAGGGCACGGATGATGTTGTCTGACACGTGCTGGTGCAGGGCTGGGACGGCACATCGGGAAAAGTAGTGGCGGCTGGGGACCGAACAGCGAGGGGCGGCCGCCGCCATGAGGTTGTGAAAGGCCTCGGTCTCTACCAGCCTATAGGGCAGCATCTCCAGGCTAAGCAATCTGGAGATGTGGACATTGAGGGCTTGGGCGTGCGGGTGGGTTGCACTATATTTCCTTTTCCGCTCCAGCGTCTGGGGTATGGAGATTTGAACGCTGGTGGATGCTGTGGAGGATCGTGGAGGCGACGATGGGGTTTTTGTGCCAGGGTCCTGGGCAGGGGGCTGACTATCAGCTGACACAGGGGAAGGAGCAGTGGTATGCACGGCCGGAGGTGAACGGGCTTGGTGCCACTGAGTGGGGTGTTTAGCATTCATATGCCTGCGCATACTGCTGGTAGTTAAGCTAGTAGTGGTGGAACCCCTGCTGATCCTGGTTTTGCAAAGGTTGCACACCACAGTCCGTCGGTCATCCGGTGTTTCCTTAAAGAACCTCCAGACTTCTGAAAATCTAGCCCTCGCTGCAGGAGCCCTCGCCACGGGAGCTTCACTACGTGACACATTTGGCGCTGATGCACCAGCTCTGGCCCTGCCTCTCCGTCTGGCCCCACCACTGCCTCTTCCAACCTGTTCTGCTATAGGACTCGCCTCTGTCTCACAAGCACTGTGTTCACCCGGCCTCTCAACCCAGCTTGGGTCTGTCATCTCATCATCCTCCGATCCCTCAGTCTGCTCCCCCCTCGGACTTCCTGCCCTGACAACAACTTCACCACTGTCTGACAACCGTGTCTCCTCATCGTCGGACACCTCTTTACACACTTCTTCCACTACGTCAAGAAGGTCATCATCACCCACAGACTGCGACTGGTGGAAAACCTGGGCATCGGAAAATTGCTCAGCAGCAACCGGACAAGTGGTTTGTGACTGTGGGAAGGGTCCAGAAAACAGTTCCTCAGAGTATGCCGGTTCAAATGCCAAATTTTCCTGGGAGGGGGCAGACTGGGGGGGAGGAGGCTGAGGTGCAGGAGCTGGAGGAGTGCCGATTTCGGTGACATGGGTGGACTGCGTGGAAGACTGACTGGTGGACAAATTGCTCGAAGCATTGTCGGCAATCCACGACATCACCTGTTCGCACTGTTCTGGCCTCAACAGTGCTCTACCACGAGTCCCAGTAACTTCAGACATGAACCTAGGGAGTGTAGCTCTGCGGCGTTCCCCTGCTCCCTCATCAGCAGGTGGTGTCTCACCCCGCCCAGGACCACGGCCTCTGACCCCTGCAGTAGTTGGACGCCCACGTCCCCGCCCTCGTCCTCTACCCCTAGCCCTCGGGTTAAACATTTTGAAAATGAAAGTTATATAACTTTAATTTTTTTTTTAACTTTTTTTTGTGTTTTTTAGTTTTTTTTTGTGTTTTTTAGTTTTTAAAACCAAACGATGCTATCCTATTGCTATGGCTATTTTCTAGCCAACTATGAAAGCACACTGCTATGCCAGATGAGATGACGCTGAGTTATGAAAAAATAAACGTAAAATAAAAAGGAAATGGCAGACTGTGCCTAATTTCAATCAAACCCCTAATAAATTGTCCCACTTCGGTCTTTGCGATGGATATGTGCGTCACTAAGCGCTAAACACAACGGTCGCAAGTCTCACTGCAAATTCCTCACAATATGGTAGCAGATGCACTACAGCAAGGCCAGCCACCAGCAGATCAACCAGAAATAAAATATATATAACGCTATTGTAGGCCTAAGTAAGCCGTTTGGATTCTCCTATGGCTATTTTCTAGCCAAGTATGAAAGCACACTGATGAGATGACGCTGAGTTATGAAAAAATAAACGTAAAATAAAAAGTAAATGGCAGACTGTGCCTTATTCAATCAAACCCCTAATAAATTGTCCCACTTTGGTGTTTGAGATGGATTTGTGTGTCACTAAGAGCTAAACACAACGGTAGCAAGTCCCCCTGCAAATTCCTCACAATATGGTACTAGCTGCACTACTAGTGCCAGCAAGCCCAGCCACAAGCAAATAAAAAAAAAAATGTATAACGTTATTGTAGCCCTAAAAAGGGCTGTTGGGTTCTTGGAGAATCACTTCTGCCTAACACTATTCTAATAGAACACCCTAACGCTTTCCCTGACCAGCAGCAGCAGCTCTCTCCCTAACGGCATCCAGACACAGAATGATCCGAGCAGCGCGGGCAGGGGCTAGTCTATTCCAGGGTCACCTGATCTGGCCAGCCAACCACTGCTATCGACGTGTAAGGGTACCACTTCATGCTGGGTGGAGTGCAGAGTCTCCTGGCTTGTGATTGGCTCTGTTTCTGGCCGCCAAAAAGCAAAACGGCGGGAGAGGCCATTTTCTCGAGCGGGCGAAGTATTCGTCCGAGCAACGAGCAGTTTCGAGTACGCTAATGCTCCAACGAGCATCAAGCTCGGACGAGTATGTTCGCTCATCTCTACTGAGGACCTTAACCCATGAAATCATTATACATCTGTTCTTGCTCTCAATACACTGGTACACAAGAGACACTTTTAAGGTCCTACGAAGGTTCGGAACCACAGATTAAAAGCAGCAGAAGGGACACATCCTTTGTTCCCAAAGAAGCTGATTCTTGAATCAGATGTAGGAAGTGACTCCAGACTTGTAGGGGCTATGTTAACCATAATGCCCAGGGCCGGTGCCAGTCTTAATCCGCCCCTGCCCACACGTGCACCATGTTTTATTATGATGCATTCAGCTAGATCAGGGTTTTGTCAGGAGGTTTTGAAAGTTCTAGGGCAATAAAGATCAGATCTCTAAATATTACAGATCAGTACGGAATCCTATTATGCCCAGCAGGAGGCAGAGTAAAACAGACAGTAACTTTTAATTCTGATGGCAAAGTTGCCTGTGGCATTGAAATTGCACTGGCACTAGTGCTGATATTTTAGGGAAGATTGACTCCCTGATGATGTCAGTGGGAGCAATGAACCATAAAATGACGGCTGCAGTGATTATATGCCACTGGTGACTTAAAGGGGTAGGAGGGCAGGTGATTACGTGTGCAATATACATTGTTGGATAGTAAAAAAAAAATTTGATTTTTAAAAAATAATAAAAATGCTAACAATGAAAACACTATAAATACCATCTTTTTCCAAATTTATTTACTGGGTCATAAAAACTAAATTGAAAAAAAAAAAAAACTCCGGAAAATTGGGGTACATTTACTTACCCGATCCTGTCGCGATCCCCGATCCAGACACTCTGATGAGGCTTAAGTCAGACGCGATTCACCAACATTGCGCGCCCGAGGTCCTACATCTGCCACTTCCCCGCTGAGGTCCACCGGAGTTCACCTTCTTCTTCCCCGTGCATGTAAGTGCATTGTCCGTGTATAATGCGCTGTGCGGGGAGTCACTAAGATCCTGCGCCCGATATCCTGCATGTGTCGCTTCCCCGCTCAGGTCCCCGGAGTTCACCTCCTTCTTCCTGCTGCATGTAAGTGCATTGTCCGTGTATAATGTGCTGTGCGAGGAGTCACTAAGATCCTGCGCCCGATATCCTGCATGTGTCGCTTCCCCGCTCAGGTCCCCGGAGTTCACCTCCTTCTTCCTGCTGCATGTAAGTGCATTGTCCGTGTATAATGTGCTGTGCGAGGAGTCACTAAGATCCTGCGCCCGATATCCTGCATGTGTCGCTTCCCCGCTCAGGTCCCCGGAGTTCACCTTCTTCTTCCTGGTGCATGTAAGTGCATTGTCCGTGTATAATGCAGTGTGCGGGAAGTCACTAAGATCGTGCGCCCGATATCCTGCATGTGTCGCTTCCCCGCTCAGGTCCCTGGAGTTCACTTTCTTCTTCGTGGTGCATGTAAGTGCATTGACCGTGTATAATGTGCTGTGTGGGGAGTCACTAAGATCGTGCGCCCGATATCCTGCATGTGTCGCTTCCCCGCTCAGGTCCCCGGAGTTCACCTTCTTCTTCCTGGTGCATGTAAGTGCATTGTCCGTGTATAATGCGCTGTGCGGGGAGTCACTAAGATCCTGCGCCCGATATCCTGCATGTGTCGCTTCCCGCTCAGGTCCACGGAGTTCACCTTCTTCTTCCTGGTGCATGTAAGTGCATTGTCCGTGTATAATGCGCTGTGCGGGGAGTCACTAAGATCCTGCACCTGATATCCTGCATGTGTCACTTCCCCGCTCAGGTCTCCGGAGTTCACCTTCTTCTTCCCGGTGCATATAAGTGCATTGTCCGTGTATAATGCGCTGTGCGGGGAGTCACTAAGATCCTGCGCCCGATATCCTGCATGTGTCACTTCCCCGCTCAGGTCTCCGGAGTTCACCTTCTTCTTCCCGGTGCATATAAGTGCATTGTCCGTGTATAATGCGCTGTGCGGGGAGTCACTAAGATCCTGCGCCCGATATCCTGCATGTGTCACTTCCCCGCTCAGGTCCCCGGAGTTCACCTTCTTCTTCCTGGTGCATGTAAGTGCATTGTCCGTGTATAATGCGCTGTGCGGGGAGTAACTAAGATCCTGTGCCCGATATCCTGCGTGTGTCACTTCCCCGCTCAGGTCCCCGGAGTTCACCTTCTTCTTCCTGGTGCATGTAAGTGCATTGTCCGTGTATAATGCGCTGTGCGGGGAGTCACTAAGATCGTGTGCCCGAGGTCTTGCATCTGTCGCTTCCCCGCCAAGGTCCCTGGAGTTCACCTTCTTGTTCCCGGTGCATGTAAGTGCATGTCTTGCGACACAATTTACGATGTTAAATACTGTGCGTTGTCCAAATGCACAGGCCTCTCAATTTCAGGTCCATAAGTCTACAGCAGCGGTTTACTAATGTTGTGACCTCAGTCCACCTGTGGTGGTAACGATGCAGTGATGCTATATGTGTGGGGATTGCGTAATGATTTTGACTTTTTCACATTATATGTCTTTATATTATTATATGACATGTATGTCTTTTTATATGTTAATGGGGCTTATGGACATTTTTATTAAATTATTTTTTATTTAAGAACATTTTTTAAACAGTTTTATTAGTTCCACCATTGGACATGAATCATCTGATTGCTTGTTCATGATAATACCCTACTCTGCTTAGAGACAAATTCGACTTTGATATTGGAAAGATTTTTATATGTTAATGGGGCTTATGGACATTTTTATTAAATTATTTTTTATTTAACCCCTTCACGACTTGGCCTTTTTTAGTTTTTTCACTTCCATTTTTCACTCACCAACTTCAAAAATCTATAACTTTTTTATTTTTCCACATAAAGAGCTCTGTTATGGCTTATTTTCTGCGTAACAAATTGCACTTCATAGCGACGGTATTTAATATTCTATGGTGTGTATTGGGAAGCGGGAAAAAAATTCCAAATGCAGTGAAAATGGTGAAAAACCACATTTGTGACGTTTTCTTGTGGGCTTGGATTTTACAGCTTTCACTCTGTGTCCCAAATGACAGGTCTACTTTATTCTTTGGGTCGGTACGATCACGTGGATACCAAATTTGTATAGGTTTTATAATGTTTTCATACATTTAAAAAAATTAAAACCTCCTGTACAAAATATTTTTTTTTTATTTTGCCATCTTCTGGGGCCAATAACTTTTTCATACTTTGGTGTACGGAGCTGTGGATAGTGTCATTTTTTGCGAATTTTGATGCCGTTTTCATTGCTATAATTTTTGGGACTGTGTGAACTTTTGATCACTTTTTATTAATTTTTTTATATTTTTCAAAATAGCAAAAAAATGCCATTTTCGACTTTGGACGCTATTTTCCGTTACGGGGTTAAACATAGTGAAAAAACATTATCATATTGTGATAGATCGGGCATTTTCGGACGCGGCGATACCTAATGTGTTTATGATTTTTACTGTTTATTTATTTTTATATCAGTTCTAGGGAAAGGGGGGGGATTTGAATTTTTAGGGTTTTTTATTATAATTTTTTTTTTTTTAACTTTTTTTTATTTTTACTTTTACTATTTTTCAGACTCCCTAGGGTACTCTAATCCTAGGTAGTCTGATCGATCCTATCATATACTGCCATACTACAGTATGGCAGTATATATGGATTTTACTCCCCATGCATTACAATGTGCAATTAAGACATTGTAATGCATGGGTTAAAACGAAGTAGCCTCGGGTGTTCGGAACACCCGAGGTTACCATGGCGATGGATCGCCGCTCCCCCTGACGTCATCGGGGAGCAGCGATCCACAACAAGATGGCGGCGTCCATGCGGCGCCATCTCTTTGAAGCCGGCGGCGATCGCGGAGAAAACACAATATGCAGCAAAGACTTACCGGCTATGGAGAGGGCTCGGCCCGCGAGCCCTCTCCATGCACCAGGACCCGGCGCGCGCCGTACTAGTACGGCGTGTGTCGGGAAGGGGTTAAGAACATTTTTTAAACAGTTTTATTAGTTCCACCATTGGACATGAATCATCTGATTGCTTGTTCATGATAATACCCTACTCTGCTTAGAGACAAATTCGACTTTGATACTGGAAAGATTTTGAACTGAAGTCAACAAAAATCCACCCGTATGGAAATAAAAATAAGAACAAAAGGGAAAATAAAACCACAGATTATTGGACCACCGAATCGGACCCTAGCTTGTCGGACGACAGTCAACAAATAGCTGCAAAATCACAGATGAGTATTTTAGAAAACCCGGTCCCTTTAGGATAAGAACCAGGAGAGGGAGACCCAGAAAGAAGAAGGTCTCTGAGCCGGACCTACAAGTGGAAGCACGTAATGTGGAGGAAACAGAGACTCTTTATCTGGAAAAGTACTCGGGAAGGAAAGTAATCAATCTTACTTCCTATGTTTTAGATGATGCATGTATATCATTATTGGAAAAAGGTTTAAATTTTGCAATTGTTGAAAATGTTGACCCTGTTTTGTTTGAGATTGACCTGTTCAAGGCGGTTTGCCACCTTAATCTGAAAAAAGTTTTTTCTAATAGAATCGAAAATAGGACAGATTCTCAGAAACAGGGTGAAATTCCATGTACCATTGGTCTCCTAGGCTTTAGTGCGTGTTCCCCGGTGACAGATACCCATTTTTAGGATATGTCTGATACATATTTGCTAGCTACCTATCCTTTGTGATAGTTCAGACAGTAATGAAGTACCTCTGCAGTTATAGAAAAAACAGAGACCTTGAGAGGTGGGGTCTGTTCTACATATTGCCCCGCCCCCCCTTGGCTGCAGGTAGCTATTTGGAAGAATTTTAAAATAAAGTCATGATTTACCCAAAAAATCCATCTAACCTCACAAAAGAGGAATCTTTAGCCCTGAAGTGGTTAAGGTCCAAAAAGGACATTGTACTGAAACCGACAGATAAGTAGTGTTAATGTCAAGAGACTACTGCATAAAAGAAACGGAGAGACAGTTAAAGGATGTATAAACATAACTCCCCTTACCTTCAACCCTTAAATTTAAAGGGAGATTACAATCTCTACTAAGAACAAGGGTAGAAAGGGGCATTATCTCAGAGTGTTTTTTTGAAAAATTATTCCCTATGTACCCCACCTTTCCCTTATGGTACTTCCTGTCCAAGGTACATAAGGGGTTAAAAGAGCCACCAGGTTGCCCAATAGTGGCAGGAGTAGGCTCTTTAACAGAATCTCTTTCCAAGTATATTGACTGGATGTCCACTGTTGAGGGATATACCATCCTATATAAAGGATACTAACTCCTTTCTCCGGGCACTAAGGGGCATCGGGTGACAAGAGGGTTTCCATCTAGCATCAATAGAAGTGGAAAGCCTATATACAAAAATTGATAAAAAAAAGTTAATTTGCCCCAATATATCTCCTTTTCATTGCTTTGTGTTTTTACATAGTTTTTAGTGGTGGAAAAGTAGGTGTTTAATGAATGTTTGTACCTTCTTTCTGTTTGTGCACTAATGAATGTAGCATTCGCTGCTCACCATGACATTAGGTACTTCCCCTTTATGTTTTTTAAAGGAGGAATCCTAAACATGACGAGGAGGGTTGACAAAGCACTATTCACGTGAAACAGCCTGTAACTTTTTGGACCACGACGTCCCCACATGTCTGGTGTTTGAACGCTAAATAAAGGAATTGTGGATCGTGGAAAGTGAGTGCCGTCCCATTATTGGGTAACAGTATACCTTATGTATTGCAGGGTATAAGCTCAGTCACTGACAATGTGACTGCAAGATCCTGCCCCAGATGGGATCTTACAGGCACTGCCTGTGGACAACCCTGTGGTCCTGATAGGACTTCAGCGCTGCCATTGAAACGATTAGCATCCCCTAAAGACAGTGCAGCATATATACTGATGCTGGCCCAGCTTCAATTGCAAACCAAATTGATATCAGCTCGACAACGGATATATCCATTATTAAGCGTCAATAACCATGATGTTGTATATTTAGTAAATTATGGAAATTATGTATTGACTACACACCTGCGCAAACTGTAACATCACCACCACCAGGTGACAACAGTGGTTGATTCATAGAGCTCTCCTTGGTATTTATAACCATGTTGTAAGTCCTCATTTCTGCTCTGCATGTACTGACTTTTATCACTGGTCCTTAGTCCAGAAAACATGCTCCTTGATCGATGCAAGATGATGAAGGACCTCTATCATACATTCCAGGCTGATGTCTGACGTGACAGTTGGTTGCCTATCACCTCCTTCAAAGGACGTCTACCACCAAGATGAAGGATTGTATACCGAGTTCACTGACATACTGGTGTCTTCCCCCTCTGGTTGGATCTACTATTCTTTTAATGCGCAGGATTTAAAAACAAACAAACAAAAAAAAAAAAAAACGGTTGTTCAAATTAAGCAAATGAGCCTGAATGTCCCCATGCCCCATAGATGTTAATAGAGCCTAGAGTAACTCAGGCTCATTTGTATCATTTTTTAAGCCTTTTTGTTCTTAAGAACAAGGGCATATGAATCTCAAAGAAGAGAAGATCCTGCCAGAGGGGGCACCCACCAGTATGTCAGTGCATGGTTTACAATTCTTCATCCTGGTGGCAGATATCCTTAAAAGGTGCCTGGAGCTGTGTGACATTCAACATCCAGTTCCTTAGGCCATTGTTCACAATGAAGTGGTCATCAGTGTAGAATATAGCTAAAGGATGTCCAGTTTTCCTCCTTTCTGTGATTTCCCAGTCTCGGTATATCTCTGCAACTCTCTAAACTAATTGCCCTCTTCCAATCAGAGAACATCGGGCTTAAAGCCTTGGGATGGTGCGGTACCACATATCAATTTTTAGTTTCATCTTCACTGCCGGTGGATAAATAATGTTCTGTGACCACATTGCGTGGCTCTGATTACTGGCTGTGATTCTAACGAGCCGATGACCTGTGTGACATCACTTGACCAGAGATTTCTACCCACTGGAAGGAAATAAGGAAGTTTACAACCACAAGTAATTGAAACAATAAACATATTGGAACATTCTACATCTTTTCATTATATAAATGACTACATGTATTTGCTAAAACTGGACAACTTTTTTAGGGAACAATTGACCCACAGAACACAACACAAGGCCATACTCTAGTGGTAGGTTCACACGTAGAGCTGACGGGTGAGCCTGGGTGCTGTTCATTCCATCCATACGTCCATTCCTTTATGTGTTAAGGTATTTTATAACATCTACATTACATTTCTGAGCACTGTATGTATAGATCAGGCTGTTATACTATCACCACCCACCTCCAGTGCTTATAAACATGTGTATGTAATGCCGTCTTAATATCTTTATTCTTTAGGCTGTATATAATGGGGTTCATCAGTGGAGTAAACACAGTGTATAGCAGAGACAGAATTTTACTGATGGTCGATGATTGTCCTTCTGTAGGGACAACATAAACACCTAATATGGTCCAGTAGAAGATGGAGACCACAATGAGGTGGGAGCTGCAGGTGGAGAAGGCTTTCTGTCTCCCGGCACTGGATGGGATCCGTAAGGCGGTGACAATAATTTTGGCATATGAACTTGCAATTATTGTTACGGCAATCAAAATTAATGGAACTCCAATGAAATAAACTTCCATCTGAAAATTGATGGATCCCGAACAGGAAAGTTCTATTAAAGGAATGAAATCACAGAAGAAGTGGTCGATGATATTTGGTCCACAATAGTTTAGCTTCAATATAGTCATGAGGAGACATGAAATAATGCAAAAAGCAAGAAGCCACGAGGTAATGGCCAAAATCACACAGAATGTACTTGTCATGATAGAGGGGTAACGGAGGGGGTAACAGATGGCCACATACCGGTCATAGGACATCACTATGAGAAGGAAACATTCAGATCCTTCAGCGGCTCCGAAGAAATACATTTGTGTCATACAGTCAGTAAAGCTAATGGTTCCTCTATGATAGAGTAGAATATGAAGCATCTTCGGGACAATGTCTGTTGGCAACATGATGTCATTGATAGAAAGTTGTGTCAGGAAGAAGTACATGGGGGTGTGGAGGACCTTACTGGTGGACACCAGGACGATGATCAGAAGGTTCGTGATTATTGTAAAGCAGTAAACCCCAATGAGCACAAAAGACATCACAAATCTTATGTTCCCACTGGCCTGGAAACCTAAAAGAATGAACTGTGTGACATCCGTCATATTCTTCATGTCAAATGGAGAGTTTATAATCAATGTGGACCTGAATATAGGAGGCCAATCCCAGGAGGATTGTGTCAGTATATAGGAAGAATCTGTCAAGGGGAGGAAGGAGGTCTCCAAAAGATACAAAATGTAAAAACAATGGGGGAGGGAAGGTATCAAGGATAATACTTTACTTTGGTTATTAAGTATTAGATGTCACTGAACAAGAAGGAAAAATATCAATGTGTCTGTACATAGATCCATAGTAGTTCTCAGTGAGAGGTCACAATGTATGATTTCTCCTTATAGATATAAAATACAAGCAACTTCCATGACTTTTATTGGCTTGAAATTTATCTGGTGGAAATTAGGAAAAGCATGAGGAAGAAATGATACAAAATTATACAACTCTATCTAAAAATATAATATTAAGAGCAATAACGATTGAAAATAGCAATAATATTAATAATAATAATAATAATAATAATAATACTGTATATACTGAAGGATAAGCCGTCCTGAGTATAAGCCGAGACCCCTAATTTTACCACCAAAAACAGGGAAAAAATACTGACTCGAGTATAAGCCGAGGGTGGGAAATGCATTGGTCAACCCCCCCTCCCCCCCAGTAGTATACAGCCTGCCAGCCCCCAGTAGTATATGGCCTGCCAGCCCCCATGTAGTATACAGTAGCCCCTAGAAGTATACAGCCAGCCCCCAGTAGTACACAGCCTGCCAGCCCCCAGTAGAATACGGCCTGTCAGCCCCCAGTAGTATACGGCCTGCCAGCCCCGAGTAGTATACGGCCTGCCAGCCCCCAGTAGTATACGGCCTGCCAGCCCCCATGTGGTATACAACAAGCCCCTAGTAGTATACAGAAGCCCCTAGTAGTATACAGCCTGCCAGCCCCCAGTAGTATATGGCCTGCCAGCCCCCATGTAGTATACAGCAGCCCCTAGTAGTATACAGCCAGCCACCAGTAGAATACGGCCTGCCAGCCCCCAGTAGTATACGGCCTGCCAGCCCCCAGTAGTATACGGCCTGCCAGCCCCCATGTGGTGTACAACAAGCCCCTAGTAGTATACAGAAGCCCCTAGTAGTATACAGCAGCCCCTAGTAGTATACAGCCAGCCTGCCCCCACAGCCCTTAAAAAAAATACACTTATATACTCACCCTCCGATGTCGGTGCGGCTTACCGATGTCCCCGATGTCAATGTTTTCGGTCTTCATTTTTCTCCGCGGCTCCTCTTCTCTCTTCTTGCTTCTTTCATGGATGCGCCCATGTTTTCTTTGTGGCCGCGCATACTATGACGTCAGCAGCGGCCGCGTCATGGTATGCGCCTGCTAGAAGAAAACATGGGCGCGTCAATGAAAGAAGCAAGAAGAGAGAAGAGAAGCCGCGGAGAAAAATGAAGACGGGGCGCGCTGACATCGGGGACATCGGTAAGCCGCGCCGACATCGGGGAGCCGCGCTGACATCAGA
Source organism: Engystomops pustulosus (assembly GCF_040894005.1). Classification (NCBI taxonomy): domain Eukaryota; kingdom Metazoa; phylum Chordata; class Amphibia; order Anura; family Leptodactylidae; genus Engystomops; species Engystomops pustulosus. Next base: position 223,361,842 of record NC_092414.1, read on the forward strand.
GGGTGAGTATATAAGTGTATTTTTTTTAAGTGGGTAATTTTTTTTAATAGACTCTTGTATAAGCCAACGGGACGTTTTTCAGCACAGTTTTTGTGCTGAAAAACTCGGCTTATACACGAGTATATACGGTAATAATTATATTAATAAAAATGATAATAATAATGATTATATTTATAATTATTATTATTATATTTATTCTAAATTGTAAGAAGAAAAATCTCACTGCTGCAAAATTGTTACTTGCAATAATAAAAATAAAAATCATATTAGTTAAAATAAAATGATTGCACAGTATTAGTTACTATGATAGCAGGAGTTTCGTTCATGGGAAGTTTAATAAATACAAAAATAAATAATATCAACAAAATGCTAAAAACTTTAATCTTAACATCGGACACTTTTCCTAGTAGTAAACAAAAAGAAAATTCTAACATGCATTAATAATAGTGAAAAATATTATATATCTTTCTCACCTTATAATAAAGTATTATCTATTCTATATATACAATGTAGTCAGGATGAAACTGAATCTTAAATTCAATAAAATACCAAATAAAATATACCAATAAAATACCAGCAAAAAAATGTGCTGAAAACCCAAACTCGAGGCTTATACTCAAGTAAAAAATATAGGTTTTACCAGGTTTTTGTGGTAAAATTAGGGGCCTTGGCATATACTTGGGTCGGCTTATACTCGAGTATATACGGTAATAATAATTTTTTTTATTGAAAAACAGAGACCTTCCTGGTAATTAATAAGGTGTTGGTCATGGGCTTCCTCGTGGTTCTAGTGCCATTTGTTGATTGGATTATTAGAAAATATTGCAATGGACAATGATCAGATTTGCTTTCAAAAACTTTTCTCTATATCTATTACTTTTTAGCAAGAACATCCAAGGGGACAAATGATCACATCCGGTGAGCAAATAACTGGGAGAAAGTCTCTTACAGAACAATGGGGCAGATTTACTTACCCGGTCCATTCGTGATCCAGCGGTGGATTCGGGTCCGGCCGGGATTCACTAAGGTAGTTCCCCCGCCACCCACCAGGTGGCGCTGCTGTGCTGGAGTTCCACAAGGCACGCTGGAATGCACTGAAGTACACCGGCCTATTCCTGGTGAAGGTAAGCGCGAGTCCCGCAACACTTTTTTTTTTTTAAATGTGGTGGGTTTTCCGAATCCGTCGGGTTTTCGTTCGGCCACGTCCCCCGATTTCCGTCGCGTGCATGCGCCACAATCCAATCGCGTGTGGCAAAATCCAGGGGCAATACAGGGAAAATCTGCGCAAATCGGAAATATTCGGGTAACACGTCGGGAAAACGCGAATCGGGCCATTAGTAAATTACCCTCAATCTTTTTCTTCAAGCTCGTTGTCCCGCGCTGCTTAGACGTGTGATGGGGCTCACGAGACTACGACGTCCTCTGCCCATGTTTCCGGGCTTTTTTTAAAGCAAATTTTATCGTTGTCTGTTGCAACAAATTCTTACTATAAGAGGACTGGGGGACACATTTTCCACTCTACTGAACCAAGCTAACGCTTCCTTTTACTATGGACAGATACATAATAAACAGATCTGATAGGTCTATGCAAACTTTAATAAAATAGTATGTAAAAAAAAGAGGAACTCTGTTCCCCCAACACAGAAATCTCATTGTATCTGTGTAATGTGGTGGTGAAATGATAAGACCTGGACACCTCTCTATCATTAATGGATAAAAATATCGTGGTCCGTCTTCAAAAACTTAAATTATATTTCCATGTGGTTTGCCCTCCTGATGTGTAAGATGAGTCACCTACTGATGATGGGAATGTGTCTCCCGGTTCATTACTTCTTCCTCAGACTCTCCGTCCTGTCCAGGATCCTGGTAACCTCCATGATACAGAAGAAGCCTCCAGTATTAGGATGTGACCTGTAAGACCCTACGTGGTACCAGACACATGAATACTGGACCCAATACTGATACAGAGACCCAGAGCTGCCCAGATTTATATACACAGACGGATACATCTCATTGTAATCAGCTCTGTAGAGATTTACGTCTCCTTGTCCCTGTGTGTAATTTAGAAATCTTTTATTAGCCTGAAAATCCAACAGCTCAGCCCTTAGGACCCACAACGTCACCTCTAGGAAAGTTCTTTGTAAAATTTTTTATCAACATTAAAAAGAAAGTATAAGACAAGGGGAGACAAATACCGGCTGCACCCCCCCCCCCCCCCCCCAGTATGATTCAGCATAAGAATAGTGTCATTGGCTCCACTAGTACACATATACAATGAAAATACTTGGTTGGAAGAGCTTGGTCCATGCGGAGACACAAGGTCAGGAGACCACTCGCGATACCATGACTATAACTCGGAGCACGTCCTGTTCCGCCTGTGTTTGTGGCTGGGGCAATCTTCCCTACAGCATTTGAGGGAACCTCAGAAGCCCAAGTCACAGCTGCAAACAATGAACCACAAGTCCACACAGTTGGTGTGCAGGTAGCATAACTTCTGGAGTCTTCTGGATTACATATTATAAATTGTACTAAAAGATAATTGGTGTCGGGTCATATTCCACCATTGAAGTGTGAGGATGTATCTTCTTGTGCTCCTTAAAGCTGTCATCAGGATTTCACATTTTAACTAATGACAGGTTCCCTTTTGATACGAATCACCAATCTTCTTTGTAATTAACATTCTTAGTTTCATTAAGTTTCAAAAGTATAAACACTATACCTGGCTCCCTGTCATAAAAGAGGATGGAGTCATGGAGGTGTCTGCTATATTCCTCCGAGTCGCTGTGCCATCACAGCTTTGCCGGCCTCCCCTCCCCCTTCCCTTCTGCTGTCTCCTCCCCTCGTGCAGACGTGACCTGACCCCAAGCTGCCAGAAAATCGCAATCAGTTTGCACCTGCAGGAGGGAGGGAGCAGGAGGGAGCGAGTAGGGAGAACTGTCAGAGCTGTGATGACACAGGATAAAAACACACCCCTCCATGACTCCATCCTCTTTGCTGGCAGGGAGCCAGGAATACTGTTATATACTTTTATATACTTTTATATATTTTAAAAACTGAATGGAACTAAGAATGTTATAAAATAAGATTTGTAATTAGGATTAAAGGAAACATGTCCTTAGGTCAAAATGTGAAAATGGTTCCCTTTAACCCTCTCACAACTGGCCAGAATAAATGTACGTTGGGCTGTCTTGGAAGGGCGTATAGAGAGGGCTCACAAACCAAGCCCCCTCCATACACTGTGGGTGTCAGCTGGGTTACAATAGAAGTCCCTGTGAAATTGCTTGCCATTTTCTTGCCATGACAGCTTTGAAATTTTCCCATAGCTGCCATTCAGTATCTGTAATTACAGTCTGCTGGAGGCAGACTGTAATACAGGAGCAGTATAAGTGATCAGACCCCCTTTTTGTTAAGTACCCTAGGGGGCCTGAAATAAAAGTTATCAAAAAAGAAAAATAATTAAAAAAAAAAACTTTTAAAAAATATAAAATAAGAATTCTAACCACCATATAAAAATAAGTAAAGAATAGAGATGAGCGAGCACTAAAATGCTCGGGTACTCATCATTCGAGATGAACTTTTCCCAATGCTCGAGTGCTCGTCTCGAATAACGAGCCCCATTGAAGTCAATGGGAGACTCGAGCATTTTTCAAGGGGACCAAGGGTCTGCACAGGGAAGCTTGGCCAAACACCTGGAAACCTCAGAAAAGGATGGAAACACCACGAAAATGGACAGGAAACAGCAGGGGCAGCATGCATGGATGCCTCTGAGGCTGCTTAAATGCACCATTATGCCAAAATTATGGGCAAAAGCATGGCCATGACAGAGTGACAGAATGAAGCTAGATAGCATCTAAACATCCAATAATTGACCCTGACACTATAGGGGATGGCATGCAGAGGCAGGGGCAGCTGCGGCAGGCTAGAGAGTGGCATGGCGACATACCCTAAATGGACTCAGGCTTCAAACCAATGGGTGGCAGAGAGGAACCAAAGGAGGTGAGCAAGAAGCGCTGAAATGATTTCCTCTGTGAACAAAAGGTTGACGGTATATTTAGTCGATAACACAGCATGGTGGCGACATAGTGACCAAGTTCCATAACGTATCTGGTGAAACACCCGAAAAATGAGCCTAAAACAGCTCGTTTGATAAGGGAACGACATTTGGAGGCAGCCATGGAGAGGACTTCCATGATTAAGAGCGACAGTATGGGGCATCCATATTGCGCTTCTATGATTGCAACTGCAGGTCTCCAGCATGGCGGCGACAGACGCGCCGAGTTCCACTATGTATCTGGTGAAACACCTGAAAATTCTGCCTGACACAGCTCGTTTGATAAGGGGATGATGTGCTGCATATCCTCTCGTGCTCCAGCGTCTGGGGTATAGACAGTTGAAAGTTGCGCATGGAGACATTGGTGGACGCTGTGGAGGCGAAATGTACGGGAAACAGCAGGGGCAGCATGCATGGATGCCTCTGAGGCTGCCTAATCTTGGGATGGAGCTGGCGGTCCGCTGCCAGGCGAGCTTTCGCCTGTCCAAGCCCCTGTCTCTCGGCTCTTCCCCACCCAAAATGGGCCTGGGGGCCAGAAGCGTTTACTTTGAAAAAATTATAATTTTCAAAGCAGGCGGGGTCGTTTGAATATTTCACCTAGGAATAATGGAATAGCATAGTGGTTCTATTTTTAATTGTTTTTACGGAAATGGTTCCATGATTAAGAGCGACAGTATGGGGCATCCATATTGCGCTGCTACGATTGCAACTTCAGGTCTCCAGCATGGCGGCGACAGATGGGCCGCGTTCTACTATGTATCTGGTGAAACACCTGAAAATTCTGCCTGACACAGATCGTTTGATAAGGGGACCATGTATGGAGGCAGTGAACTAGTAGTAGATCAAAGGTGCTGCAGTTAAAACTATGTTAGTTGGATCTTGGGATGGAGCTGGCAGGCGAGCTTTCGCCAATCCAAGCCCCTGTCTCTAGGCTACTCCCCAAACAGCACTTCTAAGAACCTTTTGTATAAGATCAAGTGTAGTAGCGTTCTTATAAGTTTGGGATATGGCGGGTGAGGGGAATGTAAACAGATGCGCAAGAAGCGCTGAAATAATATTGGTAAATGATAAAAGTTTGCCAGTATATTTTGTGGATTACACAGCAGGGTGGCTTGCCCTGTAATAGCTCTTGGGCGGTGTGCCTTTTATCGCCTAGGCTCAGCAGTTTGAGCACCGCCTGCTGTCGCTTAGCGACGGCACTGCTGCTGTGCCTAGAGCTACCGACTGATGGCGCCATGCCCACGGATGGTAATTCGGAGGAGGAGGAGGGGGAGGAGGGGTGGGAGGAGGCGGAGGTATAGTAGGCCTTTGAGACCTGGACCGAGGTAGGCCCCGCAATCCTCGGCGTTGGCAGTATATGACCAGCCCTAGGGTCAGACTCGGTCCCAGCCTCCACCAAGTTAAGTGTAGTAGCGTTCTTATAAGTTTGGGATATGGCGGGTGAGGGAAATGTAAACAGATGCGCAAGAAGCGCTGAAATAATTTCGGTAAATGATAAAAGTTTGCCAGTATATTCTGTGGATTGCACAGCAGGGTGGCGACAAAGTTAACAAGTTTGATGTGGAATGCCCTGTAATAGCTCTTGGGCGGTGTGCCTTTTATCGCCTAGGCTCAGCAGTTCGAGCACCGCCTGCTGTCGCTTAGCGACGGCACTGCTGCTGTGCCTAGAGCTTCCGACTGATGGCGCCATGCCCACGGATGGTAATTCGGAGGAGGTGGAGGAGGGGTGGGAGGAGGAGGAGGTATAGTAGGCCTTTGAGACCTGGACCGAGGTAGGCCCCGCAATCCTCGGCGTCGGCAGTATATGACCAGCCCCAGGGTCAGACTCGGTCCCAGCCTCCACCAAGTTAAGTGTAGTAGCGTTCTTATAAGTTTGGGATATGGCGGGTGAGGGGAATGTAAACAGATGCGCAAGAAGCGCTGAAATAATATCGGTAAATGGTAAAAGTTTGGCAGTATATTTTGTGGATTACACAGCAGTGTAATCAACAGATGCGCAAGAAGCGCTGAAATAATATTGGTTAATCATAAAAGTTTGCCAGTATATTTTGTGTATTACACAGCAGGGTGGCGACAAAGTTAACAAGTTTGATGTGGAATGCCCTGTAATAGCTCTTGGGTGGTGTGCCTTTTATCGCCTAGGCTCAGCAGTTTGAGCACCGCCTGCTGTCGCTTAGCGACAGAACTGCTGCTGTGCCTAGAGCTACCGACTGATGGCGCCATGCCCACGGATGGTAATTCGGAGGAGGAGGAGGTGGAGGAGGGGTGGGAGGAGGAGGAGGTATAGTAGGCCTTTGAGACCTGGACCGAAGTAGGCCCTGCAATCCTCGGCGTCGGCAGTATATGACCAGCCCCAGGGTCAGACTCGGTCCCAGCCTCCACCAAGTTAAGTGTAGTAGCGGTCTTATAAGTTTGGGATATGGCGGGTGAGAGGAATGTAAACAGATGCGCAAGAAGCGCTGAAATAATATCGGTAAATGGTAAAAGTTTGGCAGTATATTTTGTGGATTACACAGCAGGGTGGCGACAAAGTTAACAACTTTGATGTGGAATCCATGAAAACAACCCAAATTTCTGCCTGACACACCTCGTTTGATAAGGGGACGATGTATGGAGGCAGCTATATGGACGACTTTTGGAGGTAGCAATGGAGACAACGTGTGGAGGCTGCTATGGAGACAATTTAATTTGGATAGTGCCTGTATGTGGTAGTCCAAAAAAGTTTTCAAACCAGAGGAGCAGGTAGGTGGCCCTCCAGAAAAATGAAATAGATTGAGTGCCTGTATGTGGCAGTCCAAAAAAGTTTTCAAACCAGTGGAGCAGGTAGGTGGCCCTCCAGAAAAATGAAATAGATTGAGTGCCTGTATGTGGCAGTCCAAGAAAGTTTTCAAACCAGAGGAGCGGGTAGGTGGCCCTCCAGAAAAATGAAATAGATTGAGTGCCTGTATGTGGCAGTCCAAAAAACTTTTCAAACCAGAGGAGCAGGTAGGTGGCCCTCCAGAAAAATTGAATAGATTGAGTGCCTGTATGTGGCACTCCCAAAAATTGTTTAAAACAGAGGACCGGGTAGGTGGCCCTCCAGAAAAATTAAATGCATAAAGTACTATAGCAAGAGCCAGTGGGCCCTGTCAAAAAATAGCCAGTTTCCTCTGCTTTACTGTACAAAGAGGAGGAGAAGGAGGAAAATGAGGAGGAGGAGGAGTGGATAAATTATTCAGGTTGAGCTTCCTTCACCTGGTGGAGATTGGAAATTATGAGAAATCCAGGCTTTATTCATCTTGATAAGCGTCAGCCTGTCAGTGCTGTCAGTCGACAGGCTTGTACGCTTATCGGTGATGATGCCACCAGCTGCACTGAAAACCCGCTCGGACAACACGCTAGCGGCAGGGAAGCAAGAACCTCCAAGGCGTACAGCGCCAGTTCGTGCCACATGTCCAGCTTTGAAACCCAGTAGTTGTAGGGAGCTGTGTGATCATTTAGGACGATGGTATGGTCAGCTACGTACTCCCTCACCATCTTTCTGTAAAGATCAGCCCTACTCTGCCGAGACTGGGGACAGGTGACAGTGTCTTGCTGGGGTGACATAAAGCTGGCAAAAGCCTTGTAAAGCGTACCCTTGCCAGTGCTGGACAAGCTGCCTGCTCGCCTACTCTCCCTCGCTACTTGTCCCGCAGAACTACGCACTCTGCCGCTAGCGCTGTCAGAAGGGAAATACTGTTTCAGCTTGTGCACCAGGGCCTGCTGGTATTCATGCATTCTCACACTCCTTTCCTCTCCAGGGTTGAGAGTGGAAAGATTTTGCTTGTACCGTGGGTCCAGGAGAGTGAATACCCAGTAATCGGTGCTGGAATAAATTCTTTGAACGCGAGGGTCACGGGATAGGCAGCCTAGCATGAAATCTGCCATATGCGCCAGAGTACCAACGCGCAAGAATTCACTCCACTCACTGGCCTGACTCTCCATTTCCTCCTCCTCCAACTCCTCCATGTCATCTTCTTCTGCCCATACACGCTGAACAGTGAAGGACTGAACAATGGTCCCCTCTTGTGTCTCGCCAACATTCTCCTCCTCTTCCTCCTCATCCTCCTCCACCTCCTCCGATATGCGCTGAGAAACAGACCTAAGGGTGCTTTGGCTATCAACAAGGGAATCTTATTCCTCCGTCTCTTGTGACGAGCGCAAAGCTTCCGACTTCATGCTGACCAGAGAGTTTTTCAACAGGCCAAGCAGCGGGATGGTGAGGCTGATGATGGCGGCATCGCCACTGACCATCTGTGTTGACTCCTCGAAGTTACTCAGCACCTGACAGATATCAGACATTCACGTCCACTCCTCATTGTAGACTTGAGGAAGCTGACTGACCTGACTACCAGTTCTGGTGGAAGTTGACATCTGGCAGTCTACAATCGCTCTGCGCTGCTGGTAAACTCTGGATAACATGGTTAATGTTGAATTCCACCTCGTGGGCACGTCGCACAACAGTCGGTGAGCGGGCAGTTGGAGGCGGCGCTGCGCTGCCCTGAGAGTGGCAGCATCTGTGCTGGACTTCCTGAAATGCGCACAGATGCGGCGCACCTTCGTGAGCAAATCAGACAGATTGGGGTATGTCTTGAGGAACCGCTGTACTATCAGATTTAACACATGGGCCAGGCATGGCACATGTGTCAGTCTGCCGAGTTGCAGAGCCGCCACCAGGTTACGGCCGTTGTCACACACAACCATGCCTGGCTTCAGGTTCAGCAGTGCCAGCCACAGATCAGTCTGCGCCGTGATGCCCTGTAATAGCTCTTGGGCGGTGTGCCTTTTATTGCCTAGGCTCAGCAGTTTGAGCACCGCCTGCTGTCGCTTAGCGACGGCACTGCTGCTGTGCCTAGAGCTAGCGACTGATGGCGCCATGCCCACGGATGGTAGTTCGGAGGAGGAGGTGGAGGAGGTGTGGGAGGAGGAGGAGGCATAGTAGGCTTGAAAGACCTGGATCGAGGTAGGCCCCGCAATCCTCGGCGTCGGCAGTATATGACCAGCCGCAGGGTCAGACTCGGTCCCAGCCTCCACCAAGTTAACCCAATGTGCCGTCAGCGATATATAGTGGCCCTGCCCGGCAGCACTCGTCCACGTGTCCGTGGTCAGGTGGACCTTGTCAGAAACGGCGTTGGTCAGGGCACGGATGATGTTGTCTGACACGTGCTGGTGCAGGGCTGGGACGGCATATCGGGAAAAGTAGTGGCGGCTGGGGACCGAACACTGAGGGGCGGTCGCCGCCATGAGGTTGCGAAAGGCCTCGATCTCTACCTGCCTATAGGGCAGCATCTCCAGGCTATGCAATCTGGAGATGTGGACATTGAGGGCTTGGGCGTGCGGGTGGGTTGCACTATATTTCCTTTTCCGCTCCAGCGTCTGGGGTATGGAGAGCTGCACGCTGGTGGATGCTGTGGAGGATCGTGGAGGCGACGATGGGGTTTTTGTGCCAGGGTCCTGGGCAGGGGGCTGACTATCAGCTGACACAGGGGAAGGAGCAGTGGTGTGCACGGCCGGAGGTAAACGGGCTTGGTGCCACTGAGTGGGGTGTTTAGCATTCATATGCCTGCGCATACTGGTGGTAGTTAAGCTAGTAGTGGTGGAACCCCTGCTGATCCTGGTTTGGCAAAGGTTGCACACCACAGTCCGTCGGTCATCCGGTGTTTCCTTAAAGAACCTCCAGACTTCTTAAAATCTAGCCCTCGCCGCGGGAGCCCTCGCCACGGGAGCTTCACTACGTGACACATTTGGCGCTGATGCACCAGCTCTGGCCCTGCCTCTCCGTCTGGCCCCACCACTGCCTCTTCCAACCTGTTCTGGTCGAGGACTCTCCTCCGTCTCAGAAGCACTGTGTTCACCCGGCCTCTCAACCCAGCTTGGGTCTGTCACCTCATCATCCTCCGATCCCTCAGTCTGCTCCCCCCTCGGACTTCCTGCCCTGACAACAACTTCACCACTGTCTGACAACCGTGTCTCCTCATCGTCGGACACCTCTTTACACACTTCTTCCACTACGTCAAGAAGGTCATCATCACCCACAGACTGCGACCGATGAAAAACCTGGGCATCGGAAAAGAGCTCCGCAGCAACCGGACAAGTGGTTTGTGACTCTGGGAAGGGTCCAGAAAACAGTTCCTCAGAGTATGCCGGTTCAAATGCCAAATTTTCCTGGGAGGGGGCAGACTGGGGGGGAGGAGGCTGAGGTGCAGGAGCTGGTGGAGTGCCGATTTCGGTGACATGGGTGGACTGCGTGGAAGACTGACTGGTGGACAAATTGCTCTAAGCATTGTCGGCAATCCACGACATCACCTGTTCCCACTGTTCTGGCCTCAACAATGCTCTACCACGAGTCCCAGTAACTTCAGACATGAACCTAGGGAGTGTAGCTCTGCGGCGTTGCCCTGCTCCCTCATCAGCAGGTGGTGTCTCACCCCGCCCAGGACCACGGCCTCTGACCCCTGCAGTAGTTGGACGCCCACGGCCCCGCCCTCGTCCTCTACCCCTAGCCCTCGGGTTAAACATTTTGAAAATGAAAGTTATAACTTTCATTTTTTTTTTCCTTTTTTTTGTGTTTTTTTGTTTTTTTTTGTGTTTTTTAGTTTTTAAAACCAAACGATGCTATCCTATTGCTATGGCTATTTTCTAGCCAACTATGAAAGCACACTGCTATGCCAGATGAGATGACGCTGAGTAATTAAAAAATAAACGTAAAATAAAAAGTAAATGGCAGACTGTGCCTAATTTCAATCAAACCCCTAATAAATTGTCCCACTTCGGTCTTTGCGATGGATATGTGCGTCACTAAGAGCTAAACACAACGGTCGCAAGTCTCCCTGCAAATTCCTCACAATATGGTAGTAGATGCACTACAGCAAGGCCAGCCACCAGCAAATCAACCAAAAATCAACTATATAACGCTATTGTAGGCCTAAGTAAGCCGTTTGGATTCTCCTATGGCTATTTTCTAGCCAACTATGAAAGCACACTGATGAGATGACGCTGAGTTATCAAAAAATAAACGTAAAATAAAAAGAAACTGGCAGACTGTGGCTAATTGAAATCAAACCCCTAATAAATTGTCCCACTTTGGTGTTTGAGGTGGATATGTGTGTCACTAAGAGCTAAACACAACGGTAGCAAGTCTCACTCCAAATTCCTCACAATATGGTACTAGCTGCACTACTAATGCCAGCAAGCCCAGCCACAAGCAAACAAAAAAAATTAAATATATAACGCTATTGTAGCCCTAAGAAGGGCTGTTGGGTTCTTGGAGAATCACTCCTGCCTAACAGTAAGCTAATAGAACACCCTAACGCTTTCCCTGACCAGCAGCAGCTCTCTCCCTAGCGGCATCCAGACATAGAATGATCCGAGCAGCGCGGGCAGCGGCTAGTCTATCCCAGGGTCACCTGATCTGGCCAGCCAACCACTGCTATCGACGTGTAAGGGTACCACGTCATGCTGGGTGGAGTGCAGAGTCTCCTGGCTTGTGATTGGCTCTGTTTCTGGCCGCCAAAAAGCAAAACGGCGGGAGATGCCATTTTCTCGAGCGGGCGAAATACTCGTCCGAGCAACGAGCAGTTTCGAGTACGCTAATGCTCGAACGAGCATCGAGTTCGGACGAGTATGTTCGCTCATCTCTAGTAAAGAAGTGAAATTATAAAATGTTAGGTATCACCAAAACCCAGAATGTCCAATCTATAAATTCTAGCAATGAAAACATCAAAAATAGAGAAAGGAGTCATAGATCATAGATGCTAAGAATGACTAAGAATCTATGATAGACTCGAAAACGCATCAGTAATATTTTTTATCCTGCCATGGCAATCGTGGTGTTTTTAAAGTGACCCTAATAAAATAATGGTTTTATATGATTTTTTTTCTGGAACTATACATTGCTTGACTTTTTCTACTCTTTTAAGTACTTGGACTGACCCCGACTCAGTGGGGGTCATTTACTAAGGGCCCGATTCGCGTTTTCTCAACGTGCTACCCGAATATTTCCGATTTGCGCCGATTTTCCCTGAATTGCCCTGGGATTTTGGTGCATGCGATCGGATTTTGGCGCATCGGCGCAGGCATGCACGCGACGGAAATCGGGGTGCAGCGCCGAACAAAAACCCGATGGATTCTGAAAAACCGACGCATTTAAAAAAACGGAAGTGTCGCGGAGCTTGCACTTACCTTCATCCAGGATAGGCCGGTGTATTTGAGTGCGTTCCGATGCTCTTTAGCGAAGCAGCGCCACCTGGTGGACGTCGGAGGAACTGCCTTGATGAATCCCGGCCGGACCCGAATCCACCGCAGAGAACGCGCCGCTGGTTTGCGAATGGACCGGGTAAGTAAATCTGCCCCAGTGTGTCCATGCAGTGGAGTTAACTTGGACAAATGGTATCGCAGGTGAGCTGTTTTTTCTCTTCCTCTCTCTCTATTTTTGATGTTTTCATTGCTGGAATTTACTTTGTTAGATTGGACATTTTAGGTTTTGGTAATCATCCCATCCCTTACACAGCTCCAAACACTGAAGTTTCAAAAAGATAAAGGTTTCAGAATATTGGCCTATTGATAAGGCATTTTTTAATGCAAAGTTTTAGAATTTTTTTAAAGGTATCAAGACAAAAGCAAACTATTTAAAATTGATATCTCTGCCATCTCAGTCGCACATTAAAAGCAGTAAAAATAAAGCCCATTAGAAAATGGAGCAACTATGATTTTTTTTTTTTTTGCTAATTCTACCAAATTTGGGATTTTTTTTACCACCTTCCCAGTAGATAACACAAAATAAATGTTATCACTAGAAAGTACAAGATCTCTCACAGATAACAAGCCTTTATATAGCTTGAGATCAAAATTAGATCAAAACGCCGAATTTCTTAAATGTCAATGTCATTGGGGCAGATTTACTTACCCGGTCCAGTCGCGATGAAGTGACGTGCTCTCCGACGCTGATTCGGGTTCTGCCGGGATTCACTAAGGTCGTGCGCCTGATATCCACCAGGTGTCGCTGCTGCGCTGAAGTCCGCCGGAGTTCACCTTCTCCATCTCGATGTATGTAAGTGCTATTCTTGCTACACAAATTATTTTTTAAATTCCCCGGTTTTTCCAAATCCGTCAAATTTTCCTGGCCGCCACGCTCCCCCCCCCCCCACCCGATTTCTGTCGCGTGAAAGCCGGCCTATGCGCCACAATCCGATCGCGTGCGCCAAAATCCCGGGGCAATTCGGAGCAAATCAGAAAGATTAAGGAAACCGAATGAAAATGGGCGATTCGGGCCCTTAGTAAATGTGCCCCATTGTGTGTTCTATGAGATTATATCCTAACATGAGTAAAATATCAGAATTTAAAGCATTTTTCATGAATTGTAAATATTCTAGAGCACAAAATAAAAATGAAATAAGATAGTTGTAAAAGACACTGATCAAAATTAGATTCCTGCAAGTTATTGATGTTAATCTGGCACTTGGTGCTAATGGCAGTGGCAGTAGGTGGCAGTAACTCTTCAGTTGCCACTGACTTTTTATAAATGTGTTGCCATTCCAAAGTACTGAAAGCCTCCAGCAGCAGGTTGTCCAGATGAAGACCAAAGGGGTGACCCTATCAGCCATAGCAAAAGAAGTTGTTCAAAGTCTGTGTTTTCTAGAATATTACATCTTTACAACATCTGAAGCTCATTCAAGTCCCACGAGAAGGCCGGTGGCCCTCGCAAGACAAGTGCAGGAGAGGACAGGATAATGCAGAGAATCTCCATGGGGAATTGTTTCAACACTGCAGCTGGAATTGCCACCAGTTGATCACGTAACAGGGTGAGGATTTGCCTCCTCATACAGTGTGGCAATGTTTAAAAGCATTTGGACTGAAAACCCACTCTGCAGTGACCAAACCTATTATTAGGAGAAAGAATCAAAAGTCTACACTCACCTTTGCAGAGGATCGTGTTGTGCAGACACAAGAGATGTGGTCCATAGTTCATTTTAGTGATGAAAGCAAGTTTTATTTATTTGGATGTGATGGGAAACACTGGGGGTCATTTACTAAGGGCCTGATTTGCGCTTTCCCAAAGTGTTACCCGAATATTTCCGATTTGCGACAATTTTCCATGAATTGCCCCGGGATTTTGGTGCACGCGTTCGGATTGTGGCGCATTGGCGCTGGCATGCGCTACGGAAATCGGGGGGGGGGGGGGGGGGGCGTGGCCGCATTTAAAAAAAAAAAAGTGTTGCGAGTCCCACGACTTACCTTCCCTTGGTCCGGCTTGGTGAAGATCAGTGCATTCCAGGGAACTTCAGCGCAGCAGTGCCACCTGGTGGACGTCTGAGGAACTGCCTTGGTGAATCCCGTCCGGACCCGAATCCACCGCAGAGAACGCGCCGCTGGATCACGAATGGACCGGGTAAGTAAATCTGCCCCATTATGTTTGGTGACAAACTGGGTAAAGACTAAACCAAAAGTGTGTAATGAAGTCAGTAAAAGGTGGTGTAGGAAGTGTCATGGTTTAGTGAATGCTTTCTGCAGTAGCAGTTGGACCTAGCAGTTCCTTTAAACAGAAAACATTGAAATAATGAAGTGTCCAGTCCTGAGTCCTGATATAACCTATTAGAAAACCTCTTAAAAATCCTTTAGTAACAAACTTATGCCCAAGAAACCCACAACAGTCACAAAACTGTAGAAGAGACTGGAAGAAGATCCAGCAGAGTCACGTGAAAGCCACTCACAGCAAAGGCCTGTGCACTCCCTACTGATTGATGACTGCTGGAACCTTAAGAAAATTGCGTCATAATTTTTACAGTCATTGCTGTTCTCTAATCATGAGCATGACATGTTTTGAAAAATAAGGCTTTTATGTTGAAATACTACGGTCATTTTGTAGAACATTGTTCTAGTTGTAAGTCGACGCCTTACAAAAAGTCAGTTAGACATTTAATGGATTTTTTTGTATTGGGTAAATCATTCCAATAGAACCATGATTTAGTAAATGACCAAAGTATCTAAAATCTTTCTGCACAATGTAATAGGACATCGCGTATACCAAGGGGTGTATGGAGAGCAATTCCGGGGGGGTTTGCTGTATATTGCAGTAAATACTCATGATCTGTGTAACAGCTCATGGCACATGGGCCATTGCCATGACAGCCTCAGGACTTTACAAGACCTGAGGACTTTTCATTTCCATGCAAAAAAGTTTGCAAAAAAATTGCAAAAGTGTCAAATACTGCTATACTGTGATATGGCAGTATATGTTAGGATCGATCAGACCACCTGGGGTTAAAGTACCCTAAAAAATTGTAAAAAAACTTATTTAGAAATTGATTCATTTAATTTTACAAAAAATAAAAAAGCATAAAAAAGCATAAACCACCCTTGCCCTAGAATGGATATAAAATTGGTTACAATAAAATCATAAACATGTCAGGTATCGCCATATCCGAAAAATCCTGGTGGTTTATTAGGCCAATCTCTGATGATGGGTTCCCTTAAAAATGTGGTAAAGGTATTGAGACACATTTAGAAACCCATAACGGCCTTGTCATCAGTCAGAGCATCTCAGTACCTTTACCACATTTGCCAATGTATACATAGACAATGTAGATTTTTTAAAGGGGTTTGCACATGAAAGAAAGTTCTCAAATTTTAACACCCTGGTGATGTGGCAGAACATTTTAATTTACAATTTTACAGTTTTATTGAAGTTTCAGCTATTAATATTCAGTGATGGTCAGTGTAAGATTCCAGAGTGTGAGCGGGGACTCTCTAAGCAGACTCTTAATGATCCCTCTGTGCTATGAGATGCTGTGTTCTGACAATGTGCTTAAATTGTCAGGACTCAAGGTTATTCTACACATTTATTTAGCTTCTAAACATTAACTAGTATCTGAAACATAGAAAAGAGAAAAGAGACAGATAAAAAATGAGAGATGATAAGATCCAGGAGATGGATATTACACACAATGACATTCTGCTACATCTCAGCTATAACACACAACGTCAGCTCTGCTGTGCCTCCTTCCCCTGAAATAAAGATCTTATCTTACCTGTAGCTTGTAAATTTACTGTCCTTACACTGTTGTTTGCCGGCAAAGTGTGGCTGTGTGTGAGCTTTTCTTAGAATGCAGGGGGAAGGGGTTGGGTGCAGAGACACTGCTGTGTTAGACAGGAGAATCTATTCATGATCAAAATCTATCCTTCCTGACCCTAAATTCATAAGATTAATGGTCGGATCCTGAGGCAACCAAAATTGGTTACACCAGGACTGATAGAGACCGGTGGGAATTATATCTGTGAAATGCTGTATTTTTGTTAATATCAGTGAGTAAGAGAATGTGATATTTTATTATGTGTTATCCTGAGTACATTTAAGAAACTTGTCTTCGTGGGAATATCCCTTTAAGAATTTTAATAATTTTAAACCTGTAATATAGATCAAGATCTCTCAGCCCGCATGAACGCATGTATAAATGTTTTGTTGGGGGGCGGTGGTAAACTTCATAATGGAAATAGTGCCTTAACCCTTTCAGGACATAGACAGTTTATAGCTTAACCCCTTCCCGACGCGCGCCGTACCGGGTCCCGTGCATGGAGAGGGTTCGCGGGCCGAGCCCTCTCCATAGCCGGTAAGTCTTTGCTGCATATTGCAGCAAAGGCTTACCGGTAACACCCGCGATCGGTGCTAGCACCGATCGCAGGTGCTTTCACGGTGATCGCCGCCAGCAATGCTGCTGGAGGCTTCAAAAAGATGGCGCCGCATGGGCCGCCATCTTGCCGCGGATCGTCACTCCCCGATGACGTCACGGGGAGCAGTGTTCCGTTGCCATGACAGCTTCAGGTCTCACGAAGGCCCGAAGCTGTCTCGTTTTAACCCATTCATTACAATGTGCTATCAGCACATTGTAATGAATGAGGAGTACAATCCCCATATACTGCCATATTGCAGTATCGCAGTATATGGTAGGATCGATCAGAAAACCTAGGGTTAAAGTACCCTAGGGAGCCTGAAAAATAGTAAAAGTAAAAGTAAAAAAAAGTTTTTAAAAAAAAATTATAATAAAAAAACCTAAAAATTCAAGTCACCCCCCTTTCCCTAGAACTGATATTAATATTATTAAACGGTAAAAATCATAAACACATTAGGTATCGCCGCGTCCGAAAATGCCCGATCTATCAAAATATAATAACGGTTTTTCACTGCGTTTAACCCAGTAACGGAAAATAGCGTCCAAAGATGAAAATGACATTTTTTTACCATTTTGGAAAATATAAAAAAATTAATAAAAAGTGATCAAAAGGCTGCACAGTCCTAAAAATGATAGCAATGAAATGCCATCAAAAGTAGCAAAAAATGACACCACCCACCAAAGTATGAAAAAGTTATTGGCGCCAGAAGATGGCAAAATAAAAAAAAAAAATTTGTACAGGAGGTATTTTAAATGTATGAAAACATTATAAAACCTATACAAATTTGGTATCCACGTAATCGTAGCAACCCAAAGAATAAAGCAGGCATGTCATTTGGGGCACACAGTGAAAGCTGTAAAATCCAAGCCCACAAGAAAACGTCGCAAATGTGTTTTTTCACCATTTTCACTGCATTTGGAATTTTTTTCCCGCTTCCCAGTACGCACCATGGAATATTAAATACTTTTCACTATTAAGTGCAATTTGTTACGCAGAAAATAAGCCATAACACAGCTCTTTATGTGGAAAAATTAAAAATTATAGATTTTTGAAGGTGGGGAGTGAAAAATGGAAGTGAAAAAACTAAAAAAGGCCAAGTCGTTAAGGGGTTAAGGCTCAGTCCCATTTTTTGAATCCTGATCTGTGTCCCATTTATAACTTTTGAACACTGTTACGTATCAAAGCAATTATGAGATTGTTTTTTCGTCACACGTTGTACTTCATTTTAGTCGTAAATTTTGTCCGATAAGTTTTGCATTTATTTATTAATTTAAAAAAAGGAAACTTTATGATGTTTTTGAAAAATTTTCCATTTTAAAATTCATTTGATTACTCATGATAATATTCCGCAATACTGATATTTTGTAGGGTATTAGCTGTGTCAGCCTTTGCACATGCATGGGCTGGCACTGTGCCTTTAAGATGAAGTCATAGACGCACTGCTTGCAGGCAGCCTTTGGGTCCTGATCGGACCTCAGGGAGCTATTACACTAATCGGTACGCGCGCTATAACTTACCGTGTATACTGATGCTGGCACAACTCCAATCTTGAGCTAAGCTGGCATCACCTTTGCGTCCGATATGTCGGAAGCAGAGCATTAAGTGGTTAATGTCTAAAATTACACTTTTTTTGTAATTTTATAACTCATAAAAATTTGAATAAATTGTGAGCAAAAGTGAGCAAAAGGTTGTACAGTCCCACAAATTCTGACGCTGTAGGCCTCTTCACATCCTGCAACACATGGCACCTTACACAGCGCCATACGCTATGCAAGTATGCAAAAGTAATTAGCGTCAGAATAAGCATTTTTTTACGGCAATTTCACTGCAATTGGAATTTTTTTCCTGCATCCTACCACATGGCATGATATATAATGTAAAACCTCTAGGAAGTACAATATGTTTCACAGAAAACAAGCCTCATATAGTCCCGTACACAAATGCATATATATAATTTTTCAAAAGGGGAACAAAAAATGGAAAAGTAAAAACAAAAAAGGGCAACAGAGGGAAAGGGTTATAAGTAGAGATGAGCGAACATACTCTTTCGAGCATTAGCGTACTCGCAACTGCTCGTTGTTTGGACGAGTATTTCGCCAGCTCGAGAAAATGTCATCTCGCTGCGTTTAGATTTTTGGCGGTCAGAAACAGAGCCAATCACAAGCCAGGAGACTCTGCACTCCACCCAGCATGACGTGGTACCCTTACACGTCGATAGCAGTGGTTGGCTGGCCTGATCAGGTGACCCTGGAATAGACTAGCCCCTGCCCGCGGTGCTCGCGTCATTCTCTGTCTGGATGCCGCTAGGGAGAGAGTTGCTGCTGGTCAGGAAAGAACCCAACAGTCCTTCTTAGGGCTACAATAACGTTATATATATTTTTTTTTTATTTGCTGGTGGCTGGCCTTGCTTGCACTAGTATTGCAGCTAGTACCATATTGTGACGAATTTGCAGGGAGACTTGCGACCGTTGTGTTTAGCTCTTAGTGACACACATATCCATCTCAAATACCTAAGTGGGACAATTTATTAGGGGTTTGATTGAATTAGGCACAGTCTGCCGATTTTATTTTTTTTTTTTTCAAAACTGAAAGTCACAGGCACAGCACAAAATCCTGTTGTGTGCTGTCAGTGTAGGTTAGAATCTAGCCATATCAATCATCATCTTCTGTGGTTGCTCTAAGATTTCTTCTGCACGTTTTGTTCTATAAAAGAATAAAAAAACACAAAAAAATAAAAAATTTTTTTACAGTTTATATTTCTGTTTTGTCTATATAATAGACTTTAATTTTGAAAATGTTGAACCCGAGGGATAGGGGTAGAGGACGAGGGCATCCAACTACTGCAGGGGTCAGAGGCCGTGGTTCCAGCGTTACCCTGCTGAAGAGGGAGATGCTGCCCTATAGGCTGGTAAAGACAGAGGCCTTTCGCAACCTCATGGCGGCGGCCGCCCCTCGGTGTTCGGCCCCAGCCGCCACTACTTTTCACGATGTGCCGTCCCAGCCCTGCACCAACACGTGTCAGACAACATCACCCGTGACCTGACCAACGCCGTTTCTGACAAGGTCCACCTGACCACGGACACGTGGACGAGTGCTGCCGGGAAGGGCCACTAAATGTCGCTGACGGCACATTAGGTTAACTTGGTGGAGGCTGGGGGCAAGTCTGACCTTGGGGCTGCTCACATACTGCCGACGCCGAGGATTGCGGGGCCTACCTCGGTCCAGGTCTCTCAGGCTTACTATGCCTCCTCCTCCTCCCACCCCTCCTCCACCGAATTACCATCCATGGGCATGGCGCCATTAGTCGGTAGCTCTAGGTACAGCAGCAGTGCCGTCTCTAAGCGACTGCAGGCGGTGCTCAAACTGCTGAGCCTAGGCGATAAAAGGCACACCGCCCAAGAGCTATTACAGGGCATCACGGCGCAGACTGATCTGTGGCTGGCACCGCTGAACCTGAAGCCAGGTTATGTGTGACAACGGCCGTTACCTGGTGGCGGCTCTGCAACTCGGCAGACTGACACATGTGCCATTCCTGTTCAGCGGTTCCTCAAGCATACCCCAATCTGTCTGATTTTCTCACGAAGGTGCGCCACATCTGTGCGCATTTCAGGAAGTCCAGCACAGATGCTGCCACTCTCAGGGCAGCGCAGCGCCGCCTCCAACTGCCCGCTCACCGACTGTTGTGCGACGTGCCCACGAGGTGGAATTCAACATTAACCATGCTATCCAGAGTTTACCAGCAGCGCAGAGCGATTGTAGACTGCCAGATGTCAACTTCCACCAGAACTGGTAGTCAGGTCAGTCAGCTTCCTCAAGTCTACAATGAGGAGTGGACGTGGATGTCTGATATCTGTCAGGTGTTGAGTAACTTCGAGGAGTCAACACAGATGGTCAGTGGTGATGCCGTCACCATCAGCCTCACCATCCTGCTGCTTGGCCTGTTGAAAAACTCTCTGGTCAGCATGAAGTTGGAAGCTTTGCGCTCGTCACAAGAGACGGGGGAAGAAGATTCCCTTGTTGATAGCCAAAGCACCCTCAGGTCTGTTTCTCAGCGCGTATCGGAGGAGGTGGAGGAGGATGAGGACGAAGAGGAGGAGAATGTTGGCGAGACAGAAGAGGGGAGCATTGCTCAGTCCTTCACTGTTCAGCGTGTATGGGCAGAAGAAGAGGAGTTGGTGGAGGAGGAGGAAATGGAGAGTCAGGCCAGTGAGTGGAGTGAACTCTTGCGCGTTGGGACTCTGGCGCATATGTCAGATTTCATGCTAGGCTGCCTATCCCGTGACCCTCGCGTTCAAAGAATTTATTCCAGCACTGATTACAGGTTATTCACTCTCCTGGACCCACGGTACAAGCAAAATCTTTCCACTCTCATCCCTGGAGAGGAAAGGAGTGTGAGAATGCATGAATACCAGCAGGCCCTGGTGCACAAGCTGAAACAGTATTTCCCTTCTGACAGCGCTAGCGGCAGAGTGCGTAGTTCTGCGGGACAAGTAGCGAGGGAGAGTAGGCGAGCAGGCAGCTTGTCCAGCACTGGCAGGGGTACGCTTTACAAGGCCTTTGCCAGTTTTATGTCACCCCAGCAAGACACTGTCACCTGTCCCCAGTCTCGGCAGAGTAGGGCTGATCTTTACAGAAAGATGGTGAGGGAGTACGTAGCTGACCATACCATCGTCCTAAATGATCACACAGCTCCCTACAACTACTGGGTTTCAAAGCTGGACATGTGGCACGAACTGGCGCTGTACGCCTTGGAGGTTCTTGCCTGCCCTGCCGCTAGCGTGTTGTCCGAGCGGGTTTTCAGTGCAGCTGGTGGCATCATCACCGATAAGCATACACGCCTGTCGACTGACAGCGCTGACAGGCTGACGCTTATCAAGATGAATAAAGCCAGGATTTCTCAGGATTTCCATTCTCCACCAGGTGAAAGAAGCTCAACCTGAATAATGTATGCACTCCTCCTCCTCATTTTCCTCCTTCTCCTCCTCTTTGTACACTAAAGCAGAAGAAACTGGCTATTTTTTGCCAGGGCCAACTGGCTTTAGCTATAGTACTCTATGTATTTAATTTTTCTATAGGGCTTCCTACCCGGTCCTCTGTTTTAAACAATTTATGGGAGTGCCACATATAGGTACTCTATGTATTTAATTTTTCAGGAGGGCCACCTACCCGCTCCTCTGGTTTGAAAACTTTTTTGGACTGCCACATACAGGCACTCAATCTACTTATTTTTATGGAGGACCACCTACCTGCTCCTCTGGTTTGAAAACTTTTTTGTACTGCCACATACAGGCACTATCCAAATTTAATTGTCTCCATAGCAGCCTCCACACGTCGTCTTTATAACTGCCTCCACACGTTGTCTCCATTGCTCCCTCCACACGTCATATCCATAGCTGCCTCCAAATGTCGTTCACATAGCTGCTTCCATACATCGTCCCCTTATCAAACGAGCTGTGTCAGGCAGAATTTTGGGTTGTTTTCATGGCTTCCACATCAAACTTGTTAACTTTGTCACCACCCTGCTGTGTTATCCACAAAATATACTGCCAATCTTTTATCATTTACCAATATTATTTCAGCGCTACCTGCGCATCTGTTTACGTTCCCCTCCCCCGCCACAACCAGGCCAATTACTTATAAGAACAGTACTGCACCTGATCTTATACAAAAGGTTCTTAGAAGTGCTGTTTGTAGCCCCCGCCTGCTTTGAAAATTATAATTTTTTCAAAGTAAACGCTTCTGGCCCGCAGGCCCATTTTGGGTGGGGAGGAGCCGAGAGGCAAGGGCTTGGACAGGCGAAAGCTGGCCTGTCAACGGACCGCCAGCTCCATCCCAAGATCCAACTAGCATAGTTTTAACTGCAGCACCTTTAATCTACTACTAGTTCACTGCCTCCATACATCGTCCCCTTATCAAACGAGCTGTGTCAGGCAGAATTTTCAGGTGTTTCACCAGATACATAATGGAACTCGTCCCATCTGTCGCCGCCATGTTGGAGACCTGAAGTTGCAATCATAGCAGTGCAATATGGATGCCCCATACTGTCGCTCTTAATCATGGAACCATTTCCGAAAAAAATAAAAAATAGAACCGCTATGCTATACCATTATTCCTAGATGAAATATTCAAACGACCCCGCCTGCTTTGAAAATTATAATTTTTTCAAAGTAAACGCTTCTGGCCCCCAGGCCCATTTTGGGTGGGGAGGAGCCGAGAGACAGGGGCTTGGACAGGCGAAAGCTCGCCTGGCAGTGGACCGCCAGCTCCATCCCAAGATTAGGCAGCCTCAGAGACATCCATGCATGCTGCCCCTGCTGTTTCCTGTCCATTTTGCCTCCACGATCCTCCACAGCGTCCACCAATGTCTCCATGCGCAACTTTTAACTGTTTATACCCCAGACGCTGGAGCGCGAGAGGAAATACAGCACATCATCCCCTTATCAAACGATCTATGTGAGGCTGAATTTTTGGGTGTTTCACCAGATGCATAGTGGAACTCGGCCCATCTATCGCCGCCATGCTAGAGACCTGAAGTTTCAATCATAGCAGCGCAATATGGATGCCCCATACTGTCACTCTAAATCATGGAAGTCGTCTCCATGGCTGCCTCCACATGTCGTCCCCTTATCAAACGAGCTGTGTCAGGCTCATTTTTCGGGTGTTTCACCAGATACGTTATGGAACTTGGTCACTATGTCGCCACCATGCTGTGTTATCAACTAAATATACCGTCAACCTTTTGATCACATAGGAAATCATTTCAGCGCTTCTTGCTCACCTCTTTTGGTTTCTCTCTGCCGCCTTAACTAGGCCAAATACTGATACATACAGTGCTACACGTTATCCTCACCAAAAGGAATTTTTTTAATTGGTTTGAAGCCTGAGTCAATTTGGGGTATGTCGCCATGACACTCTCTAGCCTGCCGCTGCTGCCGCTGCCTCTGCATGCCATCCCCTATAGTGTCAGGGTCAATTATTGGATGTTTTAGATGCTAACATTACTAACTGTTCATGTCAATTGCTGGTGGCTATTTACCCTCAGCATGGTTGGCACTAGTCCTGGTACATTGACCTAATGGGTAGAGAATGGAAAAAATAGAATGGATTAGGAAAAAAAATGTACAATACTCATTGTTCTATCACCTGCAATGCCTATAAACAAGTGTATGTAAGGCCTTCTTTATATCATTATTCTTGAGGCTGTAGATGATGGGGTTGATCAGAGGAGTGAACACAGTGTATAGCAGGGACAGGATCTTACTGATACTTAAGGTTTTGTCCCTTGTTGGTAAAATATAAACCCCAAATAAAGTGCAGTAGAAGATGGAGACCACAATGAGGTGGGAGCTACAGGTGGAGAAGGCTTTCTGTCTCCCGGTGCTAGATGGGATCCTTAGGGTTGTGGCTATAATTTTGGAATATGTAAATATAATTATTATATTAGGGACCAAAATTAATGGGACTCCAAGTAAATAAATTTCCACCTGCAAATTGTATGTATCGGAGCACGAGAGTTCTAGTATAGGGAGAGTATCGCAGAAGAAATGGTCGATGATGTTTGGTCCACAGAAATTTAGCATCAGCATAGTTATGATGAGCAACAACATAAGGAAAAAGGCAATAAACCAACAGGTGACGGCCAAAATTACACAATTGGCAGGAGTCATTAGAGAGGTGTAGCGGAGGGGGTTACAAATGGCCAAATATCTGTCACAAGACATCAAGGTGAGAATGAGACATTCAGATGCTTCCGAGACACAGAAGAAGTATACCTGAGCCATACAGCCCATAAAAGGGATGGTTCCTCTATCGTAGAGTAGAATATGGAGCATATTTGGGATGATCACCGTGGGCAATATGATGTCATTGAGAGACAGTTGTGTCAGGAAGAAGTACATGGGGGTGTGGAGGTTCTTACTGGTGGACACCAGGACGATGATCAGGAGGTTCATAAAAACTGTGAGAATGTAAACCACAATGAAAATAACAAACATTAAAATTCTTATGTTCTGAGTGGCTTGGAATCCTAGAAGGATGAATTCTGTGACATCCGTCATATTGTTCTTCTCTGAAGATGTGTTTGAAATAGAGGTGGGCCATGAGGTGGCAGAAATGGGGGGACCGGTGAGAGAGGGTCCCGTCCAGCTAGATCCTGTCCTCATATTCATTGATGGAGAGGACCAGTACAGGGATGAGGTCTTGTCACACCCTATAACATCAATCAATCAGCCAATAAAGCCACTTTGCATCTTCCAATGGAGTCTCTGTCCGTTATCTTTGCATTGTTATATATTGACCATTGCTGCTCGTTTACCATAAGCTTAAAGATAATAAGAAGGAGAAGAAAATTAAAGCATTGAGTCTAAACTCATACACAAGATATATATAACTTTATACCTGTATCCATCAGGTTTACCCCCACAGGGTGCTCTGTACACAGATATTCTCATATTTTAATAAAATTTCAACAATTTAAGGTCAGAATATCCTCATATGTCATTGACAGTGTCAATGTCTGGATAGGAGGTAGTGGATCCTCTGTACCACAGCGGACGATGACACAAGCCGACACCTGGGACAGGAATCTAAGTGGTACCCGGTATTCACCAGAGCCCGCTGCAAAGCAGGATTGTCTTGCTGCGGTGTGGTACTGCCAGGTCGTTCCACAGACGTGACTTGTCCGCGGTGGCAGCCAAGGTTGAGGTACGGGTACGGCAGGCAATCTCGTAGTCGGGGACAGGCAGGAGGTCAGTCGGGGACATAGCTATAGGTCAAGGGAGGCAGCGGAGGAGCATATTCAGGAACAGAACCAGTTTCACAAAGGTATTTCACAATAGCTGCACAGGTCATCAGACAAAGCTTTCTCTAAGGCACAAGGCACAAAGATCCAACACAGTGTGCAGGAAGAGGCAGGTTTATATAGCCTTCTGGGAGATGGCCAGCACCAATTAATGGTGCGCTGGCCCTGTAAATTTCCTGAAGCCGGCGCACATGCGCCCTAGGAGACAGAGACGTGTGCGCACGGGACGTGGGCGGTAATCCAGAGCGGGGACAGGTGAGAAGCGCAGGCGGTGCCCCGGCGGTCACAGAGGGGCATGGGTGAGCCCATGACCCATGATATGGGTTGCAGGAGCACCTGTGACAGACAATTCTGGATGGTTATAGCTGGAATCCACATCAGTCCAGACCTGACAAAGATTTTATTCAGCTGTGTAATTGAGCCACTATCTCTAAGTAATTTTGCCCTTTTGTGCACCAGTTCCATTCTTGATTTATTCTCCCCCTTACATTGTGACTTTATGACCTGTAACTAAAAAAATATAAAACAAATCACTATATTATGTTCTCTATTTGGGTCCATTTTCTTTTAGAACTACCCCATGAAAACTGTGCAAAAAATGTATTCAGGTGTGAACTTCATCTGGGAAAGTGTCTTGTCTTCAGTATTACAATTTCGATCAGCTTATGTGAGCATTGTCCTGCTACACTACAGCAAATCATTAGAAATATTCTCCATATCATCATTAATCCAAATAAAAGTGTTTCAAAAATGACCAGAGAAAGTGCAGCCCTGTCTCTAGCATTTACTAAAAGCTATTTACCCTATAAGCCACCCTTACTACATGACTCGAGTGTATGCCAAGTCCACCACATGACGACTACCAATATGGGGGTGTTTGTAACTCAGTAGAAAGCAGAGATATTATTGACAGGTTGAGAAGACATTGATGGAGATCTGGGCAGAGAGCAGAGAAGAGCTTAGGAGACTTAGCTATGCAAATTGTCTCTCTTTCCAAAAAATAATAATAAGCACTGAATTAAAGAGGACCTGTCACCCATAAATTTGGCACTAGGAGATGTTACTAAAGCTTCTAGTGCTAAAGCAAACGCAGCAGTGTTACAATGATAGCGTTAGTGGAAACCTCCGATAATGCTATCCTACACCGCTGCAGAGTACAATAGAAATGCCAGACCGCTCTCAAAGCAGTCCGGCGTATTCATGAGGGGGCAGTCCGAGGCACTGCCTCTTCCCCCGACCGCCCTGCCCTTTCCATAGCGCGGCGGTGACTGCCGCGCATCAAGCGGCAGTCGCCGTCCCCTAAATACACCCACAATACCGCCCCCTCATGAATATGCCGCTTTGAGAGCGGTCTGGCATTTCTATTGTACTACACGGTGGTGTTAGAAAGCATTGTCGGAGGTTTCCGATAATGCTATCATTGTAACACCGCTGCGTTTGCTTTAGCACTAGGAGCTGCTTACGTTAGTGCCGAATTTATGGGTGACAGGTCCTCTTTAAGTCCCATCGTTGGCTAAAATTGCCCCCCCCCCGGCCCCCGACATCATCAGGGAGCGACAACCCGTTCTTATGACAACCTGGACTCCATGACTGTCATCCTGCAAGATCTGTAGCAGTGTAAAAGTGGCACACTGATCCCTAGAAAATTCAATTTGACACAAATAACAATTTTACAGTATATAGTAGAAATGATCACACTCCCATGTACTAGTTCCCAATCCATCTGGAACCTGAACAGGTCCACCTGCCACTTGTCACAGTGCTACAGTTTGAAATAATAATAATAATATTCTTATTTTAGTAGTAGTAATATAGAATTCTCTGCTGCTACATTGGGAAAATTAACAATCCTGAGTAATACAAAAACAAACAAAAGTAGGGCATGGCCCTACTTGTAGTTATTACTACAATCTACTGTAAGAAAATGATGCAGGTGACACCAAGTCCTAAAGGCACCTCATGACATTTTGACTTGACCCCTTTTGTCGTCTGATCCGGCACTCGGTGGTCAGTTTGTACAGCAGAAAGGAAGATTAAAGCAAATTCGATGCAAGATGAGCTACTTTGCCTAAAACCAATTTGATTGGTAGAACTAGAATACATTGCAACAGAAGCAGAAGTAACAAAGGGTAAGTCTAGTGGCCAAAATTACAAGGAAGGCTGCGGGAGATGAAAATCTATTGGCCAACGTCCAGTGGAGGAGACCAGCAGAAGACCAGTGCACTTCAATGTATCTGCCAAAATTCTAATTGTATTCATCAAGAGAAGAAAACCTCCAAAATGATGATGTTGATAGATCTCATGAAAACTAAACCCCCCCCCAGGAAAAAGGTGAATCTTCCTTCAGCCATTGTTCACATTAGAGAAAGAAAGAATCCTCCAGCACAGCGTGTCCACGATATAAAATTTCAATTTATTTTGTTTCAAGGATAAGAACAGCACACACAGTCCAGACTGACGCGTTTCGAGCGAAACCTCCTAATCATAGTCATCGTTCACATTAGGGGGCGAGCCTTTTGTTTTATTATCATTCTGCTTTCATTCTTTTTGGGTTGGGTTATGTTACAATATGTAAAAGATCTGACAATATCCATTATGTCACCACATCAATAAACCTTCCAGTTCTACCGACACTTCTCTTAGTCCTAGACTAATACTCTCGTCACTCAGAAGATTTTACAAGGTCCAACAATTTCCTACGGGATTAATAAAGTTATATTGTATTGTATGTGGGATGTATAGGATGTAGGAGGAGTCTTGTTCTAATCAAACCCAGTATTAAATACCTTAAATGTATCAATATATTCCTGAAAAGTTTAAAAATATAATAAAGATTATTATTATTTTTAATTTTCTTTAGAATAAAGCTGTGACCTCTACAGTTTAGTATCTTCAAACCACAGACTACAGAATATAGAAAGTTTCATTTTTAATTTATTTTAATTTTTTTCAGAAGACGCTTTCTCCAATATTTGAGACTTACCCCAGTTAGTTTAACACATACAATATATTTGTAGAACACTTCCATATGAGATATAGGCTCTTAGACTGTCCTAAGATGGAATCTACGTGGTATCAGACCCAATAACTGGTCCTGTACTGCTACAGAGACCCAGAAATGCCCGTTTTTATACACAAACACCAATAATATTCCACCGTCGGCTCTTCGGAGTTTTGTGTCATCTTGTCTCTAGGTGGAAATTATTTGTCTGTTGTCTGTAAATTCTATGTAATAACAGGTCCGCAGAATGGATCCCTGGGGACAGACGGGGTAACTAATCATATGTAGCTGAAAAATTGCCGAAAGGGATTAATTACATTTTTTTCTAAAAAAAATTATAATTTTTATGGATAAGCATTAAAATTGTTAGGTAATGACCATATCAGATAATTGACCTGGAACAAGGTTATCTCTCCTACCTACACACAACTAGTATACAAATACAGTGGGGGTCATTTACTAAGGGCCCGATTCACGTTTTCCCGACGTGTTACCCGAATATTTCCGATTTGCGCCGATTTTCCCTGTATTGCCCCGGGTTTTTGGCGCACGCGATCGGATTGTGGCGCATCGGCGCCGACATGCACGCAACAGAAATCGGGGGCGTGGCCGAACAAAAACCCAACGGATTCGGAAAAACCGCTGTATTTAAAAAACCGAATGTGTCGCGGAGCTTGCACTTACCTTCATCCAGGATAGGCTGGTGTATTTGAGTGCTTTCCGATGCTCTTCTGAGCAGCAGCGCCACCTGGTAGACTTCGGAGGAACTACCTTAATGAATCCCGGCCGGACCCGAATCCACCGCAGAGAACGCGCCGCTGGATCGCGAATGGACCGGGTAAGTAAATCTGCCCCAGTATGTCACAAAAGTGACTCCGCCCCTTACATTTTTGTAAATATTTCATTCTATAATTTCATGGGACAACACTGAAGATATGACCCTGTGATTCCATGTAAAGTAGTCAGTGTTCGGCTTGTATAACAGTAGAAATTTGGTATCCACAAAATAAGTCAACACAACACACGTACATTAATGTCTTCACCATTAAAGGGAACCTGTCATCTGAAAGGTAATTTTTACCTTGGGTAAAGTAGAGTCTATCAGGGGCTCAGGAGCCGCATTTAGGTCCCTACCTATAAGGCAAATTCCTTCTTTTAAGGAGCGGAAATGGAAATTGGACAACTGTAGGTATATCAGTATCTTTTATTCAAAGTTTTCGAGAGGCAAATGGCAATAAATCCCGATTCAAACATTTAGACGCTATTTTTTGTTTCAGCCTTCACGGCTTGGGATAATAGCTTTTTATATTTCGATAGATCCAATATTTTTGGACGCAGGTATACTTAACTCCTGACTCTCTGCTGTAATTTAGCATTCAGTGTCTGATATATATCGGATGCAGAGCTGATGTCGGCTCAGCTCACGATCGGAGTTGGGCCGGCATCGGAATACACTGGGTGTCAGCTGTAACTAACAGCTGATCGGAGAGGGCTCCGACCTCGGGTGTTTAACCGTTAAATGCGAGACCGCTGCATTTAACTAACCTCCAAATGGTCTCTCTCCCACTATTGCCCCCACAAGGTCTTTGGGGGACGCCGATCACTGTCATGGCAGCTATGAGGTCTGATCTGGACTCCTGGGCTGTATGCATGTGCTAATACATACATACAGTATAGCAGGGTATTATCATGAACAAGCAATCAGATGATTGCTTGTTCTAGTCTCATGGTAGAGCTAATAAAAAAGCAATGAAAAAAAAATGAATGTCCATAAGCCCCATAAACATAAAAAGCGACATATAATGCAAAAAAAGTCGAAATCATAACACAACCCCCAGATAAAGAATCACCACATCCATAATGACCTGTATATTTAAAGATTCATTTTGAACCCGCTTGATAAACACCATAGGAAAAAAAAAAACATTTAAAACCCACAAAAAATTATGATATTTACTTATTTCATCCCACAAAAAAATGAAATAAAAAGTGATCAAAAAACATGTGTACTTCAGCATGATATTGTTGCAAAGTACAACATGTCCCGGCAAAAAACAAGCCATGAACCAGCTTCGTAGCCAAAAATAATATAAATGTTCTGCAAGGCGGCGATGCAAAAACGATAGATTTATCTTGACATAAGGTTTTATTTGGCAAATTTAGTAAAATTTAAGAAAAATAACTAGGCTTGGTATCCCCGTAATCGTAATGACCCATAGA